>NC_056744.1:1332009989-1332384989 GCF_019279795.1 Protopterus annectens | reverse complement strand
TTCCAAGGTGAATGACACCATGAGCCCTTGTAAAGTGGGGCAATGGGTGGGTTTACTGGGTGGAACAGTGCCCAAAATGGTGTAACCTACAAACACATACACTCAGATGCCAGTACCTACATTAAAACCCATACTTATCCAGTTGCACATATTATAGTACTAGGTACGTATTGCATGCACCACAAGCCTTACATATTTGAAGAGTGTCTGCCACTGCTGTTGGGGTGGATGACATCAGTAGCTGCTGACAGATAGGCAACTATTGTGGAGGATACTGGTATCAGGACCATTAAATGCGTGACCATTGCACAGACATAGGTCTGTTTGTTGTGTCTATACAGATGTAAGTGTAAATGATACAGAAACACACACACAAGGTGGGTGATGTGAGATTACAACCCATACATGGAGCTCAACAAAATACTTGCACATGCTACTTTTTACAATTGTTGTGCAAATGTTTCCACCAGTACATCACTCTATGGATTTCAAGGTGTCTGTCTCTCTCGCTCTCTCACTCTGCCTCTTTCTTTCTGTCTGTCTGTGTCTATTCCTCTCCCTGTCTCTGCCTGTCTGTATTTTATATATACGTATATGTTACCTACATATATATATATATATATATATATATATATATATATATATATATATATATATATATATTATATATATATATGTTTGTGTGTGTATGTATATGAAACTCCACAGATGCAGATATATCTTATATGTGCCACATACTGATAGATGAGGGTAATCCTGTGTGATAGGAGTGGGGAGAGATAGATAACATGTACAAAGATGTCTGTATATAAAGGCATATATGGAAAACACAGTTCTATAGTGAGATGTGTGTTCAGACATGGGGTGAAATTAAGTGTAGGGGCATGCCCAGTATGATCTTCAGTACTAACAGTGGGACTCCCAGACATGGGCTGAAGTTGTCTAAGTGTAGGAGCATGCCCTCATATGATCTTCAGTAGTAACAGTGGTACTCCAATCCAGAGCTACCTTTACTCCGGTCCAGGCTTTTGTGCACTGCAGCTGATTGGCTGATGAACCTGTGTAAACAGTCCATAAACTCAGTGATATAGTAGCTGAGGGATCTGCTGGCTGTGTGCTATCCTTATTAAGTGTGTCATATCCTGGGGTGGGTACAGAGTGCATTGGACTGAGCAAAGGTTTCCATATTATGTGTGGTATATTTTATATAGCACTGTGATTTCCTGGTATGTTAGTGGTAGACTTGTCTAGATTAATGTGAGGAATCACTGACAGACATTTGTTTACTGACTTCATACAGTGCAGGGAACCTATGGTACTGATGAATTGTTCTAGTGTGCACAATCTACGTTTTTGTGGCCATTACTTCCCCTTCCCCCTATATGTGTCTCTTGGTCCTTATGAACTGCAGTCACAGACTTTGTTTATACTTGCCGCTGTTATGTATTTGTAGTTATGGTGTGATGGGGTAGAAGTTGGACCATCACACACGGGGTTATGAACTTCACACCTTTGTATGTATTTAGCAGGTTGCCCATCATTGTTCCCCATACATCTGCTGTGGTCCTCAAAAGTTTGTGTTGCACTGTTACTCTAAGGCTACATGTTGGCCATAGCTGTTAAACTCTTACAGACACTCATCTGGACAGGCACATAGATGACAGTTGTACACAAGCCCAGACATGGGGACAAGGGTCTTAATGTTGCTGATCCAAACATAGACAATTGGTAGAAGGATTTTGTATTAGCTTTCCTTTTCTTATGGGTATGAGGTCTGGATCTCAACTGTCTCTCACTGAAGTTTTCACATCAACCAATTTTGTTTACAGATAGTTTGCCAGGCAAATGCAAAGTTATGACAAGCAGAACAGATTTAGGAAGCATAGGTGTGGACATTCTGTGAATCCCTGTAATTCCAGGGGTATAGATCATGCCTACTGACTTGTTGTCAGTACTGACACAGTAACATGGCAGTCTTTATATTCTGGCAGTACACTGACTTGTCCCACCCTGCTGTTGTACTAGGCACCATGTACGTTATTCAGAGCTGTGTACTATCCATATGTGTGGCCTCCTGTCCCTCCACTGTCCAGCTTTCCTGCAGTAACCTATATTTCTTCTGGACAGTCTGTATAACTCCCACTGTAGTTGTTGCTGACATGCAGATTTGTTGCCATGGGCAGTCTGGAACCATGGACCCTGACAACCACAGTCCTATAGTTAGATCAGTAGGTCACAACAGTCACCAGTAAGTGCTGTGTACTTCCTGACACTATTAACCACAAGTATACAGAGCACATTGACCCCTGCATATTGTAGAACTGAAACAAGGTATCACGTTGATTGTGACAGGCCTGGAAATGGGTGGTCTGCTGCTATTACCTCGCAAACATACATGTTACTGCAGTTCTATATGAACAGGGTTGTGTTGGGGGGGGGTCATACTGGTCAACTGTACACATCTTCACTGACTGTCCATACTGTCTGTCTCATATTTTGGTTCCATTTTCTATTACACATGTGGTTGTGTGGCAAATATTTGTGAAATCATTTACAACTTAATTTAGAAAGTTTTGATAGCGATTTGGGTTTCAGTCTTCTTTCCCGCACTACAGAGAAGTCATGCTACTTCAGCAGCTGTTATTGCATCAACTTTTGATGCTTGTAAGAGCAGTCTTTATGACGTGTCTATTTTTGAGCCTTTAACACACATTTCTTAATGGCTTTGTACAACTTTCCTGCTGTTGGAGGTTTAGATCTATGTATGGGACTCCAACATTGACATCCATTCTTTTGTCATATGACCCCACTGCTTTTAAGTCCATCACATATTACAGGAGATTTTGCTGGCACAGGGCCTACTGCATATTGTGTGGCAGGCAGAACCTGGCAGTGTGTGCCTGTTGTCCCACATAGCTGCCCATTGTCTGCTGCTATCCCAGTAACCCACTCCATTCCTATGCATACATGGAGCAATACCATACATATGCTACCACAGTGTATTACATCATTTGTTTATTGTTAAGAAGGGTGATTATCTTGTGGCAGCAGCAGTTGTGAGGACAGTGCTTCAGGGCTGACTGTCAGATGCATACAGTACACAGCCTATACATGGTAAGGTATAGGTAGTGTGATGTGTGTAGCATCCTTTTTACTGTGTGTGCAAGTTGGAGAGAGGTGACAGTACCTGGGTCCCTAGGGTGTCAGTGTATGTGCCTCTTTGCCAAGGCTAGGTTGTACCGGTACAAGCATGCCTATATCTGCTTACAGGGACAAGCTGAGGGGGTTCCTTCTCTGAGTCCCCCTGTGTCTGTGGTGACCTTGGCACTGGTGGGGGGCTGCGTGTCCCTTCCCTAAGAGGCTTCTACTGCAGCTGTTTCTGCATGATCATATTCTGTAGCAAGGCACATACAATGAATTTGTGTGCACATGTGGCTAGAGAGTACTGTAGAGCTCCACCTGACATGTCAAGGCAGAGGAACCATGACTTGAGCATCCCAAACATATGCTCTATGATGTTCCAGGTTTGTGCGTATACTTCATTATGGCATTCTTCTGTGTATGAGTGTGTGTGTGTGTGTGTGTGTGTGTGTGTGTGTGTGTGTGTGTGTGTGTGTGTGTGTGCGCGCGCGTATTTCTGATTGATGTCATTATACAGGGTTCCAGTGCATAGCCAGCATCCCCAACGAGATGGCGGTATGTGATGTCTCCACTGGCAAATGCCTGGTACAGCTGTGAGGCATGCCAGATGTGGGAGTTGTGATAACTGTCAATGCTGCCAGCACACACATTGATGTTAACACCCTGGGCATTGCACATGACCTGGCAGTTGATGGAGTGATAGCCCTTCCAGTTGAAATAGACTCTACCATCTTCACTGGGTGGTGCTTTGATGTGGACATTGGTGCAGTCTATGGCATCCAGTATCTCTGGATAATTTGCTACATGGTGGAAGAAATGCATATTGCTGGTCCTCTCCTCAGGGGTGCTGGGGAAATAAATGTGCTCACTGACATGTCTTAGCATGACATCCAGGAACTGGTGGAGTACTCTGGATGCGGATGCCTGTGAGACCTCCATGATGTCCCCAGTAGATCTTTGGAAATACCTGTAGCTAGTATTCTTAAGGCTACAGATACCTTTGTTTCCACTGGGCTGGGTTCCCCTCTGTTGGCTCTGGGCCTCAGGTGAGGCGGCAGAGCTTGGTTAGTTGCTGAAGTATGTCCCTGTCCACCCTGTAGCACTCTACTATCTCCAGCTCATGTAGCCCTAAAAGTTTGCCCTGGGTCTGAACACTCTTCTATTCCTCAGTCTGGGCCAGTTGTCAGCATCATCATCATCACCACCCTCAGTCTGTAGCAAGTAGAGATGTAGCAATGCAGCAGCAGCCCCTATCATTTTGCCAGTTAAAATTCCCAAGTGTGTACTCCAATGGTGCTGAGTATGTGGGAAAATCAGATTGAAGGGTGTTTTCATACTTTATACTGGTGTGCTATAGATGTTGCTTGTGCAATTGGCTGATTATGATACATTCCACCCACCAGCTACATTATTGAGGGGTTTGAATGGGCCACTGTCAGTGGCAGAGGCCTTATTAGTCATTTATAGTTGATTGTCTTTTGTCTGCTATTTCCTTTTTTCCCATTTCCTCCAATTTTAAGCTTTAAAACTGTTGCAGCTAGTGGGAACATTGCTGAGTAGAAAGGGCCCTCCCCTGGACACAAACACTTTCAGCATTTCTGAAACCAGCTAAACAGAGCTAAGCAGCCACAGACACACACCCTTGCTTAGCTGTGCTTAGCTTATTTCAGAAATGCTGAGCAGTGCTTAGCAGTGCACAAATCCACTTAGCTGGGCTGAATGCTGCTTAGAATTAAACTTCTAAGCAATGTTCAAACTGGCTAAGCAGATCTAAACACTGCTAATCATAGTTCAGTTTTCATTTAAATAAATGCACTAATTGGACATTAATTACTCATTACTGACATATTATTAAGTGTATATGTTTTACATTATATGACGTCCCCCTATGTACTTTGATTACATTACTTTGGGGTGTGACTGTACGGTATGGGACACTTTTTTTTACATGGGTATGTTCACATCATATATCCACTGACACTGGAAATTTGACCAGCTACACTACCCTGGTTAACAGATATCAATTACTACCTCATTAAATAAAATTATTTAACAATGCTTTTGCATGTATAAGCTGAATAGCCTGTCTTGGTATTTGAACCGTGAACTACTGTGTACAAAGCCAAAACTCTAACCATTCAGCTAACAGAGATGTCCAAATTTTCACCTAGACATTTCTATATAGCTCTTTCATGATACAAATATAGTGGAAAAAATACAACCATTTTTTATTTTTATATATAAATATATATATATATATATATATATATATATATATATATATATATATATATATATATATATATATATATATATATATATATATATATATATATATCAAAACCTGTCATTCTATCAACTTTCTAAGTTTGTAAGAGCAATATTTAAAAACTTTCCTTATTTCTGACATTTTGCCCTACTTTTAGTATTGTGTTTGTCTGGACTTGTAAGCTTCAATGTGTTTACACCAAGCATGACACCCCCCCTTTTCATGTCAGCTGCTTCTTCTGCCTACACCACCACATTATAGCCCCTACATGGTTAGATACCTGCAGATACGGTGGCCCATTTTGCTATTCAGTAAACGTAGCTAATTTACATACACCTAATTACCTATGCCTTAGTTACAGCACTACATGAGAGCCTATGTCCTTAGCAACTACTGTTACCTGCCATTGTATGCATCTGTATGCTGGCCAGTATAATGAGGAATTTACTTTTAGCTTAAATAATCCCATTTTAGTATTTTAATTTAATATTTTGTTAGATCCCCTGCTTGGGCACCACTGCTCTCTGCTTGCACATAGCATATGTGCACGTAAAATTAACCTTTGATTTTTTATATTTTGCATCAGTTTTACATGCCAATGGCCATAGTTTTGGTCATTGGGATGCCTGATGAAACTAATACATGCTTTACTTTGTGTTGTCATAGCCCTGTTTTTTTTTTTTTTTTTTTTTGCAGTGTTGTACACGTACAGTTCCTGCATATATTTGTTATGCAGACACAGCTCCTACATGGAGACATGTCTGATTCCTGGATCAGTAAATCATCTCATTTACATGGTTTTCATCAGCAAATGAGGTGATTTACATTCCACAATTGCCTCCATGGTTGAACAGTGCTGGGAGGATCATACACACCCCCGGCACAGTTTCCTGGATCGCAAAGGCTCTGAAATCCATGCTCGAGCCATGACACTATGCTTACACGGAGATTAGCTCCATGTAAGCTTTATTGAATTACCCCCCTTTGTCTTTCTAAGTGTGGTGATTTCCAGAACTCTCTCTGCTAATGTGCCTTGAGCCCATTCCTCCATACTTTGCTGTATAATGTTTAACTTTATTGGAAGGTCATAGCTGGAGTGATTTTCCTCGTTATCTCTATAGTTGAATCGAGATTTATGTTTTTGGAACTTTTAGTGCCAGATGTTTGGGTACCATACTATATCATATTAAACAGCCAAATGACACTACAGTGGTGCAGGGGTATGTAAAATCCAACACAAGAATCCACACATAAACTTTATTACTTAAAAATAAAAAATAAAAATAAAAAAACATTAAATGCTTAAATTTATCACCGTATTTTTCATCCTTTTACCAAGGACATCTTCAGACAACACTATTTCTACTACATCCTGCTCTCTGATAAAACAATTGTGCACAATTAAATAATATAATTAACCAATTAGAGTTGCTCTAATGCCATCCTACCTAAAACACATTATAATTACTATAAATTTTACTAATAACCTAGAAAAATTAAAAGCATTTATTTTTTTTTTATTTTTAAATAATAAAGTTTATTTGTGGATTCCTGGCTTGGTTTGTACACATTCCTGAACTTCTGTACTCAGGTACTGTCACACACACCCTGCATTGTCAAAGTGCCATATGGCCATACCCCTCAACTGCACAGGTTTCCGCAGAATGCCCAGATGTCCGCATCATATATTTGTTGCCTTCCCCCAAAATATCTGTCCCTACCTGGCAAATAGCAGAAGATTTGAGTCATTAAATAATGACAAAACATTTGAGTTTAACACACCACATCCATCTGAAAAGTCATGCTAATGCAAAACCTATTATTCTATCAACTTTCGAAGTGTGTAAGAGCAATATTTAAAATCTGTTCATATGTGTCACCTTACAATTGCCCTTACTGTGACTGACAAGGAGTATTGATACATGTAAATAAAGTGGTTTTATTAATTTCCATTTTTTCTCCATTCTAAGGTATGTTTAAGCATAGCTGAGTGGGTTTGCTTGTTAGGTCCCACTGCTCAGCATTTCTTAAGCATCTCATATAGCAGCTAAATAAAAATGCATAGCTAAAATCTCAATGACAAGATAATGTAGTGGTTAGAGTCCTGGCTTTGCATGCAGACATTCACGGGTTGAGTACCAAGATGGTCACTTTATTTTTACATGGGAAAGCATTGTTAAAAGTAATTATTTATGCTAAATTATGTAGTAAGTGATATTTCTCACCCAGGGTAGTGTAGCTGGTCCAAAATTGAAGTGTGATTGCATATAACATGCGAAATCACCCATGTATACACAAGTGTCCCATACAGTATAATCACACCCCAAGGTAATGTAATGAAAGTACATAGGGGGTTGTCATTTAAAGTAAATTATATACACTTAATACTATGTTAGTAATGATGAATTAATCTACAATCCTGATATTTTTTAAATGAAACTGAGCAATGCTAAATAGTGCTTAGCTAAGCTTAGCTGGTGTAACCATTACTTAAATGTAAATTCTAAGCATCAGTTAGCTCAGCAAAGTGGATTTGCACACTGTTAAGCAGTGCTCAGCATTTACCCATTTAAGCACTGTTCAACTCACCTTAGCGGATTTGCGCACCACTTAGCTGAGCTTAGCATTTCCAAAATGGTCCAATGACACCAAAGGGCAGGAATATGGCCTTATTTAAATCACACAGGTGGGAATACAGCCAGAACCTATTGTAGTTGATCTGTCCAGGTACTATGTCAGGCATTGGTGAAGGAGTGCACTTTTGGGTGCAGTGCTGGGGCATTCAGGAGTCCAGGGTCATGGCTGGACTCCTTGTAGAAAACCATGATGAGAGACTGCTGCACAGTGACTACCAGGGCTCACAATAGAAAGCGGAGGCCTGGGACCATCTCGCACATGATCTCACCAGTGCTGCTGGCATTCGTGAACTGATAAGCAGGTACGATATCATTATGCTGACCTAAAGTAGAGAAAGAGGGTGCTCTTGGCCCAGTGGATCCAAGATGCATGGGCACAGAATGCTCCAGTAGTGTATAAGTATCAGTATCAAGTAGTCTGTACCAAAGTCTAGCCTGAATATGTGATAGACAGGTATGAATAATGTTTGTTTTTCTCCCCTACAGCTGCAGCAGAGAAGGCTAGCAACATCGAAGATCATGCCAACAGCCTGTTAAGGCTGCACCGATAGGCTGGTGAGTTCAAATCTGTCTTTCAGTATATAGTGCAAATAATTAAGAAGGAGTACATTGTTTACTACCAGTAGGTATACTTTTACTGTATTAACCGAATAAATAAAGTTTGTCCAACTAATATTGATTTACAGGATATGTAGTACTAACGCACTGTGTCATGTCACTGTAATAGGAGATCCATACTACAAACTGTTGTGTTTACTCTGGTATGTTGTTGTAGAAACAGAATGTATACAGGTTCTCCACAGCAAATATGGCTTTGGCAGCATGCATTAACTGAGATTGTTCTGAGAACCAGCTGTTAAGAAAAACTGCAGATTGTAGAGCTGTAAAACAAGATATAATTGAAATATGAAATATATACTGCACCAAATTTTGAACCCTGAATAGGTATGTGTAATGTATCATAGTGTGTCCCATACAGCATTGCCGTGTGTTAACCTTTGCTTTCCAGATTGCATTGCTTCAAAAGATTACTGCTCAGTACACAATCTGTCATGCATGCATCTCAGGATTACACGGTTAGACTGTCTAAACAAGAGAGTATTAGACAGAAACTAGTCAAACAAAAACAACTGTTCCCCAGTAGCTCAGTGTGATGAGAAATACCTTTGTTAATTTTGCACACCCAGACACGGTTCGAATACACGGAGTGATAGTAAGATGTGTGCATATTTACACACAAGGAATCAGGAATATATGTAGATGCAGTCAGGCAGTGTTAACAGATATTTTCTCCACAGGTTTTACAGGTAAGGAAATGTTGGTAGTAGCTGTATGAAGGGTATACTAATACACTGTGTACAACTGTTCAACTGTCCCACCTAATGCCTGCAAATGACAGCAGGATAGGTACATACAACATGCACTCTTCCAGATACATGTCTCTCAAGTGTCACACTGTCACTGCTAGTGGTCACTGCTGCCAAATAACCCTGTACACAGATAGGAAACATATTCATATATTTGTATGCCAGTATCACACTCACATAGCAGTACAGGGTACCCATTCTGTGCCAGATATGTAACCCTGACAAGTATGAATACCCTCTCATCATGTACCCAGAGTTGTCACAGTTTGCCCCATACCATTCTAGGTTGACAGTTTAACAGGTACATTTGTGCTACAGAAGCTATGGGCCATAGATAGATGTAAAGGGAGAGCAGACCTGTAGAGTATTGAGCAGTACTGTTGTGAAAAATAGAAGCCTAAGTTGTTAATGGACTTTCTGTCTCACCCCCCCCCCCACCTCTTATCTGCATCAATAATTATCATCCATATACTACGGGTATGTTGTTAGGAAAACCTAATGTTGGGACTTGTGCTCTATTATTGTTCATATATTTGATTGGTTACATGTTAACGTACCTTGTTCAAATACCATTGTTGGTGGCCTTTAGCAAGCAATGTTAATGGCATGCTGTTACAGTGCATATTGTTGTTTCATTTATACATGTGTTCTGTTTGCTGTGCAGCTGTTTCAAATCTGTTGTATGGGGTTAATTGTAACACCCACACATGCTGTTATAACTAATTTTGAAATTTTCTTCATGACTAACCAGTATATTTTGTAAAACCGCAATGCCATAGCACATTTGGGAAGGCAGGTCCCAGCGAATCCCCCTGTCATGCCTCATCTGACTGTGGCACTGGGCCCCAGCACGTCTGGGACCCAACACGGAACTGCCTCATCCACTGGTCCTGCACCACCTTTGGGTGGAACCACCTCAGGGGATGGGACCTGTCCCTCTCCCCAGGCATGGGCACAGAGAGGACCCCATCATACACTGTCAGTTCTGGAGTATGGTGCGCAGTGTAATCTGCACAGAGTTGCATGGACAGCTGTGCCAGATGGAGGGCTGACTGGCACACCTTGAGAGCAGGCTGCTCCTCCTGCCAACTCACAGCACAGTCACCTTCGGGGCAGTAAAGGTGCAGTGGTGACTGCCCATGAGTGGGGACCTCAGTCCCACTGTATCCAATTGGGGGCTCATGGACTTCGGATTCCCAATCCCTCTCCCCGTCAAAGGTGTTTACCCCCCTCATGTGTCGTATACAACCCCTATCTGCTGTCATGTCTGTCTGTGAGTGCAACCTATCCTACCCAACCTACCTCCCCAAATGTACATACAGACCTTCCCCAACATCCCAATCTCACCTTTAAAAAAAGGGCATCTGTCCCACAAAAAAAATATTGCCCCATACATAGCTTTACATTTTGCCTCAAAGTAAAGTGAAATTAATCAATCTACCCAAACATTATTCTAAAAATGTCTGTCACCAACACCCCTCCCCGTGGGGCGTGAGGCTGTAAATTCCAAATTCTACACATTATTCACAGCTGTTGCTGCAGAAGAAATGTAGAGCTATGGTCCTTTCCTACACCTGTCTTGCACATCCCTAGCTCATTGTCCTAATGTTTTACCTCCTGCTTTCTCCTTTTCACCACTTTCCTATAACCCTTTTTTCTTTTCTTTAATTAAAATTAGAGTGGGTGTAAGCGGTGCTAAGTGAAGCTAAGAGAACTTAACCATCAGTTAGCATCACTTAGCTTCACACAAAACAGAACAAACCCACTTATGACTGCTTAAAAGTACTTTAATCACCCTGGCTCCACCAGCTCCTGTTCTGCCCAGCAGCAAAATAAATGGCTTTAGCAGGTTTTAAACCCAGAACCCTATATACGATAGTAAGAGCAATGTACCACTACACCATTTGAGTTATAAGAATTTCTGATGCTTTTTCAAGCATATCATGCAGTAGAGTCATTCAACAGTAGGGATAAAACCCTGTGGAATCAGTCATGTTTTGTATACATAAATATATACAACTATATATGTATGGAGATACATATATATGAAAAAATATACACATAATATATATATATTTTATATATATATATATATATATATATATATATATATATATATATATACAGTTCCACTTCATAATGTCAAAAGCTCATAACATCAAATGATTGAAAATTTAAAACATCTAAAAATCACAACATCGAATCTCACAACATCGAAAACTACAAAGCAAATATAAATAACATCCCAGACACGTTTTACTACATTTCTGCAGGGGGCAAGCCCCTGCACTCCCCACACCCCTGTAAATTAAATATACTAACTCCAAGATCGCACTACAGTGGAAAAAAGGTAATTTCCTAACCCCACTGTATCGCGATCAGCATAAAGAATGTGCACATAATGTCTAACTCACTACCTGTATGGCCTAAACACATAACAGAGTGGCATAATAAACACTATATACAGATTAATAGAATAAATTATAACATTTGCATGTTTGATGATACACTACTCAATTTTATACATTTTCGATGTTGTGAGATTCGAAGTTATGAGTTTTAGATCTTTTGAATTTTCAATCATTTGTCTCACTGTTTTGCAATTTGATGTTATGAGCTTTCGACGTTATGAAGTGAAACCATATATATATATATATATATATATATATATATATATATATATGGGTACCTATCAAACCATCGACAACTTAAAATAACGAAACTGACTCCACCGACAACTGAAATAACTGACAGCGCAAAAACAGACATTTACAAGGTAAGGGGTATAAATTCGCTACTCAAGCCTACCATGGTTTAGGAAGGGTGGCAGTGTCATGCAACCATGGTAGGCATGAGTAGCGGAGTTAAATGCCTTACCTTGTAAACGCGTTTTGCTGTCGGTTATTTCAGTTGTCGTGGAGTCAGTTCGTATTTTAAGTTGTCGATGGTTTGATAGGTACCCATATATATATATATATATATATATATATATATATATATATATATATATATATTTATATATATATATATATATATATATATATATATATATATATATATATATACATACATGCAGTGCAGTCATACTACATCTCAACCTCTTAGTGCAAGAAATCTGGACAAAGGCTGTCAAAATGGGGGGGACAATAAGCCAAAAATAGGGACATATTTTAAATATTGATTTTATAAACTCCGATAGTTGCTAGAGTAACAGGGTTTGTTTCAGCATGCATTTTCTAAAGGATATGAGGTGTGAAACTGAAATGTATGCCATTATTTACTGAGATAAATCCTCAGATCACCACATTGATTTACCAGAATAATACAAATTTTATGTGGAACATACCAAAAATATGAGTCAACAATCTGGATATTCTGTGAAAATCTGTGCAGTTGAGAGGTATGTTCAGAACCCCTTAGTGTAATAATTCTGGACCAATCCTGACAAAGTGGGGGAACAAAGGCACGCAAATAGGGACATATCTGAAATACTTGAGTGGATAAGCTGTGAATGTTGCTGCAGTAACACTGTCTGTTCTAACATATATTAACTGAAATATCTCAAGTCTGACACTCAATTGCTTCTCATTATTTAGTAACTGAAATCCTCACATCATTCCACTGACTTGACAGAAATACACAACAGTTATGGGGACCAGACCAAAGATATGAGCCAAACAACTGGACATCCTACGAATATCTAGACATAACATACCATTAGGGAAACTACACTGAGCTGCCAAGAATGTCACCTAGCACCATCCAAATTACAGTCAGACTGACACAACACTACCCCAAATCAGCTCTGGGGAATTACACATGTATTTGCAAATATATCAGGCACTACAGGGATGTAAGAGCAGTGAAAACAGACACCAGTGCAAAAGCGCATACCCACAACTAATTGCACCACAGTCACAGCAAGATACCTGTAAGCCATCTGCACACTAGAGTATAATGACTGTGTGAACAAAAATATTCTGATTGCCAGTCACACACTACCCCTACATGTACTGCCTCAAGTCACTGTGTAGTAGAAATCCTGAGGTGGTACGAGACATGTCTCAGTCTGACCCTACAAACATATACAGCCGATAGACCACCAGAAACTGGAGCAGCATGCACAATCAGATAGAAGAGGACCCATGACACTCACATCTACCCCCTCCCTACACACCCCAACTAACATTTACACACTACACTGCTACACAATCCTGACAGTCTGTTAACAATGGCCAGACATATACACAGACCTCTCAAATGTACAGATTTCCACAGACTGCCCAGGCTTTGGCCTCATATATATGGCCTCTTCCTCATAACATGTCTGGGATTCTGCTATATCCCTGAAACAATATTAGGAATGAAGGTACTAAATAATGTACCTATCAACCTCTTAGTGCATGACATCTGGACACAGCTTGACATAATTGGGGGACAGAAGCCAAAAAACAGGGGCATATTTAAAATATTGCTGTTATAAACTGAGAAAGTTGCTGGCATTACAGGGTTTGTTGTAACATATCTTTTCTGAGGGATATGAAGTCAGAAATAGAAATGGATGTTAGCAATTACTGACTGAAATCCCCAGAGTATCCTATTGATTTGCCAAGGACAAAAACTGTCTTGGAGTAGACCAAACATAAGAGACAAACTTCTGGCCATTCTGTGGATGGCCTTACAGTTGAGAGTTATGTTATCTACATAACACTGTCAGACTTGAAATCACGCAAAAAAATGCATGTCCAGACAAACCCTGTTAAACTAGCAGTATTCCAACTGTATAACAGTAATACTTACATTCTGTCCCTAAGACTGGAACCCCCTCCTCCATTTTGTTGGGCTGTCTTCACATGTCTTGTTGTAAGAGGCATTTCCACCTACCCTCTGTGATGCTGTAGCTCACACACCTCCATAATGTCCCCCTCACAGGCAAGGAAAGGGGGCAATGCCCACATGACGTATTCAATTATAGGAGTATTTTGCCATGCCATTGGGATAACAGCACAGTTATTCTGCATGCAATTAGCAAGTGGGGGACATCAACTGGTGCACAGGCCATCACCTGTTCATAAGCATTACATACAAAAGGCAAGCTTCTGCCTATGCAAAACAGGTCTATTTCTCTACATGTTTAAACAGAGAGAGAGAGAGAGAGAGAGAGAAAATTCAAGAATACTTGGGGAAAAAAAACAGGTATGTCAAACAATTAAGCATGTAATGGAATGCAGTAGGGGGTATGCAATAATGGGAAATAGAAAGTTAAACAAATATGTCTCAACAAGACTTGCTGTACTGATATATTGCTGATCAGCACCTATGGCCATAGCATCTGACTGTGTCTGCAGTGACATAGATCACAGCTCAGGCCCCTGAATCACCCCAGGAAAGAATGGCTCACACATAACTACTACTGGAGTGTCTGATGAACAATATTTACTGTGACACTGCTAGGCCAGCTACTGGGATGTCATAAATATCCATATGTTAATTGTGAACACAACTATGATACATGTTTGTCTTATAAATCTAAGAGATCTATACAGGGTATGTGCATAATAAATTACTGTTGCAGCAGTGTGTGTTGAACTGCATGTGGTATACTGAGCTCATACCATTCAACTGTCCAGTGTTCTGCACACTGACCACATGTGTGCCTCATAATTATAATCATTTACTCATAGAGTTGTGTTATGTCTGGCAAATCATTGGCAAATCTGTGAAGACTGACATCAAAACATAATAGCATACATAAGAATGTCGGACATCCTCCAGGGTACTTCTGTGAATGCAAAGCCTACTGTGCTATCAACTGACTTAAGTGTGAAATATTAATAAAGTGTCAATAATTTTGGGCCATTGCCCCCCATTTATGTGTGCCATTGTCCAGATGTCCTGCTCTAACAGGTTGAGAGGTATGACTGAGCAGCAAAAGTGTAAATACAGTATGCCATATTGACATAGAACAGAAAAGTATATCAGGCTGTACACATGTATGTATGAGTAGGTGTAGCTGGAAGCCTCAAAACAACAGAAATGAGATGCATAACATCAGGTAAATAAGCTGTACATGTTGTACATATCTGTAATCTTAGTTTCAGTGCTTCCAACAGACATAAATGTCTACAGCTACTGGTTGTTGCATTGCCCTGACACAGAAATGGGTACAAGAATAAATATGATTATCAGGTTGAAATTGGAGAAGTGTCCACCTGTGTTATGACCTCCTGTCCATTACTACTGCAAACAGCTATATGAGCACCTACACAGCTGTATGGGCACAGCAATACCTAACTTGTAAAACCCACCTCCACCAAAGTAGAGTAATCCCCTTTGGTGGACAGCAGCAATACACAAACCACATAATAGGTCACTATATTGGCTGTACAGAGCCAAGTAGGAGCAGGCACCAACTTGGAAGCAAGTCCACCTTTGTCTGAACAAGCATATAAGGTCACAGGTGAATCACTGTAAGGCTAACTATGAGTACAAATTGGACACATCCACCAAGGCCAATCACAAGGCTGTCTTCGCATATCTGCCATCTCAGAGGCAACAACTCAACTCACCCTGTACTGGTGGTCAATCACACCAAACACACACACACACACACACACACACACACACACACACACACACACACACACACACACACACACACACACACACACACACACACACACACACACACACACACACACACACCATAGCTATAGCCAACCCGTTGCAGACAGGTAAGTGAAAACATCACCTCCTTGTCTCCCATCAGTATAAGTGGATATGCACAGCACCTGCACCCCTCCCCTCATCATCAGGGAGTAGGTCCATAGTGCCTACTCAAAGGCAAATACATTAAGTCTCCATGGGACCTGATAACATCCCTGTCTGCATCTTACATGAATTCAGGCATGTGTTCCCAGCTCCATTACACACTGTAGTGAAACAAAGTCTGAGCACCATTGATGTCCCATCTGCATGGAAGATGGCCACTGTAATCCCCCTACACAAAAGTGAATGATGAATTGAGGATTATACAATTTACTGGCCCTCATTAGGGGGAACATGACACATCAGGACCAGCAGTGCAATGCAAGCTCATACTATGCTTACAGATGACAGGGGTATGATGTGGTCATAAGTGGTGGCTAGTACTAGTCAATGTTGATGTGCAGGTTCTGTAAATAATGTTGACCAATATATGAAGTCCTGTGATGTCTTTCCCTGTTTATGTGTTCCAGGTGGAATGCAGCACACCAGACAGCCAACCTACATGGAAGCTGAGACAACAGCAATTATTGACAGCATAATCTAGCACCATGGGATGATGTTTGGCCATAGCCAACAGCATCTGTGGGAGCAGACTGCCCTGTGGGATGACCTCATCCACAGGGCAAACAATGTGGGCCAGCACACACAAACATATGAGCAGGTCAGGCATCGTGCAACTGACCTCATCTGTCATGCCCGGCAAAGGGCTGCTGCTGTGGCCAGGGACTGTACAGCCACAAATGGGGATCCTGCTATGGAGGCCCAACTTACACCTATGGAGGAGCTCCTTGCCAAGCTTGTGGCAACCACCATACACCAACAGCAAAGTCAAGACACCCACATTGTGGAGGGGCACCCAGACAACAGGAGAGGAGCATCCAGGTAAGGCCCTAGTGGACATCAATTGAATACAGTAGCAGCCATACTGGCATCCATAAAGTATCTAGATGCATATGCCAAGTCAAAAGGCAGTTGTGGGTGGGGTTTTGTAATGCACAGAAGTTCACATATATGGTGAAGGATAGAAACTGTGTAGTACCGGAGCTTGTACTGTACATGTGAAGAAAAGCAGCATTCATCTTGTACCAATGGCACATGTGAGTCTGCTGACAGTACCTCTCTCCCACAACTACATAGGTCCCTGTGGACTGGAGGGTGACAGCAGCCTGAAGTCCATGAGTATGGAATTGTCCTGTTGTGGTGCACCATTACCTCAGGTATGTTAAGGGCATGCTTTTTATCATGCACAGAACTGTTAATCTTAGCCATATTGTGATATGGGCATGTTCACTTGTGGTGGGGTTAACTGCATTGCATCACAGTGGTCATCACAGGGGCCTATTTACAGGAGATGTAAAATTTTTGTAGCATACCTCACAACCTGTCAGTGGAAGAAATCTGGGCAAAGACTGAGAAAATGGGGGGACAAAGGCCCAAAAATAGGGACATATTTTAAATATTACTCTTATACAGTGGATATAAAAAGTGTACACACCCCTGTTAAAATGCAAGGTTTTGCTGATATACAAAAATGAGACCACAATAAATCATTTCAAAACTCTTCCCACCTTTAATGTGACCTCTAACCTGCAAAATTCAATTGAAAAACAAACAAATATGTTAGGGGAACAAATATGAAAAATAGAAAAATGTACAATAAGCTGGATGCATAAGTGTGCACAGCCTTAAACTAATACTTTGTTGAAGCACCTATTGAAAAATTATAGCATTCAGTCTTCTTGGGTACACACCTGCCATCAATTAAAGAGACTCTGATTAACACCAAATAATGGTCAGCTGTCCTAGTAGGATTTTCCTGATATTTACTCAGTTGCCTGCTGCACTAAAAGCCAAGGTTCGCAGAGTGCTTACAAAGCATCAAAGGGATCTTGTTGAAAGGTATCAGTCAGGAGAAGGGTACAAAAACATTTCCACATCATTGCATAAATAATGGAACACAGTGAAGACAGTCATCAAAAAGTGAAGAAAATATGGGACAACAGTGGCATTCCAAAGAACTGGACATTCCTCCAAATTTGGATGAAAAGACAAGACAAAAATAGTCAGGGAGGCTGTCAGGAGACATACAGCATCATTGAAGGAATTGCAGGAATCTCTGGCAAGTACTAGTTGTGTACTACATGTGACCACAATCTCTCGTATTCTCCCTATGATGGTCTATGAGGTAGGGTTGGAAGATAGATGCCTGTCTTCACACAGAACAACATCCAGGCCTGGCTAAAATTTGAAAAAAACAATACATCAAGTCTCACAAAAGCATGTGGGAAAATGTGTTCTAATGAGACCAAGTAGAACTTTTTGGCCACAATTCCAAAAGGTATGTTTGGTGCAATAACAACACTTTACATCACCAAAAGTATACCATCCCCACAGTGAAGCATGATGGTGGCAGTGTCCTGCTTTTGGGTTGCTGTTTATAAGCTGGAACTGAGGCTTTAGTCAAGGTGGATGGAATTATGAACAGTTCCAGATAGTCACTTTTGGCCCAAAACCTTCAGGCATCTGCTAGAAAATTGAAGATGAAGAGGAATTTCACCTTTCAACATGACAATGACCCAAAGCATACATCCAAATCAACAAAAGAATGGTTTCACCAAAAGACAATCAAAGTTTTGGAATGGCCCAGCCAGAGCCCAGACCTAAATACAATAGAAAATCTGTGGGGCGACCTGAAGAAAGCTATGCACAAGAGATTCCCTGACAATCTGACAGAGTTGGAGGCTGTGAAGGCTGCCAGCCTAGCTAGATCAAATTTTGTAAATAATTCTATGTCATTGTAAATATTAATCTAATCCACAGGCTTGTTTTACAAATGTAAAGAAAACTATATGTTATGATTAAACTATATTTTGTACCGAGCTTCACAAAATTTAACCACAGTGCACCCTGCTGGAAGAAAGCTGATAAAGCATTGTATGACTGTTTGATCTCAAGCTCGGATACAGGATGTCTGGACCAGCAAATACATTCTATTGACTTAACTTAGGGGAGAATTACTAAGGTTTTACATGTTCATAGGTTCATAGGTTAGTACTAAGCTAACTGCCCTTGCAAGCCATTTTAAGCCTAGCCAATTATCCCTTGTGAGACTCAAACCCTACACCTTCTGTTTGTAAGGCAAGCAACTTAACCATTAGGCCACCATCCCAACATGTAAAGTGTATTTTATTGATATGGTTTCCTGGCAGCTGCAAGATCAAAGAAATGTTAAAATTTTAAGTTCTGTGATCCTGGGAAACTAAACCAGAGAAGTGTCAAGAATTATGTAATGCGAAATAACTCAGCAGTACTGTGTTATCAATTTAAGACTTTCTCAGAGAGAGAGAATAGAGCATTTTGGATTTTGTCTGAAGAACATCCACTCACCAGCACTTGCTTGCTCTGTAAGATATTTATTTAGAACATTGATTTCTCTTAGAAATAGATAGAAATAGCCAGACTAGTCTAGCTGTTTTCTATATTTATATCAGACTATTCTACAATATTATTTTAAAGGATTTTCCTGTGATTTCTGAACTCTGTAATATCATTGTGTTGAAGTAATAAGTATTGTCTTGTGTTTTTATTATTTATTGCTACATATTTTTAAAACATTTAACCTGTGGCTGTTTTGTGTAGAGATAATTTAAGCTCTAGAGTACTTGCATGTTTTTGGTGATACTGTATTAAGCCACTCCAGAATAGCCTTAGCCCTTGGTTATACTTACTATTTGGATAACAGTAATAATGCACAGTGAAACTGGTCATCCTTTGGGAAGGGCCTTATTAATAGCTGATAAGAGTAGTTGGTGGCAGTGATTACTACCTTATTGACTGACAGGAGGGGGTGTAGCTGGAGAGCATGTGCTAGCCTTCTCCAGTAGTGTCTGTGTGGTTATATATAAACCAAATCTCAAAGTGTGTGTGTGTCAGCTACTTGCACAGGGATAAGAAGCACTGGTTGGACAGAGAGGGTACTGGAGGTTTTGGCTTGACTGCTCGGCTTTGATCTGAACCCTATAGCTGTGCCAGTTGGGAGTCTTATTGGGGATCTGGAGAGAAACCAGCCACAGACTGACTGGGATCTCTGTGTAATCTTAAGGGAAATTGTACTTTACTGTGTGTGTACTTGTTATCCTTCCCAATGTGCACACCCCTCACTGGTGCTAGTGGTGAGGATTGAGGCTCCTTGAATACTGGGCCAGTGCAGGTGTCACATATTAATTGTTTGGCAGTGGTGGAAGATCCACATCAAATATTGTTTGATAGCTGTGAGTTAGCCACATCACATACTAACTGACTTGTAATGGTGTGGATAGTGAATTCCTGTAGCTTGTGTGCAGTGATCACTGAAGGTGTTTTTCTGCTATAAATTAGCCACACAGTGAATATTCAGAGTTCAGATCACAATGTTTTTATTTTTTTGTTAGCTTAGTTAGTCAGGGAGAGCAGGAAAGCATATCAGCAGAGGAGCATGGCAAGCTGAAATGGAGCCAGTTGACTGAGATGTGCCATATTAAAGGACTGGTGCATGTAAACCTGACTAAGACAGACATAGTTGCAACTTTGGTCACAGCTGCATTAGAAAACAGCAATCAGGAGGACAAGCAGACTGGTCATGGAGATGTACAGCACTCAGGGAATGGGCAGTTCATTCTGCAGAGGACTTAAAATCCATCTGGAGCTAAAAAGACTTGAGTTGGAGGCCATGCATTTGGAAATGAAAGATGGGGAGAAGGAGAGGCAGAGGCAGCACAAAAAGGAGATGCTGACTCTTAGCCAGAGTCATAGAAGTAATAGAGAAGAGAGTAACCAGACCCCAGAAGCACAAAATGTCTGTAAATTTCTTCCCCGGTTTACAGAGGGGGATAATTTTGATAGTTTCATTCATATGTTTGAGAGGGTATGTAAACAGTATGATGTTGACCAAAGGCTCTGGGTACGGTTCCTGACACCCTTACTCCGTGGTAAAGCTGTAAATATGCTTTTCAAATTATCTGACATTGACTGTTTTAACGATAATGTTGTAAAGAATTGTTTGTTAGAATTTTTTAAGCTAACACCTAAAACTTATAGGGAAAAATTTAATGAACATAGACACAAGGCAGATGGAAATGTGTATGAATATGTTGCTGAACTGAGCACTTATTTTCATAGGTGGGTAAGTGGATGCTAAGTCACCACTTTTGAAGGGCTGGCAGACCTTTTGTTGAGGGAGCAAGCCCTTAGCACTTTGCCTAAGGACATGAGGATCTGGTTAGCTGATAGACAATGTGCTACTTCAGATGAGTTGGGGAAGAAGGGAGACCTATACCTAGAAAGCAATGCATCCCTGCACAGGAAAGGGACCCCAGTACTGCTCATGGGTCTAAAGGAACCCATGATGGGAAGCCCAGATTGTCCCAACAGAATCTGACAGTAGCAGGAGAAGCCACTAGTCCAGGTACACATCCACGGCCTAGGGTTAAATGTTTTGAATGCAATCAGTGAGGCCATGTGGCATATAGATGTCTATGGAGGCAAGGTGGGGAACAAAAGGTGAGAGAGCCAGTAAGTAGGAAAGACAAAATGCCAATGGTAGGTTGTCTTGAGACAACAAGGGTACCAGACTACCACCAGAGGTTATATCCAATTGTAGTGAATGGCAAAGAGGCCATTGCTAAGAGAGAGACAGCCTCTGACATAACCATTGTGAAGCCTGCAATGGTTACAGAGGAGCACTACTTGCCTGAGCAGTCTACTACGGGCAGAGCTTTAGGAGGGACCTCATTCTAAATACCTTTCGCTAGGGTTCAACCTGACTGGGAAGGTGGAAAAGGAAGCCAGCAAGTAGGTGTGTTTGAGGATATCCCTGCAGATGTCCTGATAGGGAATGATTTTGATAATGCAGTACCATGAGCTCATGCAGTCACACTTTGAGACAAACATGTGGGTATGGTAGCCTGGGAGAGACCCAGACAGACTGCACACTTGCAGCCAGGACTGGTGAGGTCATTACTTCAGGGAAGGAGCTATGCTGGAACAGTGATACTGAAGGTGAGCCACAGCTGCTTGTGGGTACTGATTGTCCCTTGGAGAGAGAGACTGTAAGGGCAGAGGTGAGTAGTAGTACCCTGGCTGACAGTGAGGCAAAGCTGTCAGAGGACACCAGACTTCCTGTTTAAGGGGAGCTGGGAAGGGGTACCAAGAGAGAGTTGAGACAGGCTCAGCTCTTAGACCTTACATTGCAAAGGCTGAGGCATGTAGTTAGTGAGGCACCTGATTCTCAAGGGAAGGGGGAATCTGTATAATGTGACAATGGGTTACTGTATAGAGAGTGGACCCCTGAGGGAGGGCAGGAAGGAGAGAGGATACAGCAGTTGGTAGTGCCTAGAGTCTACCATCTGGCACTTCTAGCCATAGCCCATGATATTCCCTTTGCAGGTCATATGGGCATAAAACATGCAAAGAGACATATTATACAGAACTTCTATTGGCCTGGAATTTCCAGAGATGTAACATGGTACTGCAGGACTTGTGAGCAGTGGCAAAAGGCAGGTAAGGCAGGAGACAAGGTGAGAGGTCCTTTGAAGCCTTGCCTGTGATTGAAGAGCCATTTCAGAGGGTAGCTATGGATATTGTGGGGACTCTGAGTACCCCAAGTTCCACAGGGAAAAAGTATATCCTAGTGGTAGTAGATTATGCTATGAGATACCCTGAGGCAGCGGCTTTGCCCTCCATTGAGGCAGAACAAGGTGGCAAATTGTTAGAGGTTTTCAGAAGGGTAGGTTTCCCAAACGAAATACTGACTGACAGAGATGCCAATTTCATGTCAGACCTGCTGGCTTGTCTGTATTAGTACTGTGGGGTGAAGCACCTGAAGACCACTCCTACCATCCACAGAATAATGGTCTTGCAAGTCCCTGCTATGGGCATTTGCAGACCAAGTTATGAGGGTTTGGGACAAATATTTGCCTCATCTGTAATTTGCTTGTAAGAGGTTCCCCAGGAATTTTTTTCACCCTTTGAGTTGTTGTATGGGGATGGGCCTCTAGACTTAATTCAAGATTAGTTGGAAGGTGAGTGTGAATCCCACAAGGAGTCTGTTGTGTCATATGTCCTAAACCTAAGGATAAGGCTCAGGGAACTCATGGGCTTGGTCCAGAAGAACCTGGCAGAAGTCCAACAACTGAAAAATGTCTGGTATGACAGGAATGCTCGAGCTAGAGAGTATGCTATAGGGCAGCAGGTAATGGTTTTCATTCCCGTCAGACACAAAAAGCTGCAAGCAGCTTGGGAGGGACCCTACAAGGTGGTAAGAAAGGTAAGTTATGTTAACTACATGGTAGAACTGCTATGCAGGAGGCAGGGTAACAAACTGTACCATGATAACATGATAAAACCTTACCATGATAGAGAGGCCCTTGTGATGAGTATTTGCAGTGGATTGCTGGAGGAGTCTGAGGGAGATCTGGTTACTGATCTCTTCAGTGAGGCTAGAACTGACACCTCAGTGGAAGGAGTAGCAATATCCCAGCAGCTATCTCCTACCCAGGTTTTGAGAAATCTGAGTAGTGTTACAGCTGTTTGGAGACATGTTCACTGGGAAACCAGGGTGCAACTACCTGGTGCAGCACCAGGTGGATACAGGACCCCAAAGGCTCATTAGGCAGACCCCTTACAGGGTGCCTGAGAGAGTCAGACTCTGAGGGAGGAGATACAGGAAATGTTGGAACTAGGAGTAATTCAAGAGTCAAACATTCCCTGGACCTCCCCAGTGGTGCTGGTGCCAAAGGAGAATGTCTAAACCAGGTTATGTGTGTACTACAGGAAATTAGTCACACAGAGTCAGATGCTTACCCAATGCCTAGGACAGATGAAGCCCCAGAGCAGCTGGGTGGGGCTAAATATCTTACCACTATTAATCTTACCAAGGGTTACTGGCAGGTGCCCTTGACTCCCAGTGCTAGAGAAAGGTCAGCCTTTGTGAATATTTTTGCCTTGTATGAGTTCAAAAGATGCCCTTTGAAATGAAAAATGCCCCAGCAACTTTCCAGAGGCTGGTAGATCATATTCTAAATAGCAGGAGCAGGAGGGTTTGCCCTTGATTACATAGATGATATTGCCATCTACAGCCATTCCTGGTAAGAGCACCTTCAGCATGTCAGGGAGGTGCTGGGCAGACTACAGAGGGCAGGGTTGACCATTAAGCAAAGCAAATGTCAGGTAGGTATGACCAAAGTCTCCTACCTGAGACATAGAGAAGGGAATTGTAAGATCAGGCCAGAACCTGCCAAAGTAGAAGCCATTCAGGCATGGCCTGCACCTGTTACCAAAAAGCAGGTGAGGGCATTCTTAGGGACAGCAGGGTACTACAGAAGGTTTGCCCCCAGTTATAGTACCATAGCTGCTTCCCTCACAGACCTGACAAGGCAAAACAGGCCAGATAAGGTAGCATGGACCCCAGCATGTAAGCAGACATTCCAGAAGCTTAAAGAAGCTTTGGGAGGGCACCCTGTATTAGCCAGTCCAGATTACTCAAAGAATTTATTTGTTGCGCAGGTGGATGCTTCGAACCATGGGATGGGGGCTGTACTTAGCCAGATTTCTTCAGAGAGAGAAGACCACCCAGTAGTTTATCTCAGTCATAGGCTCCAATCCAGGGAGGAATACTATGCAGCTGTAGAAAAGGAATGTCTAGCCATAGTGCGGATAATGCAGAAACTTCAGCCTTATCTGTATGGAAGGAAATTCACTGTAGTTACAGATCACAATCCCCTAACTTGGTTACACTGAGCCAGCCAGTAAATGCCAAGTTGCTAAGATGGAGCCTAGGGTTGCAAGCATATGATATGTCAGTGCAGCACAGTAGTGGGGTTAGCAATGCCAATATAGATGGACTCTCAAGACAGGGAATGGGGTAAGGTATACCCAGATAGACCTAACCCTCTCAAGCAACGTTTCTCAAGGGTCACTTGAAAAACTAGCTTGAGTTCTGGGGGGGGGGTATGTGAAGGCTGCCAGTCTAGCTAGACAGAATTTTGTAAATAATTCCATGTCACTGTAAATATTAATGTAATTCACAGCCTTGTTTTACAAATGTAAAGATAACTATATGTTATAATGAAACTATATTTTGTACTGAGCTTTAAAAAATGTAAGCACAGTGCACCCTGCTGGAAGAAAGCTGATAAGTAAAGCATTGCATGACTGTTTGATCTCAAGCTCAGAGACAGGATGTCTGGACAAGCAAATGCATTTTATTGTCTTAACTTAGGGGATAATTACTAAGGTTTTACATGTAAAGTGTCTTTTATTGCTGTGGTTTCCTGGCAGCTGCAAGATCAAAGGAATGTTAAAATTTTACGTTCTGTGAGCCTGGAAAACTAAACCAGATGTGTCAAAAATGATGTAATGTGAAATGACTCAGCAGTACTGTATTATCAATTTAAGACTTTCTCAGAGAGAGAGAATAGACCATTTTGGATTTTGTCTGAAGAAGATCCACTCAACAGCACTTGGTTGCTCTGTAAGTAAAATATTTATTTCGAACAGTGATTTCTCTTAGAAATACATAAAATTGCCAGATTAGTCCATCTGTTGTCTGTATTTATTTCAGACTATTCTACAGTATTATTTTAAAACATTTCCCTGTGATTTCTAAACTCTGTAATGTCATTCTGTTGAAGTAATAAGTATTGTCTTGTGTTTATTATTTATTATTAAATATTTTAAACCTTTCAGCTGTGGCTGTTTTGTGTCGAGATTATTTAAGCTCTAGAGTAATTGCATGTATTTAGTGATACTGTACTAAACCACTCCAGAATAGCCTTAGCCCTGGTTTACACTTACTATTTGGATAACAGTAATATTGCACAGTGAAACTGGTCACCCTTTGGGAAGGGCCTTATTAGTATCTGATAAGAGTAGTTGGTGGCAGTGATTACTAACATATAGTCTGGCAGGAGGGGGCATAACTGAAGAACCTGTGCCAACCATTCCCAGGAGTGTCTGTGTGGTTGTATATAAACCAGATCTCAATGTGTGTGTGTGTCAGCTACTTGGGCAGGGACACGAAGCACAGGTTGGAGAGAGAGGGTACTGAAGGTTTTGGCTTGACTACTTGGCTGAGATGTGAACCCTGTAGCTGTGCCAGTGGGATTCTTATTGGGGATCTGGAGAGAAAGGGAGAAACCAGCCCCAGACTGACTGGGATCTCTGTGTGCTCTTAAGGGGAAATTGTACTTTACTGTGTGTGTGTGTGTGTGTGTGTGTGCGTACTTGTTATCCTTCCCAATGTGCAAGCCCCTCACTTGTGCTAGTGGTGAGGATTGAGGCTCCTTAATTACTGGGCCAGTGCATGGGCATCACAGAGGGTATTTTGCAAGGAAGAGTGGGCAAATATTGCCAGGTAAAGATGTGCCATGCTGATAGACTCCTTCTCAAGAAGACTGAATGCTGTAATTAAATCAAAAGGTGCTTCAACAAAGTATTAGGCCCCAAAAGTTCCTCACCAAAAGGATAAAGGGTCTCAAAAATATGTCTTATGCTGCCCGACTGAAGGACCTCCAGCTCTATTCAGTCGCTTACCGTCTGCTCAGAGGTGACCTGTGCCTGACATACAAGGCCATGTCCAACCCAGAATTGATGAACATGCTTCACCTCAAAAAATCTAGATCCCTCAGAACTACAAGGGCGGGAGACTTAAACCTTGACACGGTTATTAATAGGACGTGCTGGAGGGACAGATTCATCACCCAGAGACTCCCTATGCTGTGGAACAAAATCCCGGTACATGTGAGGCAGAGCACCTCGCTGGCTTTGTTCAAGAGAAATCTTGACCAATGGATGGGAGATCGCAGATATACCCCAGGGATTATCTCAGTGTCACTGCTTGACAGAGGCACAGCAAAATAATGGGCATAGTATCCTCCAAACTAAAGGGGTGGCGGACGCCACAAAACTCTGGGCTAGGCTTATAAATGCCCTTGGGCAGATAGCCTAGTATGAACCTATGAACCTATGAACCTATTAGTTTAAGGGTGTGCACACTTATGCAACCAGCCTACTGTAGATATTTCATTTTCTATATTTTACCCATAATAGATTTGTTTGTTTTTCAATTGGATTGCACAGGTTGTAATGTGTCAGACAAACACAGGATTTATGAGGAACAGACCAAAAATATGTGCCAGATATCTAGACATTCTGTGAAAATCTGTACAGTTGAGAGGTATGTTCTGTATGAGTTGTCACGGTGCTATACATGTGAACACCAAAAATGTGTACATGGGTGAAGTGTGTGCAAGGCCCATCACCTACTAACATTACTCGGGTTCCTATGAGTTCATCGAAATGCCAAAACATCGACGCTCACTTCTTCAACACGAAAACATCGACACTTCATATCATCGACATTTCACGTAAGCGATCCTCCCCCTCTCAGGACCCATGGTAGCACTTGTGTGTGTATTGCGACGTAAATTACAACGCTGTCAAGGGAAATTGTAGGTAGTGACTTGAACCATATGTGCTGTAGCAGACAAACAAGTGCTACCATGGGTCCTGAGAGGGGGAGGATCGCTTACGTGAAATGTCGATGATATGAAGTGTCGATGTTTTCGTGTCGAAGAAGTGAGCGTCGATGTTTTGGCATTTCGATGAACTCATAGGAACCCCATTACTCACATATCTGAGAGGTATATATTAGTAGTAACATTAAGTGGAGATGGCTGCACTGCATGATGTTGAGGACCTGTCCAGAGTGTGTATGTTGTGGTCTGACTGTGTGTTGTGCATGTCACCATTTGGATATTGTGAGCTCTGTGTAATGCCTTTGTGCCATGTCACCTGTATGTGTCTGTGTATGTGTCCATGTGTGTGCGTGTGTGTGTGTGTGTGTGTGTGTGTGTGTGTGTGTGTGTGTGTGTGCGTGTGTGTGCGTGTGTGTGCGTGTGTGTGTGTGTGCGTGCATGTACCAGCAAGCCTTATAGTGCAGTTATTAATTTACATATGTTGTCTTCCCCTTACAGGTGGACATTGGGGTTGTGGTCCCTCCCGCTCAGAGCCTGATGTCAGTGTCTCTGCGGAGTCTGTGGTGGTGGTCATAGTGAGGCACAGGTGTGGTTGTCAGGAGTTGAATCTTTGCCATCAGTTGGCATCCCACAATCGTCCACAATGTCCCCACACACAGTTACAATTCCCAGACATACCCCATCCCCAGCGGCCACAGATAATGGACAGTTGGTGGTTGGTGGCATGGAACAGGCTAGTGTGGTGACTATGGCAAGTGTGAGTGTAGACATAGCCAGAGTGCAGGTGAGGTCCCACACAGGCAGATGGACAAGGGTGCTGAATGGATGGATGCTGCCCATCAAGCCCCTGTTGAAAGCGCCACAGCAGGTGCCACCAGATGCATGTTTTGGGCCATCATGGAGGCACAGGCACATACTGAACACAACAATGGACAAATACTCAGGGTCTTGGATGCAACTCCTCCTGGCATCTGTGATGGCATACATGACCTTGTCAAGGCCACATGTCACAATACTGAAGTCATGAATGGACGGTGAGGTGAGACTTTGGCAATCCTTGACCATGGACTGTCTGTGCTGGAGCGTGTGGTGGGAGATGGGCATCAGCCATGTGGATGTAGGTCAGCACCAAGATCAGCTGAGGGTCTACAGGGTCATGCACCTTCACACTCCTGTAGTGGAAGTACCACCAGCACTACTGAAAGGGGGTACTGTCCATACTACAACAGAGCAGGCCATGGGCATGTGGTCTTAGCCAGTCCCACCAGGGACACGAATCCAGCAGACACCATCGGGGAGTAGTACTGCATCTGGCCTTGGGTCTGATGGTGCCAGTGAGACCCCTGGCAGGAGAAGTTCCCAAATCCATGGCCGGAAATGATGAACTGTACATCCTGTTATGTATGGTCCACAGCTGTCCAACATACCCCTGTGTAAGAGTGCTAGTGTGTTCATTCCACTGCATAATCCAACAGCTATGGTATTTGAATGGTTGTGTGAAGCCCAAATTAGGAGATATCTGCAATATGAAAAAATATCTAATGGCAATTTATCCAGTGCTGAAAAATTTTGTTTGAGACAGCTCTCACACACCAACCAGTACAGAGTTATGAAACCAGACAAGGGGGGGGGGGTAGTCATCATGACTAACACAGACTATGCCTGTAAAATGCAAGTACTATTAAATGATGTGAAAACTTATGAGAGGGTTTCTAGGTTTGATATACATAGGGCCTATGCCAAAATTGATTGGCAGTTATATGAATTTATGTGTGATGGGATCATTTCTAATGAGGAGTTTAAATATCTTACAGTGGAGAACCCCATTAGCTGTTATTTTCGCTTCTTAAAATTGTGCACCATCAATGTCTTAACCTAGCGGGCCATAAGCATTCAAAAATAGATAGATTTTGCGTGACCAAATACCAACAGTTAGTGAAGTGTAAAGAATGCAAAAAAAATATTAATCAAAAATGAGTCATAGTCCACAATGCATCCTTGATTTGTTGATTCAGTTAGTACACCATTGTTTTCCGATGGCCATCTGAAACAAAAATTATTTACTTCTATTAGATTCCCAGTCTAATGTGATATGTTCTCAAAATATTGCTTTAGAAAGTTCAAGTCCCCTTGTTGTTAATCAGCCCCGATATAAGTTGTGTCCTGTTTGCACAAAATACAAAGATTTTGAAAACACAGTACCTGATATTCCAAAAATCCAATTTCGTTTATTATTCAATCAGAAAAGATAGCACATTTCTGCTCAACTCCGGGTTTCTGTAAGAAAGTGATCCGATTACATCAAAAAACGGAAAACAAACCCAGAATTTACCCAACGTGAACTATTCCTTAGATAACAGGATAAGCAGGTAATCGAAAGGATGGCCGCCCAGCGTCTTCATAAAACCATGATGATGTTGTTGAGACACCAATAGACCCAACCAAATAGTTCCAGAATTCGGCACCACACCAATGTTGAAAAAAAGAAAAATTGGGGGAAAAGTAATAAATAGTCTTTAGATCCTCAGGATGTGAGTAAGTGTACCCGATACTGCTCCTTCCGAGCGCCGAACGCCAATGCCAAACGTTAATACCAGTAATATTAAACTATATTAAAATATATAGTTTAAAGTTGTACCCAAAAGGGTAATGCCTCTATGGTAGTGTACAACCAAATTATAAGTTACCAGAGGTTTGTTTCAAAATTGTAAACAGGGAAGAAATCCTCCTACACAAACAGAAGTGTAAATGCTGCAGCCCAACAGCGAAGCCCACAAACGATAGTAGAAACCAAACGCCTCCCAGGTACGGTATGCTCGGCCAAACCATTACATAATAAAATACCAGTGGCCAGCATTCGCAGCATATAAACACTTCTTCACAAATAAGATGAAAATAATTATTTATTTAAGCATGAAATGCATCAAAGTGCACTAAAATCAAATCAAACCCGTTTCGGCTAACCAGCCTTCATCAGTGAAAAGCATTTGTCATGCCATATAATTCATGAATATTTATAGATAGTACCAATCAATGGAAACATGGCATAATCCATTTCAAACAAGTTGCAATAACATTTGAATCACTATATAACAATAATGTATTAGAGGCATTGTAAAGTATATCATAGTAAATCATTAAAGCATGTGATAGACTGATACAGATTCTTACCAAACATACAGTATATAATTATAATATTATGTATATTAAATTACACATAGGGCAGGATTCACAATGGCTTGCACGGAGTCTAAGAGTAGTGTAAGACTCCATGCAGCCATCGCGATCCAGGAACAGCCTGAATGTGCGTGTAAGAGAGCACCTAAAACTGCTCTTACACGGACAGGGCGTGGATATGTTAATTACCTCACTTGCAGCCGAAAGGCATGCAAATGAGGTAATTTCGCAATCCAGGAAGCAGAAACCTGCCCGTGTAAGAGCCGTGTTATCTGCAGAAATGTACTCAGTTGATAACTGAGTACCATTCTGCAAATAACACAATGGAGACTTGTCAGCTCCAAATAAAGGTTGCAAATGTCCCAGGCAGCATGCCAATGGCCAAATATGTGGCCACTGGCAACGTACCCCGATGCAAACATAAAATAAAAATGTTTTTTTTTTTTGGCGATCGCCTATGTTTAAATGTAGCGCAGCACTGCGCAAATGGGCTGCGCTATAAAAAAACAGAAAATAAAAAAAATCAAACCCACAAACGTGGGTTTATGCAAAGCATGAATTTACAATGGAAGGGAATAGCAGGCTAAAACAACATGGCCACCGAGTAGGAGATGCTAAGGGGGAAGCTGAGTGTAAGACATGTAACTAAGCATTAGTAGGCAATCCTATGTAAATGAGTGGTAGGATAGTGAATCGTACTGTTACATTGGAAATGAGCACATTCCGTGCAGTTTAGGAGTAGGATAAGGGGGAGTAACAGAGTAGGAGATAGGTAACATCACAGGGGGGAATGTATGAAAGGAATGCAGCTTATTGGAGCACAGTGGCATGTGATAGCTGTCAGTCACGCATCATGGAAAGAGGAGTGTCAACAAGTAGGCATGGGAAAGCCAAGAAATGGAAGGTGTACACTATGGATAACACCAAAGTTTCTTGCAGGGCGTGCATGCGCGTGTGTGCGTGCTGGTAGGCACGAGTAAGCTAGAGTGCGCAAGTGTAAGCGTGAGTGCACGAGTTTAAGGCAGAATACACATGTAAGAGCGTGTTTAAACACCTGTAAGCTTGTTTGCGCTGGTGCGCTTGCGTTTTAACTCGAATAAGCAGATTCTAGTCCGTCTAAGCATGTGTGCATGCGTGTTAGCCACTGTGAGCGTGTTTTCGCTGGTATGCGTGTCGCTCCCCCCCGAGGAAACAGAAGGGGAAAAGGAAGCATGGGAAATAGTAGGAAGCTAGCAGGGATTACTGGCAGAGCTAGCAGCTGAAAACAATCAGAAGAAGGCAATTACACAGGCAGAACAGTAGCCCAGCCCAGCACTTAAAGCTCTGCAAACAACAGTGCAGAATGTTTCTCTCAAGAGACACGGCAACAGAGGAGTAAGCTATTAGAAGTGACAACTGAAAAAGCTTCACTCAGACCAAAAATGCTAGCGGCTGCCATAGCTGTTATAAGGAGACATATGCAACTTGCTGAGGGTGGTGACTATGCAAATGCTGCTGGACAACCCACAGTGAGGAGACGGAGAAGAGTGTACAGGCCCAGGGTCACCTACCAGGGGTTACATGAGCTGGAGATAGTGGAGCGCTATAGAGTGGACAGAGACCTCCTGCAGTAAATTGTTGAGCTGTGCAGGCCACGCGTCACACACAGAACCAACAGAGGGGAACCCATCCAAGTGGAAACCAAGGTATGTGTTGGCCTAAGAATACTAGCAACAGGTACCTTCCAGAGACCAACTGGTGATATGATGGGGATATCACAGGCATCAGCATCCAGGGTACTGCACCATTTCCCGGATGCCATGTCAGCACATGTCAGTGATCATGTATATTTCCCCAATTCCCGTGAGGTATTGACCAGCAATATGCGTCTCTTCCAGCAAATAGCAGAATACCCTGAGGTAATGGGTGCAATAGACTGCACGCATATATGCATCAAAGCACCAGCCGGTGAGCAGGGTAGGGCCTACATTAACCGCAAGGCTTCCCCTCCATCAACTGCCAGGTCATGTGTGATGCCCAGGGCATAATAATGAATGTGTGTGCTGGCTGCCCTGGAAGCTACCATGATTTACATATCTGGCATCTGACGCAGCTGTACCAGACATTTGGGGACATCCCACATGGTCACTTAGTGGGGGATGCTGGCTACGCACTGGAGTCATGGCTGATGACACCCATCAGAAATGCACACACACCTGAACAAGAATGCCATAATGAGGCACACGCACAAACTGAAATGTAATCGAGTGTGTGTTTGGGCTGCTCAAGTCACGGTTCCGGTGCCTGGACACATCTGGTGGAGCCTTGCAGTACTCATCAACTACATGTACCCAAATTGTCATGGTATGTGCTATGCTACATAATATGATTCTGCGAAAACAGCTGCAGCAGGACCAGCATAGGGCTGGCCAAACAGCCCCCCACCATTGCCAAGCCAATCACAGGCAGAGCGTGACTCGGAGGAGGAACAACCTGAGCCTGCCCCAGTAGGCAGAAGGAGGCGTGCCCAGTATGCCTTGGCCTTGGCAAAGCGGCAATGCATAGCACATACACTGGCTCAGTAGGAACCCTGGAAATGATACCTCTCTCTGACTCACACATATAGTAAAAGGGATGCCTAAATTGACACAACCTGCTTTCAAACATGTACAGGGAGTGTAGTATGTGCATCCAACATAGACAGCCCTGCAGCACCACCTGAGGCATGATTGCCATGTGTTAAGCAATGTAACACCATGTAGTATATGCAAACTTGATGACCCTGACTAACATCCTACCCTCACCAAGCATGATGCCACAATATGAAGATGAGATGATCAATTACAATAATTGGCTTAAGTATTGCTGTTAGTCAAAGGGGATCCAATGCGTGCCAGCCTGGGATGACATGCTGAGCAAGACACGATGCTCCACCTGCTAGGGATGGCATGCACCTATCAGTCCTGGCCTTTTGGATACTGGCAAAGGCTGTTGTCACCCCCACCGTGCCTTGAATAGGTAAGGCTCAAAACACAAACCCACCTCCATAGGTATCACAAGGGATAATAACCTAGACGTAATGCTACCTAATGCCAGAAGTCTAAACTGCAAGATGCATGCAGTCTAAACTCCCCTCAGCATGGAGAATGTTGATATCTGTTCTGTAACAGAAAACTGGGTCAAGGCTCACAAGAGCACCCTAACACTATCAGGATACACCTCATACCATGCTTTACAGCCCCAAAACATGGAACAAACTACAAAAGGAGGGTGACTAGCAATAATTGTCAAGGATAACCACACCCCCATGTTGGTACCACAACAAGAAGCAGCATGGACTATCCATGGTCAAGTAACAGTGGCTAAAACTGCCTCCCAGTTTGTACCCTGCTACAGACTACCCTCCTAACGCCAGAAACTGCACTTGGCCTGCATTGGAACACATGGAAATATCAAGCTCTCCAAACAACATTATATTGGGTGACTGAAAATACTCAAACATAGACTGGGAGCATTATCCCAGCTCCAACACCCTAGGCCAAAGGTTCCTAGAATCCATAAACCAAAATGCTCAGGAACAACATACCACTCCCACAAGAGGGGTAAGCATACTGGATGTGATAATCAGCAACATGGGTACTCTATGGCCAGATGAGAAGTGTATTCCTCACTGGTAAGATCAGACCATAGAGTAATCACACTGGATATTCACATCCTGACCACAGTCCCTGGCCAGAAAACCACAGTGAAAAACATGTGTAAAGGAAATGTTGCACTCCTCCAAACTGATGTGGAATCCATTAAAGGCCCTGTGCCTGTGGAAAATATGGGCCACACCTCAGAACCCTTTACAAATGCATTCTATGAACACTTTCAGGAATGCATGGATTATGCAATCCCAAATAAAACCAAGACCCAATACCATACACACAGGCATCTGGCATGGTGGACCCCAGCCATTACCAAACCATGCAAGAGAATGAGGAAGCTACTGCATGATAGAGCAAACCCAAAAAGGGAAGTAATCTCTGATCAGTATTATGGCAATAAAATATGGCCACTCATAAAATCCACTAAGGCCAGCTACAACATGTTGAATCTGTGAATCTTGAGGCAATGTTACACTTGCCGCATGTACACAGACAACCCCCTCCTCGCCCCAAGAAATACAAATATATGTGAGAGATGCAACCATTTATCCAAACTGGAGGCTGAGCTCTCTCAACTCAGTACTGTCAAAACTAGTCAGGAGGAGAAGGTAACCACACACACCACAAACCCAGTCTCACATAGACCTATCACAACTGCAAACCAATGACATAAACACAAAAAAACATTCCCGGAGGCTCTAATTAAAAATCCACCAAATCAACAGAGGCCTCCAAAGCAGACACCCAAGCAACCACTACCTCCAAACATAGCACATGCATCACATAGTACACAACGTTGGTGTGCCAAACAGTCACAGCCCATAAGGACAAACAACATGCCTGATACACTTGTAATAGGTGACTCCATAGTCAGACACACTGATGTCCCACTCACCAGACTGAACATGGAAAAGGGTACAGTAAGCTGCCTGTAGGCTGCTACAATCCGACACATAACACAAGCACGCAGGTCACTCCAAAGCAAGTACAAATATGACCCAGTCATTGTCCATGCTGTTGTGAATGACCTGAGACTTACCTCCCTGGACTACATGAAAAGAGACATAGAGGAGCTCTCCGATTATGTAGGCCAGGCTGGTATGACTCTGACCCTGAGCAGCATCCTACCCTCACCAAGAATGATGCCACAGTACAAACACAGAATGATCAGCTTTAACAATTGGCTCAATTACTGGTGTCATTCCAAGGGGATCCAATGTCTGTCTGCTTGGGATGTCATGCTTGACAAGCCACGCTGCTTTGCCAGGGATGGCTTGCACCTGTCACCCATGGGCGTCTGGATATTTGCTAAGGCTCTTGCCACCTCCATAGTGCCTTTTGTAGGCAAGGCTGAAAAGACAAACCCACCTCCCTAGAAAACATAAGTGGAAAAAACATAAGGGTGATGTTGCCCAATGCCAGAAGTCTAAACCTCAAGATGCATGCTTTTGAGGCCCTTCCCAGTATGGAGAACATTGATGTCTGTGCAGTGACGGAAACCTGCATCAAGGCTCCTGAGAGCACCCCAGCACTACCAGGTTATACCTCATATCATGCTTTTTGGCCCCAAAACCTGGACCAAACCACAAAAGGAGGGGGAGTATCCATATTCAGCAAAGACACCCACACGTCCAGGTTACTGACAATGCACGAAGCATCGGAGACCATCCATGTGCAACTAACCATAGGCAAAACTGCTGTACAGTTTGTAGTATGCTACAGACCACCCTCTCAAACCCAGGAACCCCACTCAGCCTTCCTGAAGACACTGGAGAATATGAATGCCTCCCCAAATACCAAACAAGGTACTCACAAATTACCACATAGGTGGTAATCCATTATGTATGGAAAACGTAATCAGGGACCTAGGGACACAAGTGGACAATAACCTCTCATGTGACACTCACATTGCCAACGTGGCTAGGAAGACCTTCTATATTGGCCATCTTATCATGAAAGGATTCACATCTACATCAAGAGAGGTCATTGTGCCCCTATACTCTTCTCTTATCAGGCCCATAATTCAGTACAATGCCACATTTGGGATGTACCTTACCCGACACCTGCAGCAGTTAGAAAGACCTCAAAAGTACCTCACCAAGAGGATAAAGGGTCTCAAACATTTGTCATATGTTGCCTGGCTGAAGACACCCCAGCTGTATGCAGTCACATACTGCCTACTCAGAGGCGATGTATGCCCGATGTACAAGGCCATGTCCAATACAGAATTAATGGACATGCTCCACCTCAGAAAATCCAAATCCATCAGAACCGCGAGAGCGGGAGATGTCAACCTCAACACATAAATAAATAAATAGGATGTGCTGGAGGGACAAATTCATAACCCAGAGGCTCCCTACACTCAAGAACAGAATCCCAGTCCATGTTAGGCAGAGCACCTCACTGACTCTCTTCAACAGGAATCTTTAAAAGTGGATGCGAGATCATAGATTTACACTGGGGGTCATCACTGTGTCACGTCTAGACAAAGGCACAGTAAAGTAAACCCTAAATGGGCATAATATTCACATAGCAAGGGGTGGCAAAAGCCACACACACTCTGGCTAGGCTTATAAATGCCCTAGGGCAGATAGCCTAGTATGAACCTATGAAGATACAAATTGTACAGGACACTAAGGATAATCACAAGGCTTTCTTAACTGATGGTAGGAACCTTGTTGGGAATTCACAGATATGCTCTGAATTACTCAAATATTACAAACAATACACCAAACCCACACACATTGCCAACATCCAACCTAACAGGTTCAGTGCAAACCCCCCCCCAAATGCCAAATATCTATCCCAGCAGAGTGCTGGCCCCCTGACATTGCAGATGCTGAGGTAACAGCCAGAATCGTCAAAGCAAAACACACAGCATCAATGGTATGAGATGGTGTCCTGGGCTGTGTCCAACATGAACTCCAAGAAGAATGGAACGCCAAATAACACTACTGCTCAATTTCAGCCTTACCACAGGATATGTACCCAAAGAGCAGTGTACAGCAACAGTGGTCCCTCTCCACAAAGGTGGTGCCTGAATGGATACTGCAAACTATCACCCCAGAATCCTGACAAGCTTGGTCTGCAAAGCTATGGAAAGGATCATCATGGACCTCAGAAATAAAGATATTGGGGACCTACAGACACTGAAACCTACCCAGCGTGGCTTTCTTAAGGGCAGATCCTGTCCCTTAAACATGTTTGACTCATTTGAAACAGTCATCAAGGCCATTGATGAGGGGAATGTGGTCCACACAGCCTATCTGGACCTTGCAAAAGCCTTCCATACAATACCCCACATGTTCATTATAGATAAGCTCACCAGCTTAAATATAACCCCCTATGTCAGTAGATGGTTGCAAACCAGCCCAAGGACAGAACTGACATGGTCAGAAATGCTGCAGCCATGTCAGACTACAAACCAGCTACAACTGGCATCCCACAAGGCTCGATCCTGGGACCTCCCTTGTTTGGTATATATTTCCCATAGGTACAGGCCAAAATGGAAGGACTGTGTCTGAACAAGTTTGCAGAGGACTACAACTGGGCACCATATCTGACCCTCCAGCTGACACAAGCATCCTACAAAAGGTCCACATAGAAACAGACAACTGGTGCCAGAGCCATGTCATCAAGCTAATTGCAGAAAAGTGTATAGTCATCCCCTGTGGATAAACAGTAAGTGCCCACCAATTACCACATAGGTGTTAACCCATTAAGTACTTTAGAAGTAATAAGAGACCTGAGGACACAAGTTGATAGATATCTTGCATTTGACAACCATGTGGCTGTAGTGGTTACAGAAACATACCATATACCCACCTAATCATGAAGGTAGTCAGATCTAGATCAGGGGTTGTCATTGTGCCTCTTCAGTCATCCTTCATCAGCCTCACAATTGAGTACAATGGCCCCTGTGGGATGTACCTCAGCAGACACCTCCATCAACTGGAAAGACCCCAAAAGTACTTCACCAGGAGGATCAAAGAGCTCGAACAGATGCCATGTGTTGCCTGATTACACAAACTGCAGCTCCACACAGTGCCATACTGCCTGCCCAGAGGCAATCTGTGCCTGATGTATAAAGCCATGTCCAAGCTGGAATCAATGAACATGCTGCACCTTGTACAATCTGAATGCCAGTGAGCTATGCACATGAGAGACCTGAACCCCAGCACTGACATACATAGGACATGCTGTAGTGATTGATCCATAACCCAGAAGCTCCCTCCACTCTTGAGTAAACTCCTAGTACAGGTTAGCCAGAGAGTCCCTCATTGACTCTCCTCAAGAGGAATCTTGATGAGTGGATGGGAGATGGTAGGTTTACCCTGGGTATCACTGTTATGTCACGGGTAGACAGAGGCACAATATACTAACCTTGAAATATGTCATGGCAAAATCCAGTTACAATGTGTGTTGAAGGACAAACACACTCACTGACTAGCATTAGAAATGGCCTAGGGCACATCGCTAGTGTTTGTCAATGTCCACCCAAGTTGCGGAATACACTACCAATGTTGGGCAAGCCTGGTTTAAGTAGTCCATATCTGAACAAAATGCAACATGGTCATATGTGCACAACTGGCCCTTAACCAGTCTGGTGTGTTCACTATGAATATTTAAAGCAGCGATAGGACTGAAATCCAGGATACTGTCCACCACAGTGAAAGTACTGAATCAGTACACTATACGATATTACAGTGTTTGGTCAGTATGAAAGGATGTTGACAACTGTATGCAAACTATCCCATGGAAACCCTGCAGGCACAGTATAATCCCTGTTGGGTTCAGACACAAAGCAGTTGGGCAGTAAGTACACAACATGACTCTCAACACACAACTATAAATGTGAAATATTGTTGAAGTTAACACACAACCACAAATGTGGTGGACTGCAGAGTTCAACATATGGAAAGCTCACACTGGGCATGCTCACACACTTTGATAAATGAGACAAATGTCAGGCAACAAGTCATGGAAAGCCTGAACTGGGCATGCTCACACACTTAGGCCATGTCTCAGTTTAGCAGTTGGCCACACATATCTGGTATTTGTATTTGTTAATCCAGGAACCTCCCACAATACAGCAATCTGCCCAGTGCACACAGTTAAATGACTGCAGAGACCTAAGTTAAATAGCGGATCCCTCTCATATTCAAACATCTTCCACAGATACACAAGTTGTTCATAGAAACAGGGAAAGCTATGGCAATAAAGACCTGCAAACAGTTTATCAGCAACAAATATTGTGCATCTGAAAATTAAACATATGGGTGTAGAGGTCAATACTAGGATGTTTGCCTAGGGAATACAAGCTTAGCCAGAGTGTGCTTGGCGTCTGCCTCCCTAGTGCAGTAGGCTACTGTGCCTCTGTAAAGTAGGTCACAGAAGGCACTGTTTAAGGCTAGTGTGCTGTGCCTCCATCAAGCAGGGACACAGTGGAGATTCCAGGGGTTGAATTTGCAATGTCACATCCATGTGGCTGGTGTTTGCTGGAAGAGGGTTGGAAGAGGGTTGACAAGGACTTATAGCAGTAATTGGGCGTCAATTACAGACTGAGGGGAGCCTTATCTGCAGTGTCTGGACAATTTCACTGTCAACACTTTAACATGATGATTTTGAGGGATTCAAGTGTTGTGCCAATACTGTTCAGAGATGTCCTCCCTCTGTGGGATATTGCTCTGATATAGCTCCCTCCTTTTGTTGTACAGCTTATATATGGCTGGTGTACACCAGACAGGTCTCCTGTTGAGGAGGAGTCTTGGGTTTATTTGGGATAGCATGATCAATGCAAACCTTCCAGATGCTCATAGAATGCAATCGTCAAGGATTATGCAGAGTGGACTGTATAATCCCCCAACATGGGTCCTTTGAAGTCTTCCACCCCAGTCTTCACAAGTGCAAAGTCTGCTTTTGATAAATACTTTGTTTGCAGTGACTTCCTTGCCTGGGGGTGGGGATGGGATATGGATGTCCAGGGAAAGTTGGGTATGGTCAGATATTAAGAATGGTGGTCTACCTCTGGTGTGGAACATAGAGTCCCCATGTTGCAGATGGTCAGGTCCAATATGTATTCCCCCTTGTGGCTGTGGTGAGTGGTCCTGCTATGGCACATGGATTCACAAATTCTAGTGGCTGTAGGGTGATGTTGTTGAAACCTGAGTATTTCCCCCACACAATATACCTGTACCTGACATTAACCACTGTAATGGTGTATGTGAACACTTTCATATCCTACACTGTTCCCAGGGAAGTAAAGTGTGTGTCCTGGGTATGGGAGGGGTGGTCTGAACTGGTTGTGTTGTGTGTTACAGGTCCTGTGGTCACGAAGCATGGTATAAAACATAACCTGGCAGGGTTGATGTACATATCTGACCCTGAAGTAGGCGGCTGTTAATGTATATATATACTATCCCCCTAACTGACAGATAGTAATAGATGTACATATCTCTTTATAAATAATGATGCCAGCACCCTATAAATACTGCAGGAGAAGAGCAAACATCTAGTCATTCAACTAGCGCGCTCCGCTAATGCGTCTTTCTCAAGTGTCATAATATAGTTAGGTAGGTGTTTGAATCTTGCAAATGCTGAGTGTGTTTGGGTGAGGGGGTTAGTGTGTGTGAAAGAAACGTCCCTTTTGACAACTAGAAGAACACACTACATGATGCACATTCCTCTTTCTAAACACCGATGATGTCAGCACCCTATAAGTATAGCAGGAGAAGAACAGCATCCAAGTAATGCGAATAGTGCGCACTGGTAATGCGTTTCCCTCAAGTGTCATAACATCGTTAAGTAGGAGTTTGAATTCTGCAAATGCTCAGTGTGTTTGGGTGAGGGGGGGTTAGTGTGTGTGCATTTCTGTGTGAAAGAAATGTCCCTTTTGGCAACTAGAAGAACACACTACATGATGCACATTCCTCTTTTTAAACACTGATGATGTCAGCACCCTATAAGTATAGCAGGAGAAAGGAAACCTCCTAGTAATACACATAGCGCACTCCACTAATGTGTCTTTCTCAAATGGCATAACATAGTTAAGTAGGGGTTTGAATCCTGTAAATGCTCAATGTGTGTTTGGGTGAAGGGTGTGTGCGCGTGCAATTCTGTGTGAAAAGAATGTCCCTTTTTGCACCTAGAAGAACACACTACATTATGCACATTCCTCTTTCTAAATGCTCAATGTGTGTTTGGGTGAGGGGTGTTTGTGTGTGTGTGCAATTCTGTGTGAAAGGAATGTCCCTTTTGGCAACTAGAAGAACACACTACATGATGCACATTCCTCTTTCTAAACACTGATGATGTCAGCACCCTATAAGTATAGCAGGAGAAGTCAAACCTCTCCATAATGCGAATAGCGTGCTTTGCAAATGCATCTTTCTCAAGTGTTTTAACATAATTAGATAGGGGTTTGAATCCTGCAAATGCTCAGTGTGTGTGTGTTTGGGTGAGGGGGTTTTGAAAATAACGTCCCTTTTGATAACTAGAAGAACACACTACATGATGCACATTCCTCTTTCTAAACACTGATGATGTCAGCACCCTATAAGTATAGCAGGAGAAGGGAAGCTTCTCAGTAATGTGAATAGAGCACTCTGCTAATGCATTTTTCTCAAGTGTCATAACATAGTTAAGTAGGGGTTTGAATCCTGCAAATGATCAGTGTATGTTTGGATAAGGGGTGTTAGTGTGTGTGCAATTCTGTGTGAAAGAAATGTCCCTTTTGGCAACTAGAAGAACACACTACATGATGCACATTCCTCTTTCTAAACACTGATGATGTCAGCACCCTATAAGTATAGCAGGAGAAGTCAAATCTCCCTGTAATGTGAATAGCGCGCTCTGCTAATGCGTTTCTCTCAGGTGCTATAACATAGGTAAATAGGAGTTTGAATCCTGCAAATGCTCAGTGTGTGTGTGTTTTGGGGAGGGGGGGGGCTAGTGTGAGTGAAAAAAATGTTCCTCTTGGCAACTAGAAGAACACACTCCATGATGCACATTCCTCTTTCTAAACACTGATGATGTCAGCACCCTATAAGTATAGCAGGAGAAGGAAAACCTCCAAGTAATGCGTTTCTTTCAAGTGTCATAACATAGTTAGGTAGGGGATTGAATCCTACAAATGCTCAGTGTGTTTGGGTGAGGGGGGTTAGTATGTGTGCAATTCTGTGTGAAAGTAATGTCCCTTTTGGCAACTAGAAGAACACACTACATGATGCACATTCCTCTTTCTAAACACTGATGATGTCAGCACCCTATAAGTATAGCATGAGAAGGAAAACCTCCCAGTGTTGCAAATAGTGCATTCTGCTAATGTCTCTCTTTCAAGTGTCATAACATAGTTAGATAGGGGTTTGAATCCTACAAATGCCATGTGCGTTTTTGTCACACAGTTTGTCCATGTGTGTGGGGTGTTGCTCTTAATATTGTATGACATAGATTATATCAGTAATGTCAATGCACACATGAGGTATGTGTTTGCCACATAGACATATGTACCTGTGACCTTAAATAGTTCCCATGTCTGAAGCCTGCCTCATGTGAATACATGGAATTTGAATTACACAACTTTATGACTGTGGTTTTCTGTGCAGGGGTTGCATTTGGTATGTGAATATACAGTGAGAGTAGTCTATGGTGTCGTCTTACCAGCGAGGGATACACTTCTGGTCTGGAGCATATAGTCCACATGTGAGTGATGATCAGGTGCAGCATGTTTTCCCCTCTTGTGGGAGTGGTAACAAGTTGTTCCATAGCAATTGAGTGTATGGATTCTAGGAACCTTACACCTAGGGTGCTAGAGCTACAGTAATGCTTCCAGTCTATGTGTGGGTAAATGAAGCTGCCCAATATATTCTTGTTTGGAGACACCTGCAGATATTCATGTATTCTTAAGTAGGCCAAGTGGGTTATCTGGGTTTAGGAGGATGGTCTGTAGCAGGCTATGAACTGGAAGTCAGTTTAACCCACTGTTAGTTGCATGTGGATAGTCTGTGATGCATCACACTGTGGCAACAACCTGGGGGTGTGGGTATAGGTACATAGGTTCATAGGTTCATACTAGACTATCTGCCCTAGGGCATTCATATGCCAAGCCAGAGTGTGTTTGGCTTTTGCCACCCATTTTAGATTAATGTTGCTATGCCCTTTTCTGAGGTTAGTATACTGTGCCACTGTCTAACATTGACACAGAAGTGATACCCGGGATACACCTACGATCCCCCATCCACTTATCATGATTCCTCTTGAAGAGAGTCAATGAGGGACTCTGCCTAACATGGGCTGGAATTTTATTCCAGAGTGAAGGGAGCCTCTGGGTTATGAATCTGTCCCTCCAGCATGTCCTATTGATGTCAGTGCTGAGGTTCAAGTCTCTCAAGCGCACAGCTCGATGGGAGTTTGATTTTCTGAGGTGCAGCATCTCCATTACTTCCTGGTTGGACATGGCATTATACGTCTGGCACAGATCGCCTCTGAGCAGGTGGTATGCCACTGAGTATGGAGTTATGTTAACCGGGCAGCATATGGCATCTGTTTGAGCCCTTTGATCCTCTTGGTGAGGTACTTTTGTGGTCTTTCCAGTTGCTGCAGGTGTCTGGTAAGGTAAATCCTAAAAGGGGCATTGTACTCAATTATGGTCCTGATGAGGGATGAGTAAAGAGGCACAATGACCTCCCCTGATCTAGATGTGAATCCTGTCATGATTAGGTGGGCTATATAAAATGTTTTCTAAGCACTTTGGCCACGTGGTCGTCAAATGAGAGATTGCTATCAACTTCGGTCCCCAGGTTCCTAATTACTTCTTCCGTACGTAATGGATTACCACCTATGTGGTCATTTGTGGCCACTTTGTTTTTTCCAAAGGGGATGACTATACACTTTGTGGCATTTAGCTTGAGGCCATGGCTCTGGCACCAGTTGTCTGTTTCTAAGAAGCCCTTTTGGAGGATGGTTGTGTCAGCTGGAGAGTCAATTATAGCGCCCAGTTTGCGGTCATCCATGAACTTGGTCAGCCACAGCCCTTCCATGTTGGCCTGTACCTCTGAGACATATATACTGAACAGGAGAGGTCCCAGGACTGAGCCTTGTGGGACACCACTTGTAACTGGTTTGGAGTCTGACATGGCTCCAGCAATTCTAACCATGTGGGTTCTGTCCTTCAGCCAGTTTGCAACCTATCTATTGACACAGGGGTGTATATTTAAGCTGGTGAGCTTATCAATAATGCCCAAGTGGGGTATTGTATTGCAGGTTTTTGCGAGGTCCAGGTAGGCTGTGTGGACCACCTTCCCCTTATCAATGGCCTTGGTGACTGTTTCAAAGAAATCAACCATGTGTAAGAGGCAGGATCTGCCCTTAAAGTCAGACTGGGTAGGATCCAGTGTCTGTAGGTCCCCAATATCTTTATGTATGAGGTCCATGAGGATCCTTTCCATAGCTTTGCAGACCAAGCTAGTCAGGCTTATGGGGCGATAGACCACTGTTGCTGTACGCCACTCTTTGGGTACATAACCTCTGGTAAGGCTGAGATTGAACAGTAGTTTTATGTTTGGGTTTAGCTCATCTTGGAGTTCATGTAGGATGCAGCCCAGGACACCGTCTGGTCCCATTGATGCTGTGTTATTTGCTTTGGAGAGGGCGGCTCTTACCTGAGCATCTGAGATGTCAGGGGGGCAGCACTCTGCTGGGATAGATATTTGCCCTTCTGGTAGGGAGGGGGGGAGACGTTTGCGCTGAATCTGTCAGCTAAGATGTTGGCAATGTCTGTGGGTTCGGTGTAGTTTTTTTTCATTTTGGACTAATTCTGGGCATATCTGGGAATTCCCACCCAGGTTCCTAACATAACTAAAGAAAGCCTTTGTGATTATCCTTAGTGTCCTGTGCATTTCATCTCTCGAAGCTGTCCTTAGACGATTTTATGAGTGCCCGTAGTATTTTGCTAACACTGAACAGAGATGCCTCCCCTTTTTGGGATTTTCCTCTATCATGTAGTAACTTCCTCCTTCTATTGTATAGTTTGGTTATGGCTGTGGTCCACCAGACAGGATGTCTGTCTTTGTAGGATTGGGTCTTGTTTTTATTTGGAATTGCATGATCTATGCATTCCTGAAGGTGTTCATAGAATGCATTTATAAAGGATTCTGTGGTCTGGTCCATATTTTCCACAGGCCCGGGGGCTTTGAAGGATTCCACCTCGGTTTTGAGGGGTGTGGAATTTGCTGTAGAGAAGTTTTACACTGTGGTTTTGTGGGCAGGGGGTGGGGTTGGGATGTGAATATCCAGGGAGATTAGTTTATGGTCTGATCTTACCAGTGAGGTGTACACTTCTGGTCTGGAGCATAGAGTCCCCATGTTGGTGATGAACAGGTCATGTATGTTTCTCCCTCTTGTGGGAGTGGTAACAAGTTGTTCCATAGCATTTGAGTGCATAAATGCTAGGAACCTTTGAGCTAGGGTGTTGGAGGTAGAGTAATGCTCCCAGTCTATGTTTGGGTAGTTGCAGTCCACCAATATAATAGTGTTTCGAGAGACCTTCATATTTCTAGTGTTCTCAGGAAGGCCAAGTGGGGTTCATGGGTTTGGGAGGGTGGTGTGTGCCAGGCTATGAACTGGAAGGCAGTTTTACCCACTGTTAGTTGCACATGGATAGTCTCTGATGCTTCGTGCTGTCCCACCAACCTGGAGGTGTGTGTGTATCTTTGATGAATATTGATACTCCCCCTCCTGTTCTGGTTCGGTGCAAGTTTTGGGGCTGACAAGCATGGTATGAGGTATAAACTGGCAGTGCTAAGGTGCTCCTGGGAGCCTTGAACCAGGATTCTGTTACTGCACAGATATTGATGTTCTCCATGCTAAGGACAGTTTCCAGTGCATGCATCTTGAGGTTTACACTGCTGGCGTTGAGTAGCATTACTATTAGTTTCCTATCCCTTGTGATACCTATGGAGGTGGTTTTGTCTTTTGAGCCTTGCCTAAAAAAGGCACTATGGGGGTAGCAATAGCCTTTGCCAATATCCAAAAGCCCATGGGTGACAGGTGCAAGCTGTTCCTAGCAAAGCATCGTGGCTTGTCGAGCATGACATCCCAGGCTGACAGGCATTGGATCCCCTTTGAATGACACCGACACTTAAGCCAATTGTTGAAATTGATCATCTTGTCTTCATATTGTGGCATCATTCTTGGTGAGGGTAAGATGCTACTCAAGGTCAGGGTCATTCCAGCCTGGGCCACATGCTCAGAGAGCTTCTCTATGTCTCTTATCATGTAGTCAAGGGAGGTACGTCTCAGGTCATTCACACTGGCATGGGCAATGACTGAGTCATATTTGTACATGCCTTGGAGTGACCTGTGAGCTTGTGTTATGTGGTGGATCATAGCGCCCGACAGGCATCTCACTGTGACCTTCTCCTTGTTTAGCCTGATGAGCGGGACATCAGTGTACCTGACGATAGAGGCACCTATTACAAGTGTATCAGGTGTGTTGTTTAGCCTTAAGGGCTGTGACTGTTCGGCACACTGGCTTTGTGAGCTATGTGTTGCACGTGTTCTGTTCTGGGGTAGTGGTTGCTTGTGTGTCTGCTTTGGAGGTGTCTGCTGCTTAAGCAGAATTTTATTTAGAGACTCCGAGTATGTTTTCGTGTGTTTATGTGTTTGGATTGCTGTCGTGGTAGGTCTATGTTAGACTGGAATTGTAGTGACTGTGGTTTCCTTCTCCTCCTGACAGGTTTCACCAGTACTGAGCTGAGAGAGCTTAGCCTCCAGTTTGGCTATATGGTTGCATCTCTCACATGTGTTGGAATTTGTTGGGAGGTGGAGAGGGTTGTCTGTGTACATGAGGCAGTTGAAACATAGCCTCAAGATTCCCAGATTCACCAGCTGGACCGGAGAGGAGATTGGCAACTAACCTTTGGACATGCTAGAATAGTATTGGGAATTCCTTTTGTAATTAACAACAAAAAGGGCCAACGGGGAACAAGGTACTCAAGGTGAGTTTGTGAGGGTGTAGTGCTTTTAATTTGTTAGTGCAGGCACATATAAATGATTTAGTGAGCAAGTGCCAGATAACTCAAATGCAATGTGTTACAGGTAACTTAAATGCAAAAATGACAAGCAGTAACTTTCTGTCAAGTGAAACAAGGAAATAAGTACAGTAAGCAATGCAGATGTCACTAGGGATCCACAGAGGTGCTGTAAAGCTGCGTTTCAGGTGGAATTAGTGTTTCAGGGAAATAACAAGCAAACAAGCATACAAACAAAGCTACATTCAGCAAGCCTGGATCTAGTCTATGCTACTGCAAACAAGGTGTACCAATTTCAGTAAGAAACAGTTCAAATATGCAGGCACTTTAAGCCTTTAGTCAGAAATTCCCAGCTCAGACGGGCAGAGTCCAGCCTCTCCTCCCACAAGAGTGCAGACCATAAACCTTCGTAATGTAAAATAACTGGCCTGAAGCCCAAGTGCTTAAACCAGAACTAATACACATTTAGAATAACAGACACTGAGCCCTCAATCAGCAGTTCCCAACTTAGTAGGATGTATGCTACCTGTCCTGCCACCACAGTATCCTTGACATTTAATGAGACTCACCCTCCTGTCATAGTTAGTTCTGTGTTTTGGGGCTGTCAAGCATGGTATGAGGTGTAACCTGGTAGTGATAGGGTGCTCTTGGGAGTCTTGAACCTGTTGTCTATTACTACACAGATATCAACATTCTCCATGCAGAGTAGAGTTTGGACTGCATGCATCTTGTGGTTTACATGTCCATCATTGAGTATAATTACTTCCATTTTCATTTATGTTAACTGACACTTAATAATACTAATACTGTTTAAATGGGAGTATGTGCTTTCCTGTGGGACTTGTGGAGTAACTGGTATACAACAGTGGCTCTTGCAATTTGTTGCTATGGCTTCACTATTTGGCCTTTACATTCACTCCTTGAATGCCTGCTAGGTGTCTTTACTGGAATGTGTTGTTATGGCTTTCCTATTTTCCATTTACATTCACTCCTTGTAATGCTTGCTATATTTCTTTCAGCAGCAATTCCTTATATGTTTGTTGTGGTTTGGTGGTACTGCATTCAGTCTGGTCTGGCCAAGGTGTGGGGCTTGACACCTACAAGGGTATTTTATTTTGCTGCTGAGCAGTTGTGAGGCCTTGTACTTTGTATTAACAGTTATGGATAGCAGGCACATGCAGCGCTTGTAAACTGCTATACTGTCCGTATTTTATTACTTGGATACATCCTTTGATATTTGTGGGTTGTACACCTACATGTGGGTGTGCTTGTGGAAGCTATTCTACAGCTATTCACAGAGTGTGTGACAGCAGACAGAAATATATGCCTGTGAGTTTGTGACACTTGCAGGCCTCAGATGCTCTCAGGTGTATCTTTTATCAGCCTCAGGGAACGGTACATATCAGTGGGATACACCCATGATATATTTCAGATATTCTGCAGTTGTGACTGTGGGGTATTTTGAGCATATGTATTACTACACCATTTCTGACATGCAAGTAGTGCATACTTTCAGTAATTGACAGTTACCATTATGTGGGATAAACCACCTTTCTGCCTACTGTTAGTACATTTCACAGGGAGTCAGTGGGGCACAGTTAACATTTGTTTTCAAATCAGGGACATCCCTGTAAATCAGTCACAGTTGTGAGGTCTGGCCTCTTACCTATTCAAATATGGCAGTGTTTATACTGCTCTGATAGTGTGTGTGGTTTGCAAGGTGCTACTGTCACATTATTACCTACTAGCTACCGACTAGCATGGCTGTTTCACTTCTCACACTAATGTTATACAAATCCACAAGAATTGCCAGTAAAGATACAAGAAAAGCTTTGTGTAATAACCTTCCTATATTCCCTTTACACTCAGTCCTACTATTTCATGATATACTGCTTTCAGCGCAAAGTTCTTGTATATCAGTCATGGCTTAGTGGTAAGTCATGCAGACTAGTGTTTCCAAGGTCCTGGGTTCGAAACTGACAGAGGAAATTTATTTTGCTGCTGAGCAGACTACAGGCCTTGTCATTCAGAGTGACTAAGGCACTTTTAAGAAGATGTAAGCGGGTTAGTGCTGGTTTGCGCGGTGCTCACGCATGCGCACTGTCGCTTAGCTTCATACACACACGCTCAGCTAAGCGCACACAAGCGCACACCCGCTTACTACTGCTTAAAAGTGCTTACTCTGTTGCACACCCACGCTAATTTCTTTGAAAGAAAAGACAATGGGGAGATAGGAAAGTGGTGAAAAAGGGGGCACAAAAAGGGTAGGACAGTAGGAAAACTAGCTCGGGATTTGCAGGAAGGATGTAGGAAAGGCCCATAGCTGCCCATTTCTTTATCAGCAACAGCTGTGCATATGTCTGTAATTTGGTGTGAAATTTGAAACCTTCCACCCCTGAGAGAGGGGTGAGGACAACAAAATATGTTGTACAGCCAATTATAATTACCAGTTCACATGTCCAGCAGACATGTCTGCAAAATGGGCAGCTATGTATGGGGTGTAATTTTTTTTGCGGGAACAGAGTGCCCTTTTTTTATTTTTTTTTCAGGTGAGAGTGGAATGTGAGGTACAGGAAGTAGGTATATTTGGGGAGGTAGGTAGGGGAGGTTAACAGACAAGACAATCAAGATGCATACAGGGGCGGAGTATGACACGTGGGGGGGAACACAATTGACGGGGACGGATGTTTGGATATCACGAGCCCATGAGCCCACAGATGGCAACAGTGGAACTGAGATCCCCACCCATGGGCAGTTGCCACTGTGCCTTCACAGCCCAGGAGGGGCTGTGCTGGGGGCTGTGTAGGACGGGCAGCAGGCACACCCATGAGTTGCGCCACCCGAGCCTCAAGCTGATGTAGGGGTTCAAGCACAGAATGCCTGATCTCGCTACGCACCATAGACCGGACACTTTGGAGGGTGAGTGGACGGTCTCCTCCGGCCATGCTTGCAGAGTGGGGACGAGCCCCATCCCCTGCAGCGCTTCCACCCGAGGGTGGCACAGGGCCACCGGAGGAGGTTCCTGCCTGGGCACTAGTGCCAGGTGCACTCGCCAGCTGAGGTGGGAGAGGTGGGTCCACTGGAACCCGCTTTCCCTGTTGTCCTATGTTTAGCAATATTTTATGACATTTTGGGTTAGTAACAAACAATACCATTCAAAATTAGTTGTAACAGCATGCATCAGTATTCCCATTAACCAAACACTCATGAATTCCAAACATTGAACAGCAAGCATAACACATGCATATTTTGAACAACAGTACACAATCCAACAGCATGCAGGGTTGATTGATGGCAACAGGCCATCAGGTTTGGATATGTGAACAGGGCACATGCAGCAACGTACGTGCAAATATGTTTGAACCAACAGGACAAATGTCCATAGGAATTAATTGTGAATACACATACCCAGTTTGTTGTGGAATGGCATTATTTGTGAATATAGGGTAGGGTGGAGAAATATTTCATTAACAACTTCAACTACCTATACATATGCTGTACATCTCTAGTAGCTGCAGATATATATACCCTACAGGTCTTAGTACAGTTTCCTATATGTAACCTTAGGAATGTTGGTGATGGGACTGTTACTGCTACATTAATATACATTGCATTTTTATTCATACACGTTCATATCTGGCTGTGTTCAGGTACAGCATCCTGCTACATTTGATTTATATAGCTCTAGACAACTGTGGATGTTCATTATTTCATACAACCATACTATCTCCATATTGCAAGGGTACAGCAACATATCCAAATTTTGGGACAGACACATTCCAGCTTCAGTGCTTTATTTCAAACATTTCACTGTTTGGTTGTGGCTGTCTCATTCATTTCATTATGTACTGACTGCAGTATACTTTATTCAGAAGTTATAACAGCTTTCTTGGTCGATTCATACCTCTTTCTCACACTCTCACCTGTTTTATTTTTACAGTTCAAGATGGTACTTTATTCTAGGCATTATTAACATGTCATACTTGGTTACAACAATCCTTTCCGACAGACTCACTTGTTTCATATGGCAGATTTTCAAAGGGGATGTATTTGACACATGTCTATTGTCTTTAGTTTGTTTACCACTAATTTTCAGGCTGCAGCAGGTTATCTGATATTACAATACAGGTGAGAAATCTCTTTTTCAGACTTATTTAATTTTTATTTCTGGATTACAGGCTGCATCACTTATCTAATCATACAGTACTAGCAGAATCTTTCTTCTAGTGTTATTTGAACTTTATTAATATGTAACTACACTGAACTCTTTTACAAGCTGTCTCACTTATATTGTATAACAATTACAGAAAATAATTACTAACCTGCCTGGTGGCGCAACTGCTCCAGCCTATCACCATAGGCTCGCCGATTTGCAGAACACACACCTGCAGCTGTAATAAAAATGAAGTAATATTGGAACATACATCTCCATAATATCAGCTAGGAAAATTCCTTACATACATAATTACATGGATACTTACTCAGTAGTGGGGCGTTGGGCATTTGCCGGGCCTCCTGGATCCAATGGTTCAGTTGGTCCTGCTTTCTTCTCTTCAGGTCCGTATGGTGGTGACGGACCTGTTCACCAGTCCTTGGTATGCCTGTGGCACTGGTGAGATCATGTGCCAATCGGTTCCATGCCTCTGCCTTGTAAGCTCCCCACAGAACCTGGCCCTGCATGAGTTGAGCCTCATGATTGTGGACTAGGAGCCAAACCATGTATTTGGACTCCTCAGCACCCCACCTCTGTGCTCGGAAGTGGCTACCCTCTCCTACACCTGCCATCCTGACTGCAAATAGGTTCCACAATCAGTTATGCTGTGTATTCCCGCCTATGGGGCTTATATATGCCGTTTTTCCCGCACTTATCTGTGATTGGCCATTTTGGAATTGTATCAGCTTAAAAAAACCTGCTTTGTCATGCTTCTCTTTCCATTCATTCCTATATATATGCTAATACTGCATTTTTCAGTACAGCTGTCATGGCTTAGTGGTTCAGTACTTTGACTATGATGCACAGTATCCTGGGCGTTGCTTTTTTTTTATTTTACTACTGTCTAGACAGGGTATGAGGTGTGTCTGTTTAAAGGTGGCTTTGATACAGGTTGCTCAATGTTGCCGACTGGTAAGCTGGTTGGCATGCTGCGCAGCTCCGCTCAAACGGGTTAGGCTGGTTAACGCGTTATTTGGCTATGAGCACGCATATTACGCTATGAGAAATGTTGCACAACTACGGGCACACAGTTTCAGCATATTAAAATGCTGCTCAACTCCGGGCACTCATATTACACCTATTAAACCACTGGTCACCTATGGGCAAACATACTCAGCTTGTTAGAGCACTGCTCAGCTATTGGAACTTATAAAATATTTTTTTTTTATTGTGTCAGATTTCTTCATAAAAACATGGCCCATTTCATTACATTTTACTTAAATTATAGTTTATATATATATATATATATATATATATATATATATATATACATATATGTCAGGGGATTTTTTAGTGCTTATTTCACTAAAAATAAAAAATGATGTTGCTGGGGCTTGAACTGTGACTACCTCCTCTTTGGCTGACGTCTCTACCGCTACTTGGCTTAATTTGCATATTTAGATCTTATATGCATTTTCAATGACTGCTAACTGAGGCTTAGTGAAGGGCCCACCCGCGCAAATGAGCGCAATTACGGGCAAACATTTTTGAAATTATAAAAAATAAATTAAACTGTTCATTTTTCCGTTTTACATTTCAGTTGGGTTTATAGTCTGTGGGGGCATGTGTGGTGTTGTGTTTCTTGACATTCCCGCGGACTCGCTCGTGGATGTTTCCTTTCGGGACTGTGATTCTTCTGGGGGCGAGTCCCTTTGCAGGTCTCACCATGCGGACACACCCCCTACTTTGCTGCATGGACCGTGTTAGCCTAGGGTGTGATTCAGCATGCCCTCATGAATATGCATGGCATGCTGACATCACCCTGTTTAACTGCAGCCTCCGTGTAAGACTTGCTAACTCTTACACGGAGGCTTTGTGAATCCTGCCCATAATCTTAGTATTATACAGACCCCCTAATGAGAGGGTCTGTCTTAAAGACCCAAAAGGATCCTACAGTAACAGCATACAGTTTAGAGTAACCACAAAATCACCAGAAACAATTATTAACAAACATGTAAATATGTGATATACTAGTATAAAGCTTTTTATCAAAAATATAATATATCACACAGATGTAAATATGTGATATCCCTCATCAGGCCTATAATTGAGTACAATGCCCCTTTTGGGATGTACCTTACCAGACACCTGCAGCAACTGGAAAGACCCCAAAAGTACCTCACCAAGAGCATCAAAGGGCTCAAACAGATGCCATATGCTGCCCGGTTAAAGAAACTCCAGCTCTACTCAGTGGCATACCGCCTGTTCAGAGGCGATCTGTGCCTGATGTTTAAAGCCATGTCCAATCCGGAATTAATGGGCATGCTGCACCTCAGAAAATCCAAATCCCATCGAGCTATGCGCTTGAGAGACTTGAACCTCAGCACTGAAATAAATAGGACATGCTGGAGGGACAGATTCATAACCCAGAGGCTCCCTTCACTCTGGAATAAAATCCCAGTCCAGGTTAGGCAGACTCCCTCATTGACTCTCTTCAAGAGGAATCTTGATGAGTGGATTGGAGATCATAGGTTTACCCCGGGTATCACCTCTGTGTCACTGTTAGACAAAGGCACAGTATACAAACCTCGAAAAAGGGCATAGCAAAATTAATTTAAAATGGGTGGTGAAAGCCAAACACACTCTGGCTAGGCTTATAAATGCCCTGGGGCAGATAGCCTAGTATGAACCTATGAACCTATAAAGTTTATACGCAATATACAAACAAATGACAATAACTGGAGACCAACTTTTGGGTACCTTTCCATGTGGGCATTGTGGATCTTGTCAACAAGTAAGTAAACTCAAACAATTCACTAGTGCCAATACAAGTAGAGTTTATGATCTAAGAGTCTTTGGTAATTGCAGCAGTAGCTGGGTTGTGTATTTAGCCACTTGTCAATGTTCAGCATTTTATGTAGGGCAAACATCACATTCACCTAGGGGCATTATTTCCCCCAGGTCTTAATGACCACTTATAACCTGTTTGCGGAATAGAATTGGGACAATATATGCCTCAACTGTAATAGATACAATATATGAGTCATTGCTATGATAAACACATTTGAGTATACCTTTATTATCACTAATATGGTATGTACATATTAATTATGTTGAAAAACTGAATTATGATCAGATAGGTCTTTTATCCATGTGTTTATCTTAAACATTGATTTTGTTTTTCCCTTATGTAAGCATGTTGATATACATAAGAATAAGATGTAATTGCTTATATATGTGCTGGGTAACTATGTGGACCTTATGAATATTTGATCTGTATACTGCTATTGTTCAGTCTTTTTGGTTGATCATAATAGGATCCACCTTTTGGGCTGTTTATTATATCAAGCTATATGTTATTGTATCTAGATATAAAAATGTTTTTGTGTTATATTATATTTGCCAGGTAACTTTGCGGGTCTTATGAATATTTGATTTGTATTCTGCTATTGTAGGATCTTTTTGGTTGATCATAATATGATCCATCCTTTGGGGCTGTTTATTATATCCAGCTATATGTTATTGTATCTTAATATAAAAATGTTTTTGTGATATATTATATTTTTGATAAAAAGCTTTATACTAGTATATCACATATTTACATGTTTGTTAATAATTGTTTCTGGTGATTTTGTGGTTACTCTAAACTGTATGCTGTTACTGTAGGATCCGTTTGGGTCTTTAAGACAGAACTTCTCATTAGGGGTCTGTATAATACTAAGATTATGTGTAATTTAATATACATAATATTATGATTATATACTGTATGTTTGGTAAGAATCTGTATCAGTCTATCACATACTTTAATGATTTACTATGATATACTTTACAATGCCACTACTACATTACTGTTATATAGTGATTCAAATGTTATTGCAACTTGTTTGAAATGGATTATACCATGTTTCCATTGGTTGGTACTATCTATAAATATTCATGAATTATATGGCATGACAAATGCTTTTCACTGATGAAGGCTGGTTAGCCGAAATGGGTTTGATTTGATTTTAGTGCACTTTGATGCATTTCATGCTTAAATAAATAATTTTCATCTTATTTGTGAAGAAGTGTTTATATGCTGCGAATACTGGCCACTGGTGTTTTACTATCTATAGACATCACTTGAAAGAATGTGCTGAACAATGTTCCGCACATTTTAAGGGTCTTTTGGCATTGCCAAATCAGGAATTTAAATTGTGGTGATGACTTTTGGTTTGTGACTGTAGATGTAGTCAACTTATTTTCAATGATTCCTCCACCATACTAGAATTGATAGCTTTAACAACAGTATGGCTAAGTACAGTGAATTACACCATGTAAAAAGAGGCCTGTTTGTGGATTTGTTAGAATTGGTATTATCCAACAATTTAATCTTGTTTGATGGGGAATAATACAAGCAGACAAACAGGGTTGTGATGGGTGCCAGATGTGCACCCATCTAAGCTAACCTGATGTTTACAGAATGGGAACAGCAATACATGTTTAATTCTGTCTATATGTCAAAGATCATGACATACTTAAGGTACCTGGATGACATACTGATTTTGTGGAAGGGCTCAAAACAAGAGTTGGAAAATTTTTATTGGTTATTTGAGTAACAAGACCACTTTTTTAAAATTTACAAGTCACATGGACAGAGATAGGATTGAATTTTATGATATTCTTTTGTATAAAGAGAATGACCATATACATTCAAACATTTACAATAAAAAAACATACAGCAACTTTTTTTTACATTATGAGAGTTGCCACCCTCAGTTTCAAAAGAAAAATGTGGTGAAGGGTTAAATGATTCGATTGTCAAGGCTTATTAGTCAGGATGACTGTTTTAAACTTGAACTGCTGAAGCTTATTGACATGTTCACAAATAGAGGGTATCCAATGGATTTACTGACTAAGTTAAGTAAGGATGTCGAAATGAGAAAAAGCAGTAATTTTAGACCTATTCTCTTGGATTCAAGTAGAAGTGTTGGTTCATTTAATACCATTGAGATTAATACACTTACTACTAACAACTTTATGGCAATGTTGCTGGAGTATAATGATTCAGGTATGAAAATTAAGAACATTATCCAGACAGTATGGGACAGTGTATTTCCTTCAGACATAAAAGAAGTATTGAGTCCAAGCCCGAGATTCATTAACAGTAGGGGTTCCAACTTGAAAGAGCTGTTGGAAAGAGGTGTAGGGACAACTAATAGTAACATCTCATGGATGGGTAAGTGTGGTACATGCAGTATTTGCAAGTTTATTAATGATGGACCTTCTGTACACATAGACAGTTACAAAAGAACACTAAACTGCCAAGGGTAATTGCAATACTGACATGGTAGTATATGTAGCCACCTGTCTATAATGTCTGGCATTTTACGTAGGAATGACCACACATAGATTAAGGCTACGTATTTTGGAACACAACAGAGACATAAAAAACAAGAAGCCTACAAGTGATTTATTTAACCACAATAAGAAGTGTGGCAACTACAAAACATTTAGATTTTTTGTCATTGACAGGGTTCCCAAAAAAGACATGGCAGGTGATGTTAAAACCTTACTATAGATGACAGAATGTCTATGGCAGTTGCACCCTGGATGCAACAAAAACACCAGCTATTAATGAAAACATTTCTATTGCAAATGTTTTGAAACATAAATCCCAGTTTATTTAATAGATGATTATATGTTTAACTTTCCTTTAATTTTCCTTGGACAAAGTATTCACCAAAAGGGTTTACATGAACCAGTTTATTACAACTATGTTTTTGGTTTTTAAGATGTGGTTTTATCATAGTATTTCTTGTGCTGTTTTTTTTCCTTTGCAGCAGGGGCTGGGTTAAATGGTTAATTGGATAATTGATTTTAATGGATGTTTTTTTATTACTGGCTGATTGCCTGTTTAGAACTATAAAAGTCCTGATTTTTTTTTTGAGTGTAACTGACTCTGAAGAAGCCCAATGTTGTGGGTGAAAGCGCTAAGTCAGTGATTCTACATTTACAATAAAGCTGTGTTTTTTATTGAGTCATGGATCTTTTTATTCTTACTAGTGTTCGTTCAATATGCTAATATGGGTCTGATGTACAGGGTGACTATAGCACAGTGTAGCTATAAAAAAACTCCACAAACGAACCAGCAAGCAGGCAGGGAAACCAACAGGAGGACGCCAACTGACGATAAGGAGAACAAACCCACAGACAAAGCAACAAGCCGTACTCCTTAAAATTCAGACTTTTAATTAACGTATCACAACTGTAGCCACGTTTTCGTTGTAAAAAAAACTTCATCAGATGCCTACCACACCTCTCCACGTACTATTTATACATATACTACTTAATTAATAAATTGTATAATTAGATACATAGCTTTGTTAAAGCAGAAGCGTACTGACCAACAATTTTCTTTACAAATGTACATTTTAAACTCACAGATAAATACTCACATAATAATCAAAATACTTACAATATAATATTGCTCAAAAGAAGTATTACATATTATTTATACAATATCAACTCCTACTAAAAAACATATTAAATAAAATTCATTACATATAAAATATAATTTTGAAAAAGAAAAAACATGTTGAAAAACATAATTTATAGCACCACATGACATCTAAACTCATCAATAATATAAAATTAATAGTGTAGAATAACCTACACAAATACTATAGGTATATATTTAAACCTTACAGTTGTTCAGCCTTTAATTTTAAATAAGGGGCAATTGAAATGGAATCATTCAACCCAGGGGGCTTGTTAGATTCCAACAAAATCTGCCAGCATGTTTCTCTATGGGATAACAATGCTGCCCAATTGCCTCCCCTACTACACTGGGTAACTGATTCCAAAACAAAAAACTTAAATGTAGCTGCTTCACAAACAGTAGTGTGCCTATATAGTGCATTCGTACTAACTTTTTTTAAGATGTCATAGACGTGCTCATATACACGTCTCCTTAGCTGTCTCTCCGTCTTGCCTACATAAAATGCCTGGCAAGAACGGCAGACAGCTAAGTACACTAGGCCTTTAGAATTACAATTATAAAAATTATAGGACCACAATTTCCTGTTTCTACTTTCCAGGTATACACATTCCTGATCCATAACATACTTGCATTGGGTACAACACCCGCAACGAAATGTCCCTCTCCTACGTGGATTGGTACCCCTCAACCTAAAATTTTGTTCTAAGGTCCTCTTAATGTTAAACCCTTTTCTATACACAATTTTGCAAGACAGATCCTTTAGATTGTTCAAATCAGTAAGTTCCCTAAAATTACTAAATTCTTTTTCAATAATATACCTGATCTGTCCTGCATGTTCACTATATTGTGTAATGAATAACTGATTGGGGCCTGTTGTATTAATAGACCTATGGGAATGATCATCATGTATATCCACCTTGCCCTTCCCCAAAATGGGAGCAAATCTATTTTTTCTGAACACCCTAACTTCATCATAAACAGAATTAATCAAACCAATGGGATACCCTCTATCCACAAAAAAGGACCTCAATTTGTCCCCCTCGACATAAAAACAAGAGTCCTCTGATGTCATACGAGACACCCTGACAAATTGCCCCTTTATAATAGATCTTTTTTGACATTTGGGATGTGAACTTAAATAGTGAAGATACCCATTAGAAAACAAAGGCTTTCTATAAATGCAAGAGCTAAACCCTTTACCCTGTTTGCTAAGAGAAACATCCAAATAATTAACCTGATCAGCAGATACTTCATAAGTAAAACGTAAAAATTCCATTGTAGTATGCAGATAAGTTATAAATTCATCTATAAGGTCTTCCGGTCCGACCCAAAAAATACAAATGTCATCCAGGAATCGAGTATAGTGCGTCCAATACTTGGAAAATTCACTATGCACAACAAATTTTTGTTCCCAGATAGACAAAATAATGTCCGCATACGTGGGGGCACAACTGGCTCCCATAGAGACAGTGTAGCTATGTAATGTTGTGTGAGGTGCTGTCTGCTTGCATTTGTTATGGGTACACATCAAAGAGTATGTAGCTTATTAGCCATGATGCATTATTGGTGTTAGTAGCACTGACTGAATGTAGTCTTACATGCTGTATTCTATTTGTGTTCCAGGTGTCTGTGTGTCTGCAGGCTGTGGCCTAAAACTTTTTTCCTACACACACACTTACTTACATACACCAGGTTTGAGGTTAGTACCCCTACCTACCTAGTTATTTGTACTATAGGGTTACACAATTATTGCACGTGCCACAGAACTTATAGGGTTGAAGCTATTCCAAAGGTACTTCTAAGGTGAATAACATCAGTATATCTTGTAAAGTAAGGCAATGGGAAGTATACTGGGTGGGAAAGGCCACTTAATACTTAAACCTATAGACACACACACACACACACACACACACACACACAAGGTAGGTGATGTGATATTACAACCCCCACCTCAGTACTATCACACAATGGATCTCACCTTCATGCTGGCATATGCAACTGGTTACAAGTGGTATGCAAATGTCTGCAGCAGGACATCACTCTGCCATTCAGGATATCCCTGTGTATGACTCACTCTGTGTGTGTGTCTTCCTGTCTCTCTCTCTATCACTGTCTGTCTTTCTCTTCCCCATGTCTATGTGTGTGTATGCTTGACATATTGTAATATGTTGCCCGTATATATATATATATATATATATATATATATATATATATATATATATATATATATATATATATATATATATATATATATATGTGTGTGTGTGTGTGTGTGTGTGTGTGTGTGTGTGTGTGTGTATCATATGCAACAGATGCAGACATCCCACATATGGGCCAACTAGAGCTGACTGTGGGTAATCCTGTCTGATGACGTGTGTGGAGAAAGTTAAGGTGGACATAGCTGTGTGTATGCAAAGACATCTGCACAATACAGATATATAGTCCAATGTGGTTTCCGACATGGGCTTTTCTTCTGTAAGTGTAGGAGCATGCCCAGTATGACCTTCTATAGTAAGTGTGGACTCCATTCCAGAGATTGTTGTACTCCAGTCCAGGGTTTGTGTGTAACAGCCATACCTCTCAACCTGTTAGTGCAAGATATCTGGAGATAGCCTGCCAAAACAGGGAGATAGTGTCCCAAACATAGGGAGATACTGCAACTATTTCTCTTATTAATGTATGAGTTGCTAGAGTTACAGGGTTTATTTTAGCAGACATCTTCTGACATATATGACATATGACACAGTAATGCATTGTGTCATTGCCTACTGACAGAAATCCTCAGATTATCACAGTGATTTACCAGAGAAATACAAGATGGATGATGCACAGAGCAATATTATGAGCCGAACACTAGACATTCTTGTACAATCCGGCCAGTTGAGAGGCGTGGTTACAATCAACTGACTGATGAAGCTGTGTAACCAGTCCAGCAAATTGGTGATATACTGGCTGGGGATCTCATGCTTGTGTGGTATTCTTCTTACCTTAAAGGTCATATCCTGGTGTGGACATACCTCTCAACAGTACAGTTTTTTCAGATTTCCAGATATTTGTCCATTTTATGTCCATGTGTCATGAACCTGTGGTTTTCTGGCAGGATGGTGGCATATAGAGTGAGAATTTGAAAAATAATAACTGAACATTTGTGTCTCAGACTTCATAACCTTCAGCCAATACATGCTAATGCAAAACCTGTTATTCTACCTACTTTCTAAGTTTGTAAGGGCAATGTTTAAAACACAGGCCAATCACTGGGCCTTTGTCCCACTTTTATTTATGACCTCATCCAAATGTCTTGCTGTATGAGGTTGAGAGGTATGGGTGTGGGTACAGAGTGCATTCTACTGGCAGAGATTTCCATTTTATGTGTGGTATGTTCCACATAGGTTCATATATGTGTACTAGGCTAATAGTCTGGGAGCCTTTAGAAGCCTAGCCCATAGGATTACCCTGGCATCATGCCACCCCACCCTTGTTTCCAGTGCCTTTGTCAAGTAGAGCCACTGGAGTGATCCCCGGGGTGCATTTTCTATTTCCCATTCACTCATCAAGATTTCTCTTTAAGAGGGCCAGTGAGGTGCTTTGTTTGACATGTATGGGAAGTCTATTCCACAGCATGGACAGTTTCTGGGTTATGAACCTGTCCTTCCAGCTTGTTCTGTTGATTGTGGTAATGAGGTTGTAGTCTCTGGACCGTGTGGTGTGGAGGGATTGGGATTTCTTTAGATGTAGCATTTCTAACAGAGCTGAGTCAGACATGACTTTGTAAGTCAAGCAGAGAGTGGGTGATATCAGACAGAGAATAGTTGTAGTTTTTTGAGTCTGTCCATATAGGACAAGTGTTTAAGGCCTAGGATCCTCTTTGTGAGGTACTTTTTCAGCCTCTCCAGTTGTTGCAGGGGCCTAGTGAGGTACATGCCAAATGGGGCATTGCACTCAGCAATGACCTCTTTCTTCCTGGATGCTAAACCCTTAGTAATGAGATGTGCCACATAGAAGGACTTTCTGATCACAGTGGCAATGTGGAGGACAAAAGAGAAGTTGCTGTCAGCCTGTATTCCCAGATCTCTTATAAGTCTTTTTGTGTTCAGTGGGCTACCATCCATGTGGCAATTCATAGGAACCAGGTTTTTCCCAAAGGGGATGATGACACATTTTTTGGCATTGAGCTTAAGGCCATGGTTCTGACACCAGTCATTGGTCTTAGTGAGCCCTTTCTGTAGGATATCAACATCACTTGGGCAGTTAATAATACCTCCCAACTTGCAATTGTCTGCAAACTTTGTCAGACAGATTCCCTTCATGTTTGCCTGGACTTCAGAGAAGTAGATACCAAACAGGAGAGGACCCAGGACCAAAACCTGTTGGACTCCACTTGAGACAGGTCAGCAGTCTGACTTGGAGTCAGCTACTTTCACACTATGGGTTCTATCCATGAGCCAGTTTACAACCCACCTAGTGATATAGAGGTTGATGCCTAACTTAGTGAGTTTTTCTATTATTCCTGAGTGGAGAATGGTATCAAAGGCCTTGGCCAGATCAAGGTAGGCTACATGAACCTCTTTGCCTTCATCCACAGCTCTGGTGACTGACTTAAGGAAGTTGACCAAGCTGAGCAGGCATGATCTACCCATTACAAAACCATACTGTGTGGGATCCAGAGTTTGGATATTCGCTATATCCTTGTTTATTAGATCCATGATGATACATTCCATAGCTTTGCATATCAGACTCATCAGGCTAATAGGGCGATAGTTCCAGGGTTTTGTAGTCGCTCCTCCTTTGTGGAGAGGGATGACTGTAGCAGTGTGCCATTCGGTAGGGACAAAGCCTGAGGTGAGCTGTGATTGAACAGGGCACACAGGTGAGGTGCCAGTTCACTCTGTAGTTCTTGTAGAACACAGCCAGGGATATTGTCTGGTCCCATAGAAGCTGTATTCTTGGCCTTGGACAAAGCTGTTTTAACCTGTGCAGCAGTAATACTGGGATGTATACTAGTTCCAGCACTGTGATTTCCAGGTACATCAGTGGCAGAGCAGTACAGAGTAATGTGGTGAAACACTGACAGACATGTGTGTATAGGTTGATAGGTTGATATGAGGTTAGTAGGCTATTGGCTCTGAAGCCCTTATAACCCACACAGATGAGAGTGTAGCCCATTTTAAGACATGTCAGCACCCAGAGCCCCTGTCCCAAAGGAGCACAGGTGGAATCACCAGACTGTATGTTCTGTTTCCCATGCACTTATACAGGGAGTACTTTACTAAGGGTACTGAGGCACTTGGCTTAGTGTGGACAGTGAGTGCATTCTACAGATGGGGGAGTGTGTGGGACACATAACTGTCACACCAGTAAACCCTATTGATATCTCAGACCAGGCTGATGCTGTGCCTACAGGTAGATCGAGTGGGCCTTGACTTCCTGATGTGCAACAGTCCCATCAAGGCAGGGTCTGGATTGCTTTGTATGCCAGACAGGGGTCACCTCTGTGGAGTCTGTATGGAACTGAGTAGAGGGACAGTGCTGTTAGCCTATCTTTGTGGGCAGGTGTTTGTGGTCCTGAATTCTCCCAGTGAGAAGCCTCTGTGGTCTCTCCAGTTGCTGCATGTCTTTGTGTGGTACATGCCGAAGGGGGCATTGGACAAAATAATTGGCCTTATAAGGTTACATACATGCATCTTATGACCCTATATGGAAAACCCTTACATTTGAGTTGTTCCAATGGAAGCAACATGGTGCTCAGACTTCAGGTTGCTATCAACCTGGGTGTCCAAATGCCACACTACTTATTGTGTATGTAGGACATTGTTGTTAATGTGATACTATGTGAGGCCGTCAGTCTCCCCAAAGGGGATGCTGATGCATCTGCAGACATTCAGCTTGAGGCAATGTTTCTGGCATCAGTCATTTGTTTTGGTGAGACCCTGTTGTAGGACATCCACATCACTTTGGGTATTAATGTCTGTTCCCAGCTTGCAGTAATCTGCCTACTTGGTCAGCCATAGGCCCGTGTTTTTGGTCTGCACCTCAGGGACGTATATCCCATATATCAGCGGTCCCCAGAATGAACCCTGGAGTATACCAATCAGTATGGCTGTACTGTTTCAGTTGGCTACCCCTATTATGATTATGGGGGTTCTACCAGTGCACTGGTTTGCTACCCATCTGGTAACATATGGATTGCTGCCTAGTTGACAGAGTTCATGTACTATGGCCAAGTGGGAAATAGTGTGCAAGGCTTTGGCTAGGTCAAGGTGGCTGGAATGCACCATCTTTCCTTCATCCATGCCTTTGTTGGCTGACTCATGGAAGTCATCCAGAGTTCACTGACATACCTCCCCTGAGAATGGCAGACTGTGTAGGGGAAATGTATTTGAATTTTACCAATGTCCCTGTTAATGTGATCCATGATACTCCATTGCATGGCCTTGCAGATCAAGCTAGTTAGGCTGATGGGTCTTTAATTTCCTGGATCAGTGAACAGTCCACCTTGGTGTGAAGGGATGACAGTGGGTGTCTGCCACTCAGCTGTGACAAAGACAATACTCAGGGTTTGGCTGTGTAAGGTGCGTAATGATGCTGCTGGTTCACGTATGGGTTCCTGTAGGTTGCAGCCTGGGATGTCTTCAGGTCCCATGGAGGCTGTCTTCTTGACTTTGAGAGGGCAGTGATGCTCTGTTCTCTAGTGATGAGGGTTGGGTGTTCAGATACTGGAGATGTCCTGCTTCTATGATGGGTGGCAGAGGTAAGACATTTCCACTGACTCTGTCAACCAGTGGATTGGCTATATCTATGGCAGTTGTGTATGTGGTGTCCATGACCCCCAGTTCTGCACAGATCTAGGAGCTTCTTTTGGGAATGCTGACATACATGAGGAAGGCCTTACAATTGTCTGTCTTAGATGTGAGCAATTTGGCCTTGGATTTGCCTTTAGTGGATTTCACTGGTTCTTTTCTTTGTTTGTTCAAGCTAAGGGGTGATTACCTCCAATTGTGCACCTGCTCCTTCTTGGTCCTGTTCAGCAATGTTATCCTTGTGTTATATAGTTCCTTTATTGCAGATGTTTGTGGACAGGTTTACTCCCCCTTGTGGATGGTGAAGTTGTCCTGTCAGGTGTTCCTGTTTTCATGCATCTCTATATATATGCTGGCATAGTCATTTTGAATACATTTGTAAGTTGGTGCCTGTTCCTCTAGTGGGGTAGGGGGCTTCTCAGCTGTTTATACCATCCCACTGGTGGTTGTGATCAGCTTGTGGGACATCTTCCTTTCACCATAACTAGAGGGGGGTCAGGGGTGATTGTGATATGACACATGACCACTTTTCTGTTGGATCTTGCCAGGGAGGATGATACCATAGGGGTGCTGCAGTGGTTGATCATGTTGGTTACTTCCAAGTCCAGCATAGGTATCACATCCTGTGGGGGTATCAAGTGGCTGTCATAAGGAGGTAGCATTGCTAAGTTGGGGGAATCTCTGTGTGCATTTCTGTTCTGGCATGGTTGGATTTCCAATCCATGGTTGGGTAATATAAGTCAGGCAGGAGCAGGGTGATGGATGGAATCCTGATAGATTTGTAGAGGGCCAGATATGTGGGGTGGGTGCCCTAATTTAGATATGTTGGCCTGTAGCTACCTATAATTTGCATAGGGGACTTGTTAATGGTTTACTGTACTTGGAGTGTCTCATGTGTGTCAGACAGTTTGACCAGCCTAGAGGTGTATGTCTGTCTAACATATATTTATATTCCACCTCCTTTGGCTTTGCTGCCCACATTTTGGGAACTGGCTGTGTGATAGGATAAGTGATCAGGTAAGGACGTGTTTCTCTCCATGACTGTGGGCCAAGTTTCTGTGAGTGCAGACATGTCACCATCTTCCAGGGTTACAACTGCTTGCAATGAGTACATTTCCCTGTTTAGACTCCTAGCCATACCTCTCAACTGTACAGATGTTCACAGAATGTCCAGATTCATGCCTCATATATCTGGGCGGTTTTCCATATAATTGTGGTTTTCAAGCATATTTATTGCAAATCATTTAGGGATGAAGTCAGGAAATAATGACAGACATTTGAGTTTCAGATTCCATGCCGTTCAGAAAATCCATGCTAATACAAACCCTGATATTCGATCAACTTTCTAACATTATAAGTGCAATATTTAAAAAGTATCCGTATATTTGGGCCTTTATCCCCTCATTATTTATGGCTTTGTCCAGATTTCTTGCTGTAAGAGGTTGAGAGGTATGCTTCAAGCATTTAGCAGCATGGCCTTTCATTTGCGTTTTGTTGACTGTGTTATGTTGGTAGTATGGATCCGATGACATTCCCTACAAAGGCAATATGGGTGAGGCATGGGTCTTTGCCAGAGGCCTGTAGGCCATGTGTGACAGATGCAGGCCATCAGTAGCAAGGCAGAATGTTCTGTTGATCATATTTTCCCAGGCTGCCAGGCAATGGATCCCCCTGGGATGACACCAGTAAGTGAGCCAAGTGTTACTGACAATCGCTTTCTGTTTGTATTGAGCCATTACTCCAGGTAATGGAAGGATGCTGCTTAAGGCTAGGAGCATACCTGCATGGGACACATATTCAGCAAGCTGAATCATGTCTTTCTTCCTATAGTCTGGAAGGTACATCTGACATCATTCACACCGCCATGGACCAGGCCAGAGTGATACCTATACCTGTTGTGTGGTGACTTGAGTGCATGTGTGATATGGCAGATTAAGGCACCTAACAAACAAGTAACTGTAGCTTTCTCCTTATCCTGCCTGGTGTGTGGTACATCTGTGTGTTTCACTCTGGAGTCTTACATGAGTAATATGTTGGATGTATGGTAAGGCCTTAGTGTTTGCAAAACCCTGGTGTGTGGACTATAGGTGGTCTGTGGTGTGTAGGTTTGTGGAGTTCTCATGTGTTTTTGCCTCTGAGGTGTCCTTTGCTTGGGGTTTTGATTTGTTGCGGACCTCCACGTATGTGGGTGTGTGTTGTGTATTTGCAGGTGATGTTTACTAACTCCCTACACTGCAGGGCACCTATATACCCGCAAAACTTGTTCTGGTGTGCACATTCTCCATTTGTCTGTCCAGTGGTTCCGCTTCCCCTTATGTGTGTCTCTTTGTCCTTCTGTAGTCCAGTCACAGGCTTTGCCCACAGTCACTGGTGTTATGCATTTGTAATTCTGGTGTGAACAGGGTAAATCCCATATCATCACACAGAAGGTTATGGACGTCACACTTCTGAGCATACCTATTTAGCAGGTTGTCCATCATTGCACCACTACATCTGCTGTGGTCCTCAGGCGGTTTGTGTTACAATGTTATTAGGTGGCTTCATGTTGGCCTAGCTGTCAAACCATCACAGACTCTGACATCTAGACAGGCCCATATTATGACGGTCAGAAGAAGGCCCACACATGGGGACAGGGTGTTAATACTATTCTGCCAAACATAGACAGTAGGTAGACTGGTTTGGTTTTTGCTTGCCTTCTGTTATGGGTATGACATCTGCTTCTCCACTGTCTGCCAATGGTGTTTTGACATGACCTTTTCTTGTTTAGCAAATAGTTGGTAAGTGACTACAATGTTAGGACAAGCAGAACAAATATACAAGGCATACTTGTGTTTCTTCTCTGTGACAACCTCTGTCATTCCAGGGGTATGGCTGCTGGCTAATGACATGTTGTCAGTGCTGACACAGACAGGTGGCAGCCTATTATAAACTGGCAGCACACTGACCTTCAGGCACCTGATGACCTACTAGGCACCATATCTCTCAACTTCTGAGAGCCGGACATCTAGACAAAGCCATAAGTAACTGGGGGACAAAGGCCTAAATACAGGGACCATTTTTTAAGTATTGGCCTTATAAACCTAGAATGGTGATACAATAGCAGGTTTTGCATTAACATCCAGTTTTCTATTGGGTATGACGTTTAACACTACAATCTGTCATTATTTTCTGATCTTAGTCTTACGTGATTTGCCAATGAATTGCCAGACAACCACTATTTCATGTTATACAGACCACAAATATGATGCAAACCCCTGGACATTCTGCAATAGGTCTGTACAGTTGAGAGGTATGGTAGGCACTTTGTATGTTACTCCAAGCTGTATACTGTCCATATGTGTGGCCCCTGTCCATGACCTGTCCAGCTTTCCTGCAGTAACAAATATTGATGTCTGGACAGTGTGTATAACTCCTACCATAGGTGTAGCTGACATGTAAAATAGTTAGCATTGCAGTTCTTGGAGAATGGCCCTGTCAACCATAGTACTGTACCTAGGCCACTAAGACACAACAGCCGGGAGTAAGTGCTGGCCACATCCTGACAGTACTAACCACACATATACATAGCTCACTGACCCCTGCATATAGTGGACATGCAACAGGTTACCAGGTTGATTGGGACAGCCCTGACAATGTGTGCTCTGCTGCTATTTCTCTACAATCATACATGTTACTGCATTTCTATGGGTATATGGGTGTGGGGGGGGGGGCACACCCGTCAACTGTACACATTTGCACAGACTGTACTGATATTTGCTTTACATTTTGGTTCCATTTAGTATAGTATTGTGCCCTGTCTTGGAGAATAGAGGCATATCACTAAAGACCATATGTCAGATTGCAATGGTATACACTTGAGTTTCAGACTTCTTACCCTTCAGATCCTTACTGCAACTGCAAGACCTGCTGTAATATCACTGTGTAAGTCCATATGGGGGTATTTCATCATTGTTGCCATTTGTGGGCCTTTGCTAGACATTTCTTTATAGATTTGTATGGCTGACTTGCTAAATGAGGCTGCAGGATGAGTATGGGACCCCCACATTGACATCCATGCATGTGACCTATGGCCCCCCAGTTATTTCCCCCCCCACACACACATGTACTACAGTGGGATTTGTACCCTTGGTTACTTCTGCATAGTGTGGGGAAGCCAGTACTGGGCAAACTTTTCCTGGTGTCCCACATAGCTCTCAGTTGTCTGCTGCTATCCCAGTAGGCCACCCCATTCCCTTGCATGCATGCGGCAATACCATAGATATGCTACCAGAACATACTACTCCATTCATTTATTGTTAAGAAGACTGACTTACCTTGCGTCTGTGGCAGTTGTGAGGATGGTAGTTGAGGACTGCCTATGTCGGATGCATGCAGTAAACTGCCTATACATGGTAAGGTACAGGTAGTGTGATATGTGTGGCATCCATTTTACTGTGTGTGCAAGTCAGAGAGAGGTGTCAGTCCCTGGGTCCCCTACAGTTTCAGTGTGTGTGCGATGTGTTGCCTCTTTGCCAAGGCCAGGGCATACTGGGCATGCCTCCATTTGCCTACAAAGGCAGGCTCAGGGGGTTCCTCCTACAAGTCCCTCTGTGCCTGTGGAGACCTTGGCAATGGTGGGGGGGGCTGTCTGGCCCTTACCAGTGCTGTTTCTGCCACAGCTGTTTCTGCAGGATCTTAGTGTGTAGCATGGCACATACTATGAACATGTCTGCACATATGGCTGGTGAGTACTTCAGGGCTCCACCAGGTATGTCAAGGCAGCTGAACCATGACTTGATCATCCCAAACACATGCTCTATAATGATCCTGGTTTGTGTGTGTACCTCAGTATGGCATTCTTGAGTGTGTGTGTGTGTGTGTGTGTGTGTGTGTGTGTGTGTGTGTGTGTGTGTGTGTGTGTGTGTGTGTGTGTGTGTGTGTGTGTGTGTGTGTGTGTGTGTGTGTGTGTGTGTGTGTGTGTGTGTGTGTGTGTGTGTGTGTGTGTGTGTGTGTGTGTGTGTGTGTGTGTGTGTGTGTGTGTGTGTGTGTGTGTGTGTGCATTTCTGATGGGTGACATCATCTACGGCTCCAGTGCATAACCAGCATCCCCCACCAGATGGCCATATGGGATGCCCTTCCTGGCAAATCCCTGGTACAGCTGTGAGGAATGCCAGATGTGGGAGTCGTGATAGCTTCCAGGGTTGCCAGCACACATATTAATGATAATGCCCTGTGCATTGCACACGACCTGGCAGTTGATGGAGTGGAAGCCCTTGCAGTTAACATAGCCTTGTTCACTGGGTGGTGCTTTGATGTGGATATGTGTGCAGTCTATGGCACCCAGTATCTCTGGGCAGTCTGCTACATGGTGGAAGAGGCGCATATTGCTGGTCCTCTCCTCAGGGGTGCTGGCAAAGTAAATGTGCTCACCAGCATTTGGTAGCATGGCATCCAGGAACTGGTAGAGTACCCTTGATGCAGATGCCTGTGAGACCCCCATGATGTTCCCAGTAGTTCTTTGGAAAGTACCCGTAGCTAGTATTCTTAAGGCTACACATACCTTGGTATCCAGTGGGATGGGTTCCCCTCTGTTGGCTCAGGGTCTGAGGTGAGGAAGGCAGAGCTCAATGAGTTGCTGAAGTATGTCCCTGTCTACCCTGTAGTGCTCTAGTATCTCCAGATCATGTAGCCCCTGGTAGGTTACCCTGGGCCTGAACACTCTTCTCCTCCTCCCCAGTCTGGGGTGGTTGTCAGCATTATCCTTCTCACCACCTTCAGCCTCTAGCACATACTGATGTATCAAAGCAAAAGCAGCCCCTAACATTTTATCAGTTAAAAATCCCCTGAGTGTGTACACCAATGGTGTAGAGTTTGTGGGGAAAAACAGACTGAAAGGTGTTTGCACAGTTTATACTGTTGAGCTGCAGATGCTGCCTGTATGATTGGCTGACTATGATACATTCCACCTGTCAGCTATGTTATTTGTACTTGATTGCTTTTATTCTGCTATTTCCCATTTTTTTCCTTCCCATGTCATCCATTTTTAATCTCCACAGCATGCAGTGCACACCCGCTGGCCAAATGTAAACAGTTCTGCTATTTTCGTTTTTTTTTGTTTTGTGTTTTTAAGACCCGGTGTGTGCCATGCAACCCCCTGTAGCTAAAGTAAACACTTTTAAGCAGAAATTGCTCTTACATTGTCTCATTGTCAAAATCTCTTCAAGAAGTAAATTGGAACGAGTTCTTGTTATGGCTAGATAGGAGAGGTAGGTTGTATTCTTATGTGCAAAAGAACCAGTGCTACTTCTGGGACACCTACAATCCTGACTCACCTATTCAACACCTAAATTAATTTGGGGGTATTTTTTTCCCCTTTCTTAGATGAAATAATAGGTAAACACGGCTGGCCATTCACCCTGTTTAGCCCTGCAGACAGTTCTTTATAGTTGTTGTTCTTCCTCGATGACTATCAATATAGTATTTGTCTTTCTTTTTCTTTAGTTTCCTTGTTAGTTAGATATAAACTGATTATATAACAGAAAGTCATAAGTTTTAACATTTATTACTAAAGGCCACCATCAATGATTGAATTTACTGTTGGCTGTGTTTGCTCAAACCAGCAAATAAATGTATTGTTTCTCACAAATAAATAAATAAATAGAATTGCATTCACATTGGTGGGAGAACCCTGTCGCATGAAGTAGAGGTGGGATTCACAAGGTGATGGGTACATTTTGGCAGAGATTACATCTTCTTGCAATGTGGATTGGTGCCAGTGTGTGACCATGGCCTTGGGCCACTCCACTTACTTGGTGTGGTAAACCTCAGGGTCTCCTTTAACAGGGATGATGTGCAGCTTTTGATCCCCAAGCTGGATGGAGCCTACTGGTGAGATGTGCTGTCCATGAAGGCTTGGGGCTGTAGCCACCTACCACAATAGCTGATACACTGCCATAAAATAGTCTTGTCTGTGCAGCAAGTACCATACAACCTCAACCTACTTACCTTGTCATCCTGACAAAACATAGGCAGTGTATGGTGTGGTCAGTGCAGATCTATTTCTTCTGGATTATAGATATGTGCTGCATATATCTATAACTGGTGCATCATACATCGAGATTGCCTTTATTTGTTTTTTGGTTCTGAGTCTGGCAACCTCGTATTGGAATGGATTCCCAGGAGCTTTTTGAGAAAAGTGATTTTATCATGGACAAATGGTGATGATTCCAGCAAGGTACAATGCAATTTGACCATTCTTATTTGTCTTTCAGCTAAGGTTTCAACACAAAGTACTTTACCATGTGATTTGATTTGCACTAAAATAGCCAATAGCAACTTGCGTCCAGCATGTCTTAATACCGGCAATGATTTTTTTGGTTGCCGATGGCAATTGCCATTTGAATCCTGTCCTAGTGCCGTAGAACTGGTTCACAAATCTATCAAATGAAACAGGAAACTAATGCGAATTTACTTCTGGGGCTTGAGTCTTCCAACAATGAACATCTTCAACTCGATGAGACTGGACGAGATGGTGATTTTTCATTTGAACACTGGATTTCCAAACCCTTGGACCTAAAACAGACAGAAGTGCAATCTCACAATACTATCCCCGGGATTCATGAAGCTTGCGCCAGGCGCACGCATAACGTAGGTGTTATAACGCCAAATATGGCCACCGAGCGATTCAGGTATGATCTAATTCCACATGCACTACCGGCGTACGCCAGATCTGCGCAGCCACCGGAGTAGGTATGCAAATCACCCCATGTGCAGTGTTGCACCATGCAAATGAAGGCATATAACGATTCATAAAGTGGTGCAGGCGTAGCGTAAGCCCACGGAAATGTAAACCAAAAAACATGGTTTACATTTTCCCAAACATAACATCGGAGCTATGGAAGAGGGCCAGACCCAGGTATCACAATGTGAACATATGCCAATGGTGAAATACACAGCCAATGGCATAAGAAAAGATGCACAACACGTAAATAATAACATTTAATGTCATGTCCACAGTAACGCACAGCAGAACCGCAGGGCATGTGTGCGGAAGCTGTAACATAAAGAAATAATATAAAAATGTCATAAAATCGCAATGTAATAGAAATCAGGTTTACAGCATAACACACAATGGTAGGCATGGAACACCACAACCAAGGTGCAATGGTTGCTAAGGGCTTGCAATAGTGTTCAGCACGGTAACTATGAATTAGTAGTCAATGCCATGCAAATGAGGCAGATAATACTGAATCGCAAATGTCCCGCCGGAGGAAGGTTGTACCATACGGCACAGCTGCATAACATCGAGGAGTGGCTCAGAGGAGATACATGACATCAGCAGAGGGGTGTGCCACTGTAGCACTAAGCACATTGGAGCATTGCAAATCTGGCCTGTCCATTGCTAAGCAAAGCTGCAGGATAGGGGTGGGAAGGAATCGTTTAGCTGAGAGCACACATGGTGGCCAAAAGCACATGTGTACAAGGATGAAAACGTGCCTGAAACCCAGTAATCGGACGCACACGCCACAAACAATAGCAGAAACAGGGAGGTCAGGGGAAGGAAAGGACATGCGGAAGTAAGATAATTGGAGTACTAATGAGCAATCAACACCAATCAACCCATGAAGGCCAATCGATGGCAGCTGACAAGTCCGCTTGCAGAAACCTGCAAAACAGGATAGGGGAGGCATGTGAATGCAAAGAAAGGAGAGGAGGTATTGGATTGCAAAGATAGGAGACCTGACACAGCAGAGCAAAGCAAACCAACAGCAGACTGGCAGTAGCACACATAACGCAAGATACGCCAGGTCCAGGAAAGCACAAATGAAAGTAGGCTGCAGGATGCATGCCAGAAAATGGTAGGTGCAACGCGCAGAAATGTAAAGGGAATGTTAAGAGGTAATTCACGGCAGGTAAATGTAATTCAATACCAAAGGCACCACAATAGTAGTTCCGGCAGTAAAACACATAACATAACCTGTAGCTATGAATGTACATACACACCCCATGACATCATCGGTGTTCACAGCACAATAGTATAAAGTGTGTAAGCACCCAACACACACCTGTGTATTCCCAAACACTGCACCATAGGTGTGAACACACGGGGAACTTTTAAAATGTACATGTTGGGAGCTGCCATAGCTGTGATTCATCAGCGTGTGTTAGAGACTGACGGTGTTGTGGAGGATGATGCCGTCAACCACCACAAGCCTCGGAGGAGAAGGAGAGTGTTCAGACCAAGTGTAACCTACCAGGGGCTACATGACCTGGAGATAGTAGAGCATTACAGGGTGGACAGGGACATCTTACAGCAAATAGTGGAGCTGTGCCAGCCACGCCTGAGAACCAGAAACAACAGAGGGGAACCCATACCAGTGGACACGAAGGTATGTGTAAGCCTGTGAATACTGGCCACAGGTACCTTTCAAAGGCCAACTGGAGATATAATGGGTATCTCACAGGCATCAGCATCCAGGGTACTACACCAGTTCCTGGATGCCATGTTACCACATGCCAATGAGCAGATATACTTCCCCAGAACTCAGGAGGAGTTGGCCAGCAATATGCGTCACTTCCACCGTGTGGCACAATACCCGGAGGTACTGGGTGCGATAGACTGCACGCACATACAAATCAAGTCACCACCTGGTGAGCAGGGTATGCACTACATAAACCGCAAGGGATTCCACTCCATCAACTGCCAGGTCGTGTGCAATGCCCATGGCATTATCATGGATGTGTGTGCTGGCAGCCCTGGAAGCTACCATGACTCCCATATCTGGCATGCCTCACAGCTGTATCAGGTATTTGACAGGAGGGACATCCCGCATGGCCATCTCATGGGGGATGCTGGCTATGCACTGGAGCTGTGGATGATGACTCCCATCAGAAATGCACACACACCCATGCAAGAACACCATAATGAGGCACACGCACAAACCAGAATCATCATAGAGCGTGTGTTCGGGATGCTGAAATCACGGTTCCAGTGCTTGGATACATCTGGTGGAGCCTTGCAGTACTCTCCAGGCACGTGTGCCCACATCATCATAGTATGTGCCATGCTACATAATATGATCCTGCGGAAGCAGCTGCAGCAGGGACAAAATGGTGAAGGCCCTCATAGCCCACCGCAATTGCCAAGGCCAGTACAGGCACAGAGGGATTTAGACCATGAACATACTGTGCCAGCCCCAGTAGGCAGACGGAGGTGTGCCCAATATGCCTACACCTTGGCAAAGAGGGAACGTATAGCACATACACCGACCGTGTAGGCCCCTACAGACTGACACCTCTCCACCTGCACACACAGTAAAATGGATGGCACACAAACATGACCACCTGTAAATTGTAATGTATAGGTGGCCCAATGTGTGACTCCTACATAGGCAGCCCTCAAACATTGTAAACACAACAGCCAGTGCAACACGGAATGCCAACACCTGAACAGTACATGAGTCTTACAGCATATGGTGGTGCTGTCTGCCTGTCACGTTCCCCGCCAGATATATATATATATATATATATATATATATATATATATATATATATATATATATATATATATATATATATATATATATATATATATATATATATATATATATATATATATATATATATATGTACACATATGCATATATATAATACAGATAGAAAGGGCAATAGAGGGATATATGGTGATATAGATGGATTCAGCGATATCTGCAAATATGATAGATAGTTCAATGACATTCATAACATCTTGGAGGTACAAATAAATAGGATACCGCCAACCATGGAATGTGTAACATACTGACATGCGTAACCACGAGGCTGAAAGACTGATAGAACACAGTACTGGAACAGTACATCCGTGAGTAATAGTATGATAATATGAAGGGACGGTTAGTCATCGCTGACGGTGTCGAGGTCCATGTAGGTACAGTGTTCAACTGTGTCTGTGAGTGCCGTAGTCTGTGTAAGTGTGCATTGAGGGTGCCATGTGCGTTTCTGTGTGACTAATGTGTGTGTTACCGCAACATGTGTATGTTGGTGCCAAGTCAGAGGCAGACCAGTATGGTAGGTGTGGGTATAGCTAGCCGTAGGCATACGGTTACTACCTGTACCACAGTAGGAGGGACATCCCCACCCTGGGCAGGTGTGTCCTGACATAAAACAGTACAAAGGGCAAATGTCCGAGATGGTCGGACATAAATATGTCCCATATATAATGTAACAGTCGTATTTAATAGTTATGCCTGCATGTAAGAAACTTAAATGTTACATGCAATATGATAAGTATCCAAAGTCACAACAAAAGGTATGTAGTGAGGATAAAAGTATGTGCTACCTGTGTACTGACCATGGCTACGTGTTGGCCTGTAAACACTACTTTGTGTCCCGCAAGTGTCCAACAATGACCATATGATAAGGTGACAATCCATGGCAAACAGGCTCTTTTAACAACACAACCACAATGACTGCAAATATCTGGGACAGAAATACAAGGGATAGCTGTCACCTACACATATCCCCTGATATATCGCTGCAATTACGGAGGTATACAGGTAGCAAGCTCACCTGCAGACAATATAGAAACCAATTAACAATGGACCAACGTACAATCCCGTAACATAAGTCTACTAACTGTTAGCTCTCTAATCAGGGACGGAGCCCACACACATATATAGGGATTATGTAGAAATGCAAGGCCCACAAACCGTACATGTTACATACAACCACCAACATCCCCCACACTAGAAACTGAAGCAATACAAACTGTAATAGCAGCACAAACATCCAGTCAGTCAATTACATCTGCAGAACCCTCAACATACCATGTGAGAGACACAATTAAAGGTGACATGCAATATTGCAGGCGTTGTATAATGGAACAAACAGCCATGTTACAGATATTGATTGCACTACTCCATTAACAGACGTCGGAATGACAGGTACACCCACAAGTTGAACCAAAAACTCTACCTGTCACACACAATCCACGGGGGACATGAATCCAAACTATACTTGTCTCCATGCATAGCAGTTGCAGTTACTCATAACAAAACACAATACAGACCGTCTCCCCGAAGGTAGGGCAAATAGGCAATGCCCAAGTGGAGAATCAAATTATACCCCACTGTCGCCGCATAATTGGTGAATGGAGTAGCTGCACAGCTGATATGCAAGTAATTAGTCACTCAGGAACACCAATTGGTGGGAAGAATCCACATGTTTCAGGTATCGACATATATAAGGATGACTTGCCAGACATTCAAACTGTATGCTCATGCCAAAAAAACAGTTGAAACACTGTGAGAGAGATAGAAACAAAATGCCATAATGACAAGGTATGTAGAATGCCCGATATGTAAGGTTATGTATAGCATGATCTGTATTAATTAGTTTTACTGTATGTATAGCTTGGTTTGCATTAATTAAACCTGTCCGCAATGCATAAAGTGGGGAAAGGTATTGATGTAGTGATGTCTTGCTGAGCATACTAATGCTTGTAGAATCTGTGTGTCCAGCAGTGGGACACAAGGTACACAGCACAGACACCAGAAGGGATGCTACATGAGGCCATTAAACAGAACAATGCCATACAACCCGCCGTCAGTGGTAGGGTATGTCCAACAAGGACGTGCCATAGCAGGGGATAGTATATGTTGATATACTGTCACAGCACTCATGTGTATGGGTAAATAACATTAATGACATATGTAAGGTGATCCCGCTGAGCAAGTATGCTTTGCATTATGGGATACTATGTGAAATATGTGTAATGTATAGTATTATAGGTAGATATGACAGATATTCTACACAGCATAACATGCATATCATGCATACCACAGGTACCGTCTGTTGGTATGTACAATAACAGGATACATATGGCCTGTAGGTATGGGACATAGTAATAGCATGATAGCTAATCTAAATGGAAGGGCTACCAAGTAACCATGCACAAAGGGCATGTAATAGCTGCACATGTGCATAGTGGTGTACTATGCAGTCTGTCAAGTCCATGTGTAAGCACAACTACAGTGTTCACACTAGTGGCACCTCTCCAGGGTAGTGTCCTGTGAAGAGCAGAGCCAGGTGTCACCTGCACCACTGCACAGTACAGCCACTGCAGTGATCCCAGGCCTACATGTGTTTCCCAACCACCAAGGGAGGTATCACATGAACAGTGCTACTGAGTGTCCCTGTGTGATGTACAGAGGACTTATGTTCCACAGCATGGTGAGTGTCCTGTTTGGGAATGTAACCCAGAAGCACATCCCACTCATTGTGGCGTGTGTGCACATATCCATGAGCATGTTGCTCACAGTGGCCTCTGCTTATCTTGCATATGAGGAGTATATCCATCAATAATGTTGTGGACATGGGCCCTGTTTGATCAACAGAGGTCAGCCCTGAGTATGTAGTATGCAAATGTGTACAGATGTGGTGTCCGTAGTGCAGCCGCATATTTAAACTGTCGGAGCTCAGTAAATATCATGGCGTGTTAATGTTGTGGCATGTAAAGCTGTAGCTGTTGTGTAAAGTACATCCTAAATGGGGTGGTGTACCCTTGAATGTGTGTAGATGTCTTGAGTTCAGAGGTACAATGGGTGCCTATGTACCAGTTACACACCCAGTACAGATAGGTGTGGCCACATAGGAGAATATCCAGGCGACAGTGGCAATACGGTAACCGCAGGAGTGGGTGCGACATATGTGTGCACTGCAAACATGTACAATGTGATATGTATGTAGGGGACTACCATCCATGTGATAGTCAGTGGGTGAATAGTGTAATGCAAAGGTGATGTGCATGCACCTTGTGTCATGCAGCTTGATGCCATAATAGTCATATTATGTATCTGTCACAGCGACACCCATATGGTTGGAGTCAGTATCAGCTGGTGGACCAATCATGGCACTTGGTATGTAGGGGTTCTAAAGCTAGGCAGGGAAAGTCCCCTGTGCCAGCCTGTTCTGCAGGGAAGCATATACTTAACATGAGGGGCCCTATGACTGAGGACTTTGGTATGCCAAAGTACCTGACATGTAGTAGGTACTATGGTATGCTGGCCTCACTGTGTGTCCTGTCCATGAGCCACATAGCATAACATCCTGAGACACAGGGTACGATGTGCAGGTGGATGTGTATGTTGTCAATACCAGAATGGGGAATGGTTTTGAAAGGCAATGAGAGGACAATGTAGGATGTGTGGACTCCCGTACCATCAGCAACTGCCCTGGTAACTGTATGAAAGGAGTCCACCATGTGTAGGGGCCATGCTCTGGCCTTAACAAGCCCAACCCGGGTGGCAGCAGAGGACGGGAGACCAACAATGTCTCTGAGAATGACGTCCTTGACGATGTGCCCCATAGCCACGCAGAACAATCCAGTCAGGTGTGTAGGACGATAGTCCCACTCGTGCAATGTGGTGCCACCTGTGTGTAGTGTGATAAATGCTGCTGTGTGCCATTCAGGGTCTACAATGTCTGAAACAAGGCTATTACTGAATATGGTGGCCTAGTGGGGAGACAAGTAATTCAGAGGTTGGTGGACATCACAGCCTGGGATGTTGGAAGGTGACATGGGGCCAGTGTCCCAGGACACATAGAGTGTAGGTCAGTACTGTGTAGGTGTGACCACAGGGACACCACAATGTTCATGTATGGATTGCAGCCCTGTAGTGAGTGAGAGGGTGTACTGTCAGCATTGAATTCATCCTCCAGCATGTTGCCAACAATACCTGGGTCTGCAATGTTCCTGAGTGACTGTTGTATGTGACAGCAGATGTGGGTGCTGCCATCGAATACTGACATACTACCATAATGCCTGGTGGTACACCCCGGAATGTGTGGCAGTCATGTTTATGTAGCTAGTCTTGGAGTATGTGATGAGGGACCCTGTGGCCCCACCACGGCTGACCAGTGAGCCACCCTACACATGGGAATGTACACCACTGTGCAACAGCCTACACCTGTTGTTGTACATCATATGTCCATGGAACATGACCACCAGAGTGGCGTCTGTTATCTGGTGTGTACCATCATGGCTCTGTGTGGAATAGCATGATTCATGCAGTTGTGTACATGCTAATTAAGTGCACTGGGGTATGTTTCAGCATTTGTATGTGCATTGTCCATCTGCACGGGTGTCATGATGTTAACAACCACTGTCAGCAGACGTCTGTAGTAGGTGTAGTAGTACACATGTACTGTGTATGCTGTGATGGGTGTGTTGCCGGGATGTGGCTAACAAGGTAGATTAGCATATGTTTGGAATCCACCAATGAGGGGATAACCCCAGGTGTGTAACACCAGTCACATGGTGGTAGTGTTCATGCCAAGGGTAATGTAGGTCTTGGAGGTGGTGTGTATGTGTTGATCCAGCAGAGTGGCGGGAATGACTCATGGATGTGTTCGTACATGAGTGGCTATCCCAGTGAAGGGTAGTGGCAGTCACACATCAGTAGTAGCTGAGGCCTACTATCCACTATACCACCATAGAAGGTATGTTACCCGTGGGGTATGATGTTGACTCTGTCGCTTGTTACAATGTGTATAGCGGTCCCAGACACAATTAGTTGCACGTGGAGCACCTCTGATGCATTGTGCTAAGCAACTTGCCAGGATGTGTGCAAAACATAGTGGGATATGGGAACCGCTCAGCTGTGGGTGTGCCGGTCCAGGTATGTGCCTGGAATGTATGGTCCGTCTGTAACCTGTCATTGCAGGTGTGCTCTGCAGTGCCTACAGACAGGTCCCAGTCACTGCAGAGATGTTGGAGTGGTGCATTATAAGGTGTGCCTTGCCTGCGTTCATCACAGGGGAAGATGCAAGCAATGTGTCACATGACCCCATGTCGCGCATGCCAGTTACCGCCCTTCCGGTGACAGTTATTGGAAACTGTGCAGGACAGGCAGTATAGCAGCAGCAAGAGCCTAGCATGTGAGCTGTACTCCCAGGGCTGACAGGTGCAAGTCATCTGTGCCACAGCATTGTGTTTGACCAGGACAGTCATAGCGGACAGATACCACATGCCTATGGAATGACAATAGGAGCATAGCAACTGTTGAAGTGACACAGTCGGTCATTGTACAGTGGTATCGTGTCTAGACGAATGCAAAATGCTCCCCAGGGCTAGGCCCACACCCTCAGGGCTATAAGACTGGTGAGCTATTGCATGTCCCTGCACACGTAGTCTGTGAAGTGGCATCACAGGGCAGTCACACTAACATGGCGAATGACAGACATATCGTACCTGGTGAGGTGTGGCATGGGTGCATAGGTTATGTTGCAGAAGCAGTTACCCAACAGCAAGATGTAAGTGACTAACGCCTTGTGTAGCCTGCTGTGTGGAACTGCAGTGTGACACCCTACAGAGTCAGCTATGACTGGTGTGTTGTGAATGTTATAACACACTATTGGCTGTATGTGGTGGGCACACATGAGTCTGTGGGCTATAAGCTGGTGATGTTGTCTTCCATGATGGGGGCTACCTCTGGTGCCTACAGTGAGTATGGAGACGTACTGCACAGGATGTCCTCATAGGTGTGGCCAGTGGTGTAGATTATGTGAGACTATGTGATGGGTGGGGTGTGTTGCGAATGTTAAACATCCCCAAATGACTGTCAGGTGCAGTCAGGGTTGGCAACAGCATTACCCCCAGCCATAGCTGTCAGCCTCCTGTCCCCAAAATGAGGAACATTAGCCCTCATACAGTGTGACAAATGGGTGAAACGTGGAACACTTACAACTGGCTTACTAACAGTGTCAACTAGGAAGGGCATATGATGGCAAAAATAGGCTGGTCTTACGTATAAAACAGATATTCCAATGAATTACTATGATTCTCATCTATCTAGCCATGGCTAGCAGGTAAACTATGTACAACAATGAATGTGTGACAGACCCTTCCAATGTGGAACCTTGAGGAACATGCACCTTTTAGAACCCCAAATGAGGTACGTTCCCCGTAATGAGGTACACCTGAGAGCTATGGGCCCAGCACCGCTGCAGACGTGCATTCCCCACAGGCTGTAGTGCCGTATGTTGGGAAGTGAGCATTGAATGTGTACACGAGACAATTGCTCTTTTGCCACATGTACGACATATCCCTCATATAAACAGGCAGTAGCACTGGTACGTGACAGTTGGACATGCCTGCATATACAACCATGTCCCACAGGATATGTGCATTACGTGTGTACAACAGCTGTCGTACCTTAAGCAAGCTGGGAAGTGTAGGACAGCCAGTGTACCTGTGGGAAATGGTGTGGAATGGGCGCTATAGTAATCATTAGGTCATGACATGCTCACATGTTCTGAACAAGTGCCTAGCATGACCATACAATACAGATAGGATGTTGGATAATATCAACCCACAAGTGGTGATGACAGTCATTTAGGGTGGCACCGCACTATAACCCTGCTGAGTATGGTGTGCATGTCCATGAACCATTAGCACTGTAGATGTTAACAGTACAGATGTACAAGATAGCATGGATATTTGATTACAAATACCTTTGCATGTCACAGGTGTGTTCCACCAGTGGTCTGTTGACAGACCCACAACTACAAAAGGTGCAAGAGTGACATGTGCACAGCACATCTGTGCCAGATACAGTAGAACAGGGTTAATGTGTTGTACCCCACCCTCATTGTAGCCCATACAACACACACAAATGTTAGGCATCTGTGTATGTAAGACTGTGAATGGCCATGACCTATCAGTTTAGCTGTGTCAGTGTGGTGAACAACATACAGAATGGGCTGTGTGTGTGAGGTGTGTGACATATGTGTACAGTCTGATGGATGATACCAGCAGTGTCACCACTAGGTAAACATCCCTGTACCCATAAACTGCTACCTAGGCTGTGGTCAACATTATGGACACTGTGTAAGGGATGGTGCTGTGCAGTGCACACCCGACATGGTGATGTCTCCAGGCCCCTTAGGTAGTTATCTGAGGTACCCATGTCATGTCAGGGTGCCATCCATGAGCACGGAGATCAGTGGCCAGGCATATACAGCACTGTGGTGACCAATATTGGATCACATACCACCTGTAAGGGGTAATGGCTATGCATGGATGTGCGATAACAGCCTTCACAATCCACACCTCCACTATGCAGCATGCCGTCTACCTTGCAGAAGGACATTTGCTACACCATGATGATGGACATGCTACATGTCCATATCCTGATCTATATGACATATGTCATGGACAGCCACCATCCTAATACTAGGATTGCCACAGGCTGGACAGATCCCTGTGCCATATATGTGACATACTCCCACCATACCATGCAACCCTGTCCATCAAAGCTGCAGATGTCACCCCAGTCATACATGGTGTGATGGCCGCATGGTAGATGTACTATCAACTGACTGGATCAGTAATGTGGCACTGATGCAGCTTGCGGTGGCACAATGGCCATCTGTAACAGTGTGGAAACCGTGCCCGCACATGCTATGGTTGATGACCATCCCTGCGAATGTCGTCTGACTATCCATTGTCCCATGTCTATCACATGTGTAATACAGGCGATCTGTGTCAGGATGTTGAACAGTTGTACAGTGCTGTGTAGATGTATATGGCAAAACACATGCATGTACAGGTGTCCATGCGTATGTGTGCATTGTCACTGCTCAAGTCCATTCCGGCTGTGTCTGTGTTGATATGTGACATATACACAGCATCCAGGTCAACAGTAGTACTGTGGACACATCGAGGCATGTGCAGATAGGTAAGAACACAAGTGCAGGCAAATAGACATGCCCACAGCAAGACAGCATTTACATGGAGTATGAACACTGTAATGAGGTGACACACATATATGGTGCTGATATCCAATGCATAATGGGTGTGACATGTGTGACACAAACACGTCAGTCGTGTCAGTGTCATGGTGCTTTGCAAAGATAACTGTGCAGATGCAGTAGATGTCATAGAAATGAATGTGCATCAGTATCTCTGTACATCTCTGAAACTGTGACCTGTCACCATCATTATGTTTTACAGATAATTCCCCGCACACGTCTCCCAGCATACACCTGCCAGGAGGATGATGTCCTCATCCCACAGCTCCATGACAACTATGACTTGTTGTTCAGCCATGTGCCACAGCATGCCCAGCAGTGGGATGATCTGTGGCAGGATCTACGCAGGAGGGTGAACGATGTGGGTGGCCATAACCGCACCTACCAGCAGGTGCGCAGACACTGCACGGACCTGATATGACATGCAAAACAGTGTGCCACTGCAATCGCCAGGGAACAAGGTGGAACAGGTGGTGGGCCACCAACCCAGCCCCCACTCACACACACCGAGGAGCTACTGGCCAGTCTGGGGACACCCAGGGAACAGCATCCAGAAACACTAGCTGCCATCGTGGAGGTGGGTGTCTCCCAACCAATGAGCCTGGAGTTGCCTGGTAAGTCAGTAATGCACATATGGCTATTATATCCCATGTAGTTGCATGTGTCACTGTACATAATGTAAAGTAACAACATATGCCAGGTATGTGGACACACATGCTGCATACTACAGTATGCTTCGTTGTGTATGCACACATGTGCATACTATATGCTATTACACAGGTGAATGTGTGCACATGCACAGTGAAACCTGTGGCTGTCATACAGTCATGGATAATGTTCATACTGGTGTGTCACCCCTATACAGGTACCTCTGGCATGCCGCACAGACATGGGTCCGTTGCAGGTGAGACTGTCATCAGTATCAGGCATGTTACAGTGTAGATCTATTTTCCATGTGGCCAGTTAACACTTGCACACCTGAAGTTTGTTCCAGTCACAATATGCAGGTCGCACCACCGTGCATTCACACACGCCACCCATGTGCAATATATTCACACGTAATGATACACAGACTTGAAACCACAGTACTTGTCATTGCGACATGTGTGGTCAGCTGTGCATACAACGGTGGAGGTGTTCTACAATGGAGGCATATGTAGTATGCATTGGAACAACATGTGTAGTACACACACAGTACCACACAGTGAGCTGTGATATGGGCAGCCCACAAGTGTCACCATTGTGTCATATGCCCCTGCATCGGGTGCACACATTGTGATGTGCCACCTGACATGTCCCAGACATGTAGTGTTCTGTCTGCAATATTGTCACACTATCACATGACCTATACCCCACATACCAAACATACAACCCGTTGTCTGCATAGACCTGTGGAATGTGACATATCTGACATGTATGGGTGTATGTCATATGGGACCACACAGACATGTGGAGAAGATGCCCATCACACACAATTGGCCACCACATGTGCACACATGGCCATGGGGATGGCCAGAGACATGTAGCCACACAGTACATGGGATGTGTATACACCCTGTTGCACATTGTCCACACATGGTCCAATTATAGCCTTAGTTGACCGATTATACAGTTGATGTGGTACAGTGGACAACCTAAAAGCCTGTGCACAGCTACTGGAGGTGTCACTGAAGTCTACCATATACGATCTGTCGAACATCATGACTGTGTTGCAGTTATGGCTATGCAATGTGTACATATTATGCATTCTACAGCAACATACATGCCTCATGTTGCCATGCAATGGCACAGTGTCTGTACTTCACACTGTATAGCAATGTAGATGGCTCACACTACCCTCCCGTGCTCATGCACATTTGCTAAACATGCATTCTATCTGTAGGGCATACACACAACACTGCAATGTGAAGCCCATTATGATGCTGTGCATGTGTCAGGACACCATTGTGTCAAACATGTATGCATGTTAATGCACATGTCAGCAAATTACATGTCAAGGTCACGTCAGCCATGTGTACTGTTATCCTGTTCTGGGCCACATGGTGTATCACGGGGATGCAAGCATACTACCATGATTGTGTGAACTGCATGCCTACTGATATGACACCCGCTTGCTGTAGTGTGCACCCCAGGGAGGTATGCTTACTAACACTATTAATGTCTGAGCTGCATGCCCTCTGCTCTATCGCAGGCATGCTGCATGCCATCTGACAAATCACATGCATGGTGTGTCTGTGTGTGTCTGTGTGTGTGTCTGTGTGTGTGTCTGTGTGTGTATCTGTGTGTGTGTGTGTCTGTGTCTATTGTACTTTACAGTATTTCTTTGCATTCACAGGTGATGTAGGTGCGTTACCCTCCTGCAGTCCATCTGATGTTAGTGTCCCCACAGATACTAGCTGTGATGAACATATGCATGAGGTACAGGCAGGGTTGTCAGGGGCTGAATCTGTGCCAATGGTTACCATCCCAGCTATGTCCCCCTCTTCCCCGCACACAGTTCTGCTGCCAACACATGCCGCATCACCGGTGGCCATAGTGGAAGGACAGTCAGCGTCTGTTGGCATGGAACAGGAATTTGTGGTGGCTACAGAAGGTGTGTCTACACACCATAGTGTCAGTGTAATGACTGCAGATGTACCACACAGGCATGTGGCCGTTGCTGCTCATAGGAGGACCTCTGGCAGACATTCACCTGCAAGACAGAGCGCAGCAGCTGGTATCACCAGACGCATGTTCCAGACTGTAATGGCAGCACAGGCACGTGCTGAATGGCAGAACAGAGAAGGGCAGAGGCTGCAGAGGGCTACTATCCATACCCTAAATGACAACATACAGGCATTGTCAAATGCTCAACAGCAGATTGCTAATGTTCTGGATAGGCGACTAGGTGAAATGGCCGGAATCCTTGACTGAGGCATGGCAATCCACGAGCAGGAGCTGTCTGTGCTGGAACACCTGGTAGGAGTGAGGCATAGGCCACGTGGACGTAGGCCAGCAACACCACCTAGTGCAGGTCGACGTGAGCGTGCCACCTCACATGCCCGCTCCAATAGTGCCGGTAGCAGTAGCAGTGCAGCTGCTGCTGCGCTGTCAACACCAGGACACAGCAGGCCACGTGGACGTGGCCCTGGACGGTCTCAGTGGGGACACGTTTCCAGCGAACATGTGTCGTTGGACAGTAGCCACTCTGTACCTCCACCTGGTAGTGCCCGTGCAACCCCAGGCAGGCACAGGTCACGTGGCCGTGGACGGACACAGTGAGCTGTACAACCTGCACTGTACAATCTGGGGCTGTCAATTATACCCTGTGTAGGCATCACAAATGGCAGAACTGTGTACACACATACACGCACACAGCAAACACAAATGTAGGGCTCCACAACATCCACATGCATTATGCACAGACATGTCCAGTCAACTCACTGGACCTTACACACACACATGATGTTATCCATTGGTGCAGCCTATGCCCCTGGCAAACATATCACCCTGTGCATATGATGAAGCCTGTGCCACATCCCTGTCATCCACACCATCGGTGCAGGGTTATGCACAAATATTCTGATGCACAGGGTGAACAGCATAGTGAGAGGTGTATGTAATACCTGTGTATGCATAGTGAGGGATGTGTATATTGCAGTGGTTATGTGTGAATATTGAGTTGTGTATGTGGCATAGGTTGTGTACTGTCGACATGCACCAGTCACACCATGTAGTGCAGGTGCAGTATGCATTGTGATGTGTTCACGGTATGTGTCTCGGTTACATCTGTAGCATCATGTTGGTTGTGATACCCTGGTTCCCTCCTATGGTGTACTTGCATGTGCCCACAGGTAGCAGTGTTTGCAGTCCCCCACGTGTAACTGTGGAGTACACACAGGCACGTCTGGCAATATCAGCATGCTACATGTACCTTCATCCTGACTGTTGGACACACAAACATGACACAGATGTCCACACATATACTGCACCTGACGCATGTGGTCGGTGCCACAGGCTACACTGGACAGAGACGTGACATACATAGCAGGACACATTACAGGTATGGTGACATGGTGCAGGGGTTGTACACAGCGGCCTGGCCAATGATGATGTGAGGTGTCACTTGGTAGCTGGAGGCCACACTGTGCATAGCTGGACCCTGTAACTGTACGTGAACATGGCTGCAGTCACAGGGTGTACACCACTATAACGCACACCCCATAGTGTGCAGCTGGGGACCCTTGCCTTTGTGGTCATCACCCTCATAATACTATGCACCCACACAATGTATCACAGAGAAGGGACATGCACAGGTAGCCAGTATGGCTGGGACCTATGGCATCAACAGGGTTGTGCAATGCATCATCATTACGGGTTAGTCAACACGTGGGGCCAGTGATAATTTCCCACCGTATATTAGCATACACACTCACACCAAGCACCAGACATACATACAGACACACACACACACACACACACACTGTGGTGACCACACATGTGTATACGGACAGCAGATGTGTGTGATGCACCTCACCGGCGAATGTCATGCTTCCCACACTGACGTCTGTACACTTCTCTACAATGGTGTACAGGGATGTGTAGCAACTGGGACATATTCCCCGCGATATGTGGCATCCCTGTTAACACATTCGGACACACATCGCAGTGCTGGGAATGATACACCAGCCATATGATGACACGTTTGATGGACATGCAGCAGTATTGATTGCATTATGTGTACCAACGCTATATCTGGCAAATGTGCTGCTATATACACACTAGAGGTTGTAGGTGTTGCAGGTGCCATATGACATATAGTTGTTAACACCTGACCGCTGTGTATGCATTATGTCAGCACCATCACGTAACAGTGACATAGCGTACAGTTAGCACATGGCATGATAGGATGGTGTGTGACACAACTGTGAGCCACCCCCTGCACACATACATCTAGACAGGTGGTTCACCACGTTATGTACACACATCCCTCCATACGTGCTGTTTGTATGTCACCGTACACAGATGCCAATGATGGGTCTGCATTGCGTCTGCATGTCGTAGGTAGGTGCAACTATGTTACGGACTTCGGCCACTGCACATGCATGTTTGCTGCATGCACAGTACAGATGTCACATGTGTCTCCTGTTGCCATGTTTGTATGCATTGCTATTGTTGGACATGTGTGTTGACATACATAACACATGGACTGCATATGATATCACGGGTGTCACAGGTGACCAGTACAAGGGTATGTGTCCCGGTCAACACTGCTACCCCCTGTAGTGTGAGCATTCAACAGACATGGGCCCACATTCAATTCGCGTGTGTAGCATTGATTAGGCCACTGTTATGCACGAGGTACATCAAAGGCCATGTATGTATGTGTTGTGTGTGCAGTCCATGCACACATCCACACAGTCACATGTATGACATACCCAGACGTGTGTTCATTGGTGTACAGCCACAGTCAAGTGTCACAGCTGTGTAAGGGTCATGGTATGTCTTGAGCCAACCTGTTCATGTATACTGGTACCATTGCAATGCATAACACCTGTTGGATTCCTGTTGGTACGTGCGTACTCTGCACAGCTGGTGTACACCACTGTACAGCCCAGTGGTCATGTGTAACATGGTATTGTTGGACCGTATAGCTGTGTAATGGCGCACCAACGACATGGTGCTGACTTGACAGCTACAGTGTACACTGCAGTGTGTACATGTGTGACCTGCACCTGTGACAGCTGTGATGGCAGCTGTGTGTGTACAGGTCACTGCATGTGTGACCGCCCTGGGCGTGAGGGCAGTTATACCTTACTGTGCCCTTCTGTGTGTACACTCCATCTGCATGCAAGATTGCCCTTTGCAACAGCTAAGTGTGTGAGCATGCCCAGTACGCTGTTGTGTAGATGGACACACAGTACATTCCACACTGTGCCCTTCTGTGATTAGACTCCGTGTGCATGCAAGATGGCCCTTTGCAACTGCTAAGTGTGTGAGCATGCCCAGTATGCCGTTGTGTAGATGGACACACAGTACATTCCACACTGTGCCTTTCTGTGATTAGACTCCGTGTGCATGCAAGATGGCCCTTTGCAACTGCTAAGTGTGTGAGCATGCCCAGTACACCATTGTGTAGATGGACACACAGTACATTCCACACTGCGCCCTTCCGTGATTAGACTCCGTGTGCTTGCAAGTTGGCCCTTTGCAACAGCTAAGTGTGTGAGCATGCCCAGTACACCATTGTGTAGATGGATACACAGTACATTCCAAACAGACATGTGATACTAAGCATGTGAGCATGGCCATTGACATCCTGTATAGCCATGGTGGTCATCCAGGCATCAGATGTCCAATTTCAATGTCACGATGGATGCCTACATTGAACACACTTGTTGCTCTCTTGAAGGGTGTACTGTCTGTGGCGCATCCTGTATCTATTCAGAGTTGTTGTGCTCCATAGACATTTAGTTGGCCCATTGACAGCACTGGCATGTTTGTGTACATCTACCTTGGGACGGTAATATGCTTTCAGACCGCTCACTCTCTAAACATTCCCAATCGGCATCTTTGCCTTTGCGGATGATGTCACCCACCTAGAAGTATGCCTCTTGGAGTGCTGTGTTAAGTAATCTCGGTAGCGCGTTCTGTAAATGCGTAATGCTGTAGTGTGTTAGAGTAGGTAGGTGTGTGTACAACTCCCGGCCCTTCCAAGTGTGTGTGTGTGTGTGTGTGTGTGTGTGTTTCCAGCTGCCTGGGGATACAGTAAAGCTTTTAGATGCCTCACAACACATACATTCCCTATCAGCGTCTTTGCCTTTGCAGATGATGTTACCCACCTAGAAGTATGCCTCTGGGAGTGCTGTGTTCAGTAATCTTGGTAGCGTGTTCTGTAAATGCGTAATGCTGTAGTGTGTTAGAGTAGGTAGATGTGTGTTCAACTCCCGGCCCTTCCAAGTGTGTGTGTTTCCAGCTGCCTGGGGACACAGTAAAGCTTTTAGATGCCTCACAACACATACATTCCCTATCGGCATCTTTGCCTTTGTGGATGAGGTCACCCACCTAGAAGTATGCCTCTGGGAGCACTGTGCTCAATAATCTTGATAGCGCATTCTGTAAATGCGTAATGCTGTAGTGTGTTAGAGTAGGTAGGTGTGTATTCAACTCCCGGCCCTTCCAAGTGTGTGTGTGTGTCTGTGTGTGTGTGTGTTTCCAGCTGTCTGGGGACACAGTAATGCTTTTAGATGCCTCACAACACATGCATTCCCTATCGGCATCTTTGCCTTTGCGGATGATGTCACCCACCTAGAAGTATGCCTCTGGGAGTACTGTGTTCAGTAATCTCGGTAGCACGTTCTGTAAATGCGTAATGTTGTAGTGTGTTAGAGTAGGTAGGTGTGTGTTCAACTCCCGGCCCTTCCAAGTGTGTGTGTGTGTGTGTGTGTGTGTGTGTGTGTGTTTCCAGCTGCCTGGGGACACAGTAATGCTTTTAGATGCCTCACAACACATACATTCCCTATCGGCGTCTTTGCCTTTGCGGATGATGTCACCCACCTAGAAGTATGCCTCTGGGAGTGCTGTGTTCAGTAGTCTCGGTAGCGCGTTCTGTAAATGCATCATGCTGTAGTGTGATAGGGTAGTTAGGTGTAAGTTTGATTCCCAGGCCTGCCAGATGTGTGTGTGTGCATGCTCCCATCTGCCTGGGGACTCAGGTTATGCTTTTAGATGCTTCACAACACAGATGTATCCTGCTGATGTCTTTGTCTTTGCGGATGTTGACACGCACCTAGTAGAATGCCTGTGTGTCTACTGTGTTTAGTAATCTCGGTAGTGTGTTCTGTAAATGCGTCATGCTGTTGTGTGATAGGGTAGTCATGTGTAGGTTCAATTACCAGCCCTGCCACATGTGTGTGTGTGTGTGTGTGTGTGTGTGTGTGTGTGTGTGTGTGTGTGTGTGTGTGTGTGTATGTCTGTATCTCTCTCTCTCTATATATATATATATAATCAATTTTCTGCCCATACCTCTGCTCTTGCATGGACAGCTGACTGTTTCATGTATCGCATATTTGCATAGCTTTCACATACCAATGAGGTATGTTGCAACTCCCAACATTGTCCATGCAACGTCCATGTTACGGGCGGTGTTACACGCCCTTACAGGCATTTGCTGTATATCTTGGCAGACATCTATCCTTGCTGTACTCTCACTGTACTCGTACACGCCGGAGGCTTCATGTATCATGGCCTAGTTTTGATGTGTGTATGTCTATTTGTGCTGTATGCATGGCTCTGGGTATGTCCCACTATCATCATTTGTAAAGGTGACAGCCCTATAGGTTCTTCATGTAGACTGCTGTGTCATTTGACATGTCAGCACATACCTGCGGACAGTACTGCATGTCCTACTGCAGCGCATTTCATACCTTCTGCATTATCTTGCAGTCGATATTGCTGTTTCCTCACACATGGATCTGTTTCTGTTCATACCACTCCACCTCCTAGAGCAAGTTGCTGGACAAGGCCTTATCTGATAGTGGGACACATAGGGGCAGTATTGACATGTTGCTCTTACAAACGTAGATAGTTGACACAATAATAGGTTTTGCATTAGTATGGCTTTTCTGTCGGATTTGGTGTGTTACTGACATGTTTGTCATTATTTCATGTCTTCAGTTATCATGAAAGTGCCAGAATGTTACTGTTACGTGGAACACGCCAAACATATGAGGCAGAACTCTGCACATTCTGTGTAAATCTGTACAGTTGCGGAGTATGTGTCTGTAACAAAATATCAACTTTCTGACACCAATACATACACTGTATGGTGGCATCACAGGCCACATGCCATTAATTTTATATTGCAGGACACACCCACCCAGACAGTTGTATTCCTCACACAGGCCAACAGCTGCTTATCCACACTAATTGGTCAATCATGTACCGTATGTGTGCGCCGGTATTTGCGCTTTCCGTCAGTGGCAGAGCTCATGTATGTGTCTGGGGGACTGGACATTGTTACGGTGACACTGCGTGACACCCTGAGGGACACATTACTTTTGTGTCTATTAACCTTCCACATTGACATTCACAGGGCATACGTTGTCATTCACATTTGTCAGAGTACATGCGTGTGTCTTGTACATGTTTTCTCATTTGTCCTGATGTCTTTCTTCTCACCTGTCCACCTAGTATCACTAGTTCTGTACATGTATTTTGGACAGGTTACCTTCATACCCCTAACCTGTACACATTATGGGTAAATGCCCTGATGTTTGACCTTGTTACATTTGTCATAGTGATGTGCCTTTCTGGTAAATTGCTGGCAAGGCATTACGGACTGTGCGGTAGATAATAGTGACTGACATTTCCATTACATGATTAGTAACACTCATAACATCCATATTCATGTGTACGCCAGTATTCTCACGACGTTCTGACTTTGTCTGGGGTATATCTAATATAGTCCCTATTTGTATTTCATGTACTATGCCTTAGTGCAGCTGTGTTATTCTGACAGTTTACCAGTTATGGGGACCATCTTGGTCGTACGCATGTCCATCCATGATAATCACCTACATGACACTGATATAGGGCCCTACATATTGCCAAAATGGTTTCCGCAATATCCAGTGGATGGTTTGCCCCATTATTGAGAATATAGGCGTGTGCTATACCCACATCACTCCCACGGGACGGGCCTACGAAATCCCTGCCAAACAACACCTAGGCCCATTTGTGCATACCCATGATTCCCATACCTGACAACCCTCTGCAGTACCCATTACACATATTTAATGTGTGCGGTACTGAAGTGTGGAGACACTTATATGCACTCCCCACTCTCCGGATATCAGTTCGTATGTCATACATTCTATCGACACGTGTCGTCACCCTTGCACCTGATACTGTTGCATGTACAGCTATTTCTTATTTGCTGCGGTCACTTCTTTTGCGTCAATGTCGGTTGACACTACGTAAGATTCAATTTTTGGAGTCCTGCAATGGACACCTATCTGCATGTTTAAAGTGTAGAACTTGCTGGACTGTCACTTTCTGGCCATTGGTTTGGAATGCTGCGGTTTATTCACCTTTCCTGCCTGTCTGTTTGTCTACCCATATTAGATATAATGTCGCCTTTTTATGTACATATGTCATATCTACGGGACATAAGTCTGTTGTGTGTACATATATACATGTACAATCCTCATTTCATAACTTGCTTTGGTTTACGTCTGTGGATTATGTGTATACACATATATCTATATCCATACCATACCTTTCCACTATACAGATTGTCGCAGAGTGTACAGCTGCTTGCCCCTTTATCTTCGCTGTGTTTTAAATAAACCTGTGTCTATCTGGCAATGTTGTGGCATTTCATTTGAGACTTACAGTGGGGATTTCTGGCAAGCAGTTCAGGTTACGACTGCATACCCTTCAGAGAATCCATGCTATTGACACACCCGTTATTCTATCCACTTTCTATGTTTGTTCTGGCACATATCTGGCGTTTGTCCCTATTTGTACCAGTAGTTTGCATGGCTTTGTCCGGTTTCATACTTTATGAAGTTAACAGGTTTGAGCCATGTATAACTAACATGGGGGAAACAGCATTCATTTACTATGCTGTGAGCGGATCACACACGCACAGGCGCACTTGCATTTCCTTATTGTGGGTTACGCGCAGGCACACATGCATATCCTTATTGTGGGTTACATATGTTTACTATGTCTTTGTGCTTACGTGGGCTTTATTACTTGTGACAGTACCAGTAATTATCTGTAATACGGTTAACGGACGTTTGCGAAACACACGTTCACCTTTACATGTTTAACTGTCTGTACATCACAGACGCATTCATTACACTTTTACATTATATGTGCTGTAGTCGTTGTTCAACCGGGACTGCATTCACATTGGCCAGATGCTGTAACCACTATACGTTTGGTATTCTGACTCATTTATATGCATACCCATAGTACATAGCTACATTAACATATGCCTTACCACTTCACTTACGTCACAGGCATCCATTCTCCTGCTGGGAAAAATGCGGTACTACATGTTACACATTCCCTATTCCCTACTGCTCTGGACCCACGCTGCCTATTTCATCATTGCAGGGATATTCAGAACCCAAAAGCTTATAGTCCTGACACATACAGGTCTTTAATTGTCAGGGTGTTCATGTGGTGATCTGGGTTTAGGCTTGTCCGCCTGGTGAACGGAACTGCCCTGACCATGTTCAAATGTCAGACAAAGGACATGGACAGGGTTTGTCCATTTTAAACATTTAATCTGTGTTTACAGACACAGGTGTTTGGGCACCTGTCAGCAGCTTATGATGTTGGTAATACATAATATGGGTGGGGGCAGTTACGATACATAATCCACGGTGAGTGGTGTTCCCATTCACATTTGACTATTTCCTGTATTCATTCTTATGAGGGTTATTATTTTGCACATGACTTAACTATGAATTAACTACGGGTATGCAGTAGTACAGTCAACATATGTGACGGCTTGTTACAGTATATATGTACGGACCTCTGTAATACTGGGGACTACCCCACATTCTTCACAGCATTTCCTGCTTATGTACATACTATTATTCCTTGAACTTTCGAAGCTTGTGAGAGCAGTAATTACATCTGTCCCTATTTGTCCACCCATCCTTTTAGGCTTTATCCAGGTTTTGTTGCTGTACAAGGTTGCGAGGTGGTGTCGGTATGTGATTGAGTTGAATATATACTGTCGATAATTCAGTGGGGAGTAGGGTTACCACTTGTTCCTCTTTGCGAGGGGAGGTCCCACTTTGGACAGTTGTGTCCTGCGACGGCAAATGTCCTTGATTTTAAGACAATAATATATTTCTTCATTTCTGTACTAGTTGCATGATACAGGTATTTTGTATCTGGTACACATAACTATTATTTGGGATAGCATAAGCTATTCAAATACTATGGCATTAGCTTTTATCTTGGCATACACGTGTAATTCTGTACTTTGCACAGGATGGGGGTATGTTTTATCCTGCAAATTCTCACATTTCTACAAGGGATGTCCCACCTTGGCCATCTGAACAGGTGGCAACCATAGTGAGGTGACCTGCATGGTGGACAGCTGTTCCATCCTGCGTAGTATGAATTGCATGTCTGTGTAGATACTGACCAGTACCGTGACTACACATACATGTTTTGTCCAGATGTGTACAGTAATGGACACTGTGGCATGTAAACAACTCTGAGGTTTCAACAGGTTACTTATCCCACATGGGATGTACACACATTTTGCCGTAACATTAACGCATGGGCATTTGAATTTACGTACCTGTGATGGGATGTTTACAAACGTGGGATACATATTTGCAATCCGGACACTGCCTAGGACGATACTTCCTACTACATATGGGGAATACCCGCTATGTGTAGGTGTACGGATGCGCAAGGCTGGTAGCTGGATTTGGTGGACATTCGGACATGGGTGCGGGTTATGTGCTATACAGGGGTTATTGCGTATTGCATTTGCATGCCTGGGTTCTACTTTTGGATATCCCGGTTCCGCATATAGCATCCTATGTGTATGTGACGGTTGCGTTCCTGTTCATGTGTATAGTACATTTTAATATACATATGTTTGTGTGTGTTTGGTATACAATATGGACTGTCAGGTTTCTTTACGGTTGTTATATAGCCACAACTGCCCTGCTGTGTACTATCACTACCACTGTGGGACTGCTGGTGACCATACCCATGGGGCTAGACGTGTGTATTGGCGGCGCGCTGACATGATGCGCTTCACTTCCACTGGGTATAACTTCTGACAGTGCAGTACATTACGGGCACACGATTTTAAATGTCATTTGTTCCATGGATGGAAACTTATATTATGTTGCATGCATTTCTGTTTTGTTCTCCATTTTGTGTGGCCGGGAACTGTCTTGCATGCTTTGCATACGTTTCATTATCCACAGGCACTGTTAGGTGCGATTACTATTGCAGGCAGGCAATAATATTCAGCAGTTTAGGTTGCTCATCGTCAGCCGACATTGACACGCCTCCGGGCACAGCTTAGTAATGCCCCATGCACTCGCGCACGAGTCCTATGCACGTGGATGTGGTAGCGGCGCACCTTCATTAATATGCATATGGTGCTACTACACCATTTATATGCTGCACGGCTGGTGCAGGCCTTACACCGGCCTTGCGCCGAGCTTCATGAATCCGGGGTATGTCTTTGAATGAACAGTTAAACCTTTTTGACAAAACTTTACATAAACTTCAAGAACTTCAGTTGGACAATATTTATTTCAGGGAATGTGTAAAAAACAGGTGAGTCTCTAAAGAACTATGTTTGTGGAAATTTCCTAATGGATTTGATTTCAATTCTAGTTTATATTCTGATTTGGTGGGACTATTTGATCATTGTGGTTAAGACCTTATGGAATTGTTAATCAAGTTCAACCAATTTAAAATTGATATTTTAATACAGGATTTAAGATTTATTGATGGGAGTTTTAGGAATAATTTATTGTTTAATTTTAATGTGAATAAATAAAATGATAGTTTTACAAAGGCTGATAAATATGTGGATGCTGTGGTATTGAGGAAATTTAAGAAACCTGACAGGGGTGTTAATATATTTTGCATTGAAAATGATAAGGGTGCACACTCAAGTTCTGTTAGCTTTCGTAATGAAAGTAGGGGAATGGACAATACTGACAATATGGAAACTTTTTTTCAGTGGATGAATTCCCCCCTTCATGAGATCAGAGAGATTAGCCCAGTCCAGGGAACACCTGAATCAAGTTCAATCGAGGGACCCTAGGATCCTCCACCAAACAAGACAGGACTACAGGAACCAAGGGGTACCAGAGGAACGGAGAAAAAGAGGGGATACAAGAATTAGCTGGTCCACCTTGCCCTTCTTTTAATATTATTGTCAAATATGATGGTATTTTACATGCACTTCATGAGTATAACATATTTAGTTTTAGTGGTTTCAAAATTACTAAAGTGTATTTCTATTTATTCAAAAAAAATACAGGGATGTGTATGACCCTCCACGTAGACCAATTGTTTCTGCACAAGGGTCAAAGACATATCCTATAGCTGTATTTTTGGATAGAATGTTAAAACAATTTTAAACTTATGTTCATGCATTCTCAAAGATTCATGGAATTTTTTAAGGAATGTTACCAATGATTCCTTGCATAAAGACCTAAGTTTTGTTGCCAGTGACATAGTAGGCCTTTTTAGTAGTGTTTCACATAAACTGGGTTCTGAATGGCTCAGGGATGCACTTTTGACTTGTAATTTCTTGGAGCAGAGTAAGATCATTTTAATTTGTGGCTTAATTGAAATTGTTTCAAGTAACAATGTCCTATATTTTGAAGGAGAATATTTTAAACAGCTAGAAGGTGCTGCAGTGGGAGCAGCTTGTGCCCCCATTTTTTTGTGAACTTGGTTATATGGGAGTGGGAAAATAAATTTATTTTTGGATCTGGTTATTCTATATGTTGGACTAGATATTACAGATTCTTGGATGATATCTTTATTTTTTGGTTAGATAGTAATGACAAGTTTGATAAACAATACTATAGAATTCTTGGAATTCACCCATTGTTTTACACAAGAACTCATGAATTACTTAGATGTCACCATATTTAAGCTGGATGATAGTTTTAAGTCCAACATTTATAGAAAAGCCACTTTCTCTAATTCATAATTGCACTACAATAGTTATCAGCTGAGAATGCAGAAAAATAACTTATTCAAAGGAAAAATGATCAGATTAGCCAGGATGATTTGTGACAATACACTTTTAGAGATGAAAATGGATGTCCTGCACAAACTGTTTGAGCAAAGGGGATACCCTTCTCAGTTGTTATATAAAATTAGATTGGAAGTAACACAGAAGGAGCAATAATAATATTGTTTTCCTATTTTAGGTATGCATTTGACTAATGAGGCAGCCATTAAAGATACCAAAGGACAGGGCCTTGGGGAAGGGGGTACAGTAAGGCTATGGTTTTAAAATATAATACTAATTCAAGTATGATTAAAACATTATTAATGGGAGTTGGAATATTTTTAGACAGGATTTTTGTTTGATGTAAAATAAAGGAGATGATCACAAGTTCATTTATATGAGGGGGGAACAACTTGAAGGACAATTTTGAATGGTGCAAAGACAAAACTTTTGTACAGGAAATACAAAAATTTCTGGTACTTGGAAATGCAGTATGTGAAATTCTTGCAACTTGGTCTTACATGGAGATACAGTTCCAATAAAATACAGAAGGAAAAATGTTGTCACAAGAGTGTGAGCAAATTGCTCTACTAAGGGTGTTGTCTACACTGGTGTATGTTGAGACTGTGTAATTTCTTATGTGGGGAAAACAGAGCGCCCACTGAAGAAAAGAATATATGAACACCTGTATGACATTTCTAAAGGAAATAAGAAAAATGTTCTTTACAAACATGAATATTAAAAACCAGAAAATTACACCAGCAGATCAGATTAATGGCTCATTAGTCAAACCAAAAAAACCTACTATTGTTAAAAAATAAATGCTAGCGAGCTGACACACGGCCAGGCTAAAATATAAACTTTTATTGCTCGGTAAGCACTTTCACAACACAAGGCTGCTTCTTCAGACCATTCAAAGAATCACATTAAAAACCTTGCCTTTATATACCTAAAACAAATAAGAAAAACATCAAATAAACTGCAGAGAACAATTAAACAATCAATTTAAAATTAACTGTGCATAATTAATAAACTTGGTTTCCTGACCTATCAATCACAAAGATTTAAAGTCTTGCCCTATTTAAATGAAGATAAAACATCTAACATTTAATCAATGGACAATACTATCAATAACCTGATTAGTTAAATCTCCTATAGGTAAGTGTGTTATGCATAACAGTCATATTAATACACTCCATACTCATAAGCAAATGTTTTAAAAATAACTCTCAAAGTTGGATTATTGGTCCGATGTCTACCTTGTACATAAAAATGATGTACGGTGACACAAACAGCAAATACTCTATAAAGCCTTTCTAATAGAATATCTCTCTCATAGCTGTCTCATAGAATGAGACAGGTATGAGAAAGATATTTTAGTAAAAAGGCTTTCTAAAGTGAGTCATTCACATTTATATTTTAGGTAAGACTGCACAGAGTATTTGATGTTTGTGTCACCTTACATCATTTTTATGTACAAGGTAGACATTGAACCAATAATCAGACTTTGAAACTTATTTTTAAAACATTTGCTTATGAGTATGGAGTGTATTAATATGACTGTTATGAAACTGTTTTTTTTTTTTTTTGCTATTGCGTGGATGATGAGTGCACTGCATATTTTTAAATGTGTTGGCTTGCTAGCATTGATTTCTTTACAAACATATTAAATTATGTGCTGCCTTCTCCAAATTTAAATTCAAATTTGGAGTAATTAACAAAGTGGTTAGTAACCTCGTGGGGGGGGGGGGGTAAATGGGAGACTCTATTAAAGTATAAAGAGTTAATTTGGCAATTATGTTTGAATGCCACATGGCTCCTGGTTGGGGGGGAGGGTCTGACATCTCACCACCAGGTAGTCCAGCCCTGATACTTAAGGAAATGCAGTTTGAAAAGGTGGTGGAGGAAGTGGCAGAGATTTTTGTAAGAAAATACATGTCCAGAATGGAAACCTCATACTGCAAATTGCATATTCACTCACCCAGCTGGCCCTGATCTTCAGGCTACCAGAAAAGGATAGCCACCTTATCATCAGCTGCCTTGATTTATTAACAGCAAAATGATCAGATAAATGCCTCTCTGGATTTGGGGAACAGAAATCATACTGCCGCTTTTCCCCACCAGATCCTCAGCCCAGTGCAATCCCTTCCTCTTGTTTCACTCCTCATTGTCTGTATGTGCCAATCCACCAAATCATCATATGCAAGCCCTCTGTCTGTCTGTCTACCCATCCCTTGTGTTTCCATCCCATGGAGTGTACATCTGCCCCTGTTTATCTGTGCTGTTCGATATATATCAGCCGGTGCACACTGACTTACTACCTTTCCTCTCTTGTTTCCACTTCATCCTTCCCCTAATTCCCCTCCCTCTATAAAAAGAGTGACCTATTACATTTAGAAAGTGAGACTTTTTCTACATACTCCTATATGTTGTCCTTCTGAATGTTTCTCTCTTGCTATCTTCCCCTTTTACTTAAGTTCCTATATTCCCCTTTCCCTCTATTTTATGGAAAAGAAAAGTGGACACCATTCCACTGCATTTGCAAATACTTCATGCTATATACCTTTATTCACTACTTTGTGCTGTCATACTGACTGATTCATCAGCACGTGCAGCATAGCATCTATATATGCAGCTTAGGTCCAGGATTCAGCATTTGATGAAGTAAGGTTCACATCACATGTTGGTACATGGTTGCTTTGTGGATTGTGTCTTACCCTTCTGTTAATATTTTCACTATATGAATGTGTCTGTTTGTATAATTGCTGTACAGCTCACCTGTACGAAAGTTCTGCCTGTCTATCTTTAGATATTTAGTTAGTATATGCATTGCCACACAATGTTGCCAAGCTGTAGAATCCTTCCACCGCACTTTAGCTCATCTCTATGAAACCAAGCCATGACCTTATTTACAAGTACCCTGTTTGCTTTCACATTTAAATTCATTTTAAGGCCATATTTGTGTTTCTCTCTCTTTTTGATCCAGCAAATGAAATATCGAAATAGCCTTAATCGAAAGTTGATTATTATACTCATACATATGTATTTATTTATTATATAGCAGAACAGAAAAAAGCAATAAAAACAAAAAAAAATTATAGATCAACTGAGAGAAGCCTTCCGGTATGTTAATGAGGAAAAATGTCACAATTTTGACCTTGTAATAGGAAGAAAATACATAAGATCTTCAAAGACTTCTAAAGCAGTTTTAAAGAGATTCCTAGGCAAATAATTATGTAGTGAGAAAGTTGATTCCAGTGAATCTAACATCTTCTGTTCAAGATTTTATGTTGTTTGCAGAAATGAAGTCTGTGATATACAAAATTCTAATTTTCAAATATAAGACAAACTTAACTCTAAAAGATCTTACACAGTGAACCATTCTGAATTATTTTGTAAAATCTTACTCAGATGAAATTGGCAACTTTCTCTTTCATGGAAGATGTTATCTCTTCTTCCTTTGTTAATCTGATGTCGGAACTATGTCCTTGGGGCATTAAAGGAAATAATATAATAACAACCAGAATATTGCACATCCGTAGCCTCACTAATGTCCCCCTACAACCCCGCTAGATACCTTAGATCATAAAATAAATGTCTTCTAAAGGTAGAATTAGCCAACCTTACAGCTGGCTGAGCTCTACTCCATTGCTATAGCCAAAGTGTGAAATTCCTTACCCACCACAGTCAGAACCACTTCTAACCATACCATTTCAAGAAGTCTCTGCAAGAATACCTTTCTAAACTACACGCTCAAATAATTCTTCCAGCATTACATGTTACTATAAACCTCTTCTAACAACTTTAACACTTTGAAATATCCATGTTCACTTAATTTAACTCGTCTCTGTCTCAGTTTTATGCATACTCAGCTACAAGATGAAATTTAAAGAAAAGAAAGCCTAATTCTAATTGTGTATCATCATGCATATATTGTACCTGGATGTAAATCATTGTAAGTTTTGCATTTTTTTATAATGTTTCTTAATAGTAAATTAAATCTGTTAACAGTCGTTATATAACTTTATCTTATCAATGTATATGTAATATATGGAGCTTTTCTCCCTGGGCATCCACTGAAAATGGGCACTCCACGCCCAGCGGACTATCTCAGAAAACAAATGCAAATAAATAAATAAATAAATAAATACATACATATTATTATTATTATATTTTTTTTCTGCATTGTGAAATGAGTGATAATAACTATTCATCTGACATTCATTATAAAAGTACTTTTTTAAAAAGTTATTTTCTTTGCTCAAGTTACTTTTTTCTATTGTCAAAGGTACTTACAATGTGCTAGATTCTAATCTTTTCAAGATCTGGGGTCTAAATTACAGAATTAATCATTTTAAGTATATACCAGTTTATAACAGTTCCATTTTTTTCTATAAGATCATTTCCAGCATCCATGTTAGAAAGCAGGTCAGTTTGGATTAAAGGGAAAGCATGGCAAAAAAAAGAAAATCCTCATTTCTCAGGTAGTCCCTTTTGCTTCATAAGTAAGTGAATGTCTTGTCAAAGAATTGGCAGATCAAGTGAAAACAAAATAGAATCTGTATTATTCTTAGTAGGTAACTGTAGAATCTTATACTAGCTGAACAGTTTCAAGTAAGTTTTTCTTTCTACTAAATACACACATACACAATATATATATATATATATATATATATATATATATATATATATATATATATATATATATATATATATATATATATATATATATATATATATATATGCACTTGCATATCTATCTTCATCTAAATATTTATTTATTTATTTTTTATTTTACATTTGTTGATCGGGATAGTCCGACTGGATATATGTCCATTTTCAGTGGAGGCCCGGGGAGAAAAGCTCCAAACATGACAGCATTTACATAGAAGTTCTTCAAGATCATTATCAAAATAAACTTATTAACAGACATAGCTAAAAACACCTTTTGTATACAGACTAATTTCACTGTACAGTGACAGTACATAGAAATGGGTAGTGATTCAAATGTACAAGTACTGAATAAAGATTTAAGTATAATTCTTTTTCCATAGGCAGTGTACTGCTTTAGTAGAACTCATAGGGAAAAGAAAGCAATATAAATAAATGTTATAGACATTAACGGTGGTCAGACAATGTTATGTCATATCTATCTATCTATCTATCTATCTATCTATCTATCTATCTATCTATCTATCTATCTATCTATCTATCTGTCTGTCTATCTATCTATCTGTCTATCTATCTATCTATCTATCTATCTATCTATCTGTCTATCTATACAGGTGGTAGGCAGTGACTAGCTATGTCTGCTTCTGTTCAGTCAACACCATTTGGTCAACGCATACAAGTGGTCAACAGGTTTGCGACATCAACAAGCCCCAGGTAGCTAGGTAGGGGAATATTCCCTTTCCCCTGGAACTGTGTGATTTTGGAGTTAGTATATATCATTAGGAGTGGGTATGCAGGGAAGCTTGACCACCCCCACACAAAAACACTTGCATTTGGTTTACACCACTCCAGGGTAACCCTCAGAGCATGAGCAGAATGTATCAATGTTTGTTGTTTTGATATAATAACTTCAATATTCTGGATGGCAGAATAGCTGGTAATTCATTCAGCTGCCTTACACACACATATCTATATATGGTTTGCTGTCAAGATGATAAGTGTGGGTTTGGCGAACAAGGAATTTTGAATAACAGTTGGCTGACTTACATGCTGCCGACCTACATGCTTTTGAGTCCCAGGTTCAGCGAATGCACTGTGCATTTGCACATCTCATTGAAGTTAGGACTGGAGATTGCGATACAATGAAGATTAGCAAATTTACCCTTTTCCTCACTGTAACGTGATCTTGGAGTTGGAAAATATAATTTGCATGGCATGTGGGGGGCATGCTCCCCACAGGGGTAAACTACAGCATCTGTTGCTGTTCTGAAATGTGCAGGGGAAGGCATATGCCGGATAATGCCGAATTTGAATAATCTGTATTAAATTTGACACACTGCCTTTCTTCCTCTGCATTTTTCGGTGTTGTGATTCATGTGAATGAACAGAATTAATTCTGTCAGTCATGATTTTGATAGTAAACCTGTATATCAATGTATATATATCATTATCTTGAAGATCACCTGATTCAGGTAGAGTCTAAGCAATAGGTTATGTTCAGTATGAATAAATTATGCTTGATTTATGAACTAGTATTTTATTAGACGCAGTTCTAGAAGCAGCGTCAGCTCAGAAAACAGTTGACTAAATTCATATCCTGCTATATTAGCAGAAGACTCTGTGATTATATGGATGGAATATCATTCTGTATAATTATGGAGCCAAAGTTCCATCTGCCATAAGAAGACTTTAGCACTATCTGCCTAATCTTGTGAATTCAGTTAGAATCCTGTGAATACCCTCCTTTTACTAATGCCTTCTTTCCTGGACTACTTCTTTTATGGATAAGGGCAGCAATGGAAAATTAGGGAAAATTCTGGAGCATTTCTCCCCGGGCCTCTGCTGAAAATAGGCTCTGTGGAACCTAGTCGGACATTCCCGGTCAACAAATGTTAAATAAAATAAATAAAAAAAATAAATAAAATAAAAAAATCTGTCATTTCTTGTCAATCTGCAAATTAATTGATGAAGAAAGTATTAGACATGGGACATTAGTACTGACAGCTCTGATCAAGTTTCTTCCCAGCACAACAAATGTTTCAAATCACTTGAAATAAATATTCTCAGTTTTATAAAATACCAGAGAAGAAAGGCTCATTTAATTCCAGCAGTTCAACACTGGCATTGAACAACTTGGATTTTTCAGGTAAAAGAGCTGTAAATACACAATCAGCATTCTCTCAAAACACTACTGAATCTACAAGACATGGAGATATTTCCATTGTTACCGCTATTATATATCAAAATATGGGAGTTAAGACTCACATCTGTAGTATAGAGTTGTTGACATCTTAAAGTGATAAAGTGCTACTGGAAGTTAACCTTCATTCTCCTAGGAAACCTTATCACTACAGAAGACAAATACTGACTGGATTATTGTCTGTATTCCCCTTCCAAAATAGTTTTGCTGGGGGTTCTAGACAATACTTTTTATCTTCTTGTTTTTCTTTCTCTGATAGCATGGGCACTTCAGTCATCAGCACCTATTGACGCATCACTACCCTGACAATCTCAGGATCACTTTCTGATAGCATGGACATTTCAGTCATCAACACCTATTGATGCATCTCTACCCTGGCAATCTCAGGATCTTTCTCTGATAGCATGGACACTTCATTCATCAACACCTATTAACGCATCTCTACCCTGACAATCTCAGGATCACTTTCTGATAGCATGGACATTTCAGTCATCAACACCTATTGATGCATCACTACCCTGACAATCTCAGGATCGCTTTCTGATAGCATAGACATTTCAGTCATCAACACCTATTGATGCATCACTACCCTAACATTCTCAGGATTGCTTTCTGATAGCATGGACATTTCTGTCATCAACACCTGTTGATGCATCACTACCCTGACATTCTCAGGCTCGCTTTCTGATAGCATGGACATTTCAGTCATCAACACCTATTGATGCATCACTACCCTGACATTCTCAGGATCACTTTCTGATAGCATGGACATTTCAGTCATCAGCACCTATTGATGCATCACTACCCTGACAATCTCAGGATCTTTCTCTGATAGCATGGACACTTCATTCATCAACACCTATTAACGCATCTCTACCCTGACAATCTCAGGATCGCTTTCTGATAGCATGGACATTTCAGTCATCAACACCTATTGATGCATCTCTACTCTGACAATCTCAGGATATTTCTCTGATAGCATGGACACTTCAGTCATCAACATCTACTAACGCATCTCTACCCTGACAATCTCAGGATCACTTTCTGATAGCATGGACATTTCAGTCATCAACCCCTACTAATGCATCTCTACCCTGACAATCTCAGGATGACTTTCTGATAGCATGGACATTTTAGTCATCAACACCTATTGACGCATCACTACCCTGACAATCTCAGGATCACTTTCTGATAGCATGGACACTTCAGTCATCAGCACTTATTGACACATCTCTGTCCTGACACTCTCAGGATCACTTGCTGGATACCATAGTGATACTTGCAGTCTAACACTACTGCATAGCAATATTTATTGTGCAAAAAGAATTGACTTTTCAGTTTACAATGAAGCTGGTCTGAGGTTGAAACTAAACCTTAATATATACTCATCTTAATTCCTAGCTTTCCTTCTTTGTGTGACTTCTTTGGCTTTCAAATCTTAAAAGAGTTCTTCTGATACTTCAGAAAAAAAGTTGTAGACACCTAAAATAAAGAGAAAATTGCTTGTTGGAGAGAATCAGAGTTAAATTTGCTTATGCTTTTCAAACTTTAGAGTATTACTAGTACAGAGTGACTTCCTATGCCAGTAAGATTTTTCCTGTGCCAGTAAGGAATTGTACCTTTTTCTCCTTTGCTTCTAAGAGATGATCTGTACCAGTGGATAAGCACCCATTCCGACATGATTACCAGTAGTACTGTACTCTCTTATAATTCCTCACATTAAGCTTTTTAAGGTATTGACATTACTTATAGTGGTAGGAAAGCAGATTATTTAGTTGTCTGTTGAAGGGGGCCTGCCCTGCTGTTGTATGTTAGGTAGCATCTGGGTCAGGTCTTTGAATAGCAGCAAATATTAGAAGCCTGATGGTATTTCAAATGTCTAACATTGTTTTACTACATCAGTGGCCTGAAGGATAACATATTCACAATCAGCTTGCTACCAGTTGAGAATATTCATAGTGAGATTGTGATATTATAAAAACAATAACATGCCCTGAAATAAATTCCCTTTGTAATCTATGTCTCCATTCCCTTTCTTTTGCTGTCCATGCAGTCTAATCTTACTGATATGTTACTTCAAAGGTAGCTTTTATACTGAGTTAACTTTACCTGTTTAGTCTGTATTTAGTCATCAAATCATAGTGACTTAACCTTTAGCTTAGAAAAAATATGTAATGACAGTAAGACAGAGTTCATAGGTTTCTAAGTACTTACTAGGCTACTGAGCCACAAGGATCTTTAGAAGTCTAGGCATTCCTATAAAGTTTTAACACTTGTAATTTAATTTCAAATAACCCAAAGATGGGCATAACATTTAAATCTTGCCACTATCCATGAGGAACAAGGCTGCTAAAGCAAGGGCGTATTTCTGGTTTTCCATCTATTCATCCAGATTACATTTGAATACAGTTAGGGAAGCACTTTGCTTTAAGTGGAGAGGAGTCCAAAGACATGATAGTCTGCGTATTCCTCTAGCATGCACTATAAGACGTAGTATTCTGTGTTTTCCTCTAGCATGCATTATAAGAAGTGGTATTCTCTGCATTCCTCTAGCATGCACTATAAGAAGTGGTATTCTGTGTATTCCTCTAGCATGCACTATAAGAAGTGGTATTCTGTGTATTCCTCTAGCATGCACTATAAGAAGTGGTATTCTGTGTATTCCTCTAGCATGCACTATAAAAACTGATATTCTGTGTATTCCTCTAGCATGCACTATAAGATGTGGTTTTCTGTATATTCCTCTAGCATGCACTATAAGAAGTGGTATTCTGTGTATTCCTCTAGCATACACTATAGGAAGTGGTATTCTGTGTATTCCTCTAGCATGCACTATAAGAAGTGGTATTCTGTGTTTTCCTCTAGCATGCACTGTAAGAAGTGGTATTCTGTGTATTCCTCTAGCATGCATTTTAAGAAGTGGTATTCTGTGTATTCCTCTAGCATGCACTATAAGAAGTGGTATTCTGTGTATTCCTCTAGCATGCACTATAAGAAGTGGTATTCTGTGTATTCCTCTAGCATGCACTTTAAGAAGTGGTATTCTGTGTATTCCTCTAGCATGCACTATAAGAAGTGGTATTCTGTGCATTCCTCTAGCATGCACTATTTATGTTGCAAACAACATTAAGAATACTTGAGCAGGTGTTTTTGCCCCCATCAGACTTCAGACTTACTTATGTATAGTAGATCTGAGGGGGGTAGAATCTGTTGAAGCTCTGTAGAAGATGCAAAGATTGGCTCCTATTACCCTGCATTATTCTGAGAATAAGGCAAGGCTTTGAGTCAGGCAGAGTAGTTTTTATGATTTATGCCCTTGATTTTCTTGGTGAGCAAGTGTTGTGGTCATTCATGATATATTAAGTGTTTGGATACGTATATACTGAAGGGAGCAGTATACTCATGAATAGACTAATAAGCAATGAATACAGTGGATGATTGCATCCTTGGAATTAGATGCCATACCCTTATTAATAAGCTGCACAGTGAAAAAGGACTTTCTTGCACCAGCTGATACATAGTGGTTGAAGTACAGTTTGTTGTCTACATAGGTTTCCATGTCCATAACTACAACACCGGTTTTCAAGGGTGCACTTTTGATGTGACAGTTATAGGTGACATCATGCTTGCCATCAATTGTTTGTTTATGAAAGACCTTCTTGAAGGATCTTTGTGTCCTTTGGAGAGATTATGATGGTACCAAATTTGCAATCATCTGCAATCCTGGTCAGCCATAACCCCTTAACATTAGCTTTGACCTCTGAGTTGTAAATGCCAAAGAAAAATGGTCCAAGGGCTGAACTCTGGGGTGCACCACTAGCAACGGACATTTTGAAGAAGGTATTGCTGCCTACCCAAATTTCCTGGGTTCTATTTGTGAGTCGTTTTGCCATCCAATGAGTTACATAGGTAAGTACTGGGTAAGCTAAATTATGATAAGCCACTTACAGCAGTATGATACAGCTGTACACTGTACATTTATCAGGCAGGATTTCCCTGCTGAATGTTATTGTTACATCTACTGTCTATCATCACAGCACTATGTTGTTTTTTGCCCAAAAAGAGGTGACTTCTCAAATTACAGCTAAGCTGAAAGATAGCGCAAACTGAACTTATTTGATTAACTTCAAGTGAATGCTTTTTGCATTTTGTTTCTTCACTGTCTGGAAACAGTAGAGTTTAAGGTGTCATGGTTAGCATGCCTTCCAAAGTCTAGACAGCTCCACTGAGATTGTGAGGGCACCTCGTGTAACTGTACCTTCCATATACATTCTATTCATACTGTTAAAAGACATCTCCATCCACATAATATTCAAACTGATACCTTTAGTGGTGGATGTTATCAGGGCAATCTAGTTAACTCTTCCTTTACCTGTATAATATGTAAAATATTTGCAGTTTATCAGTTCTATATGTCCTGCTAACAGTTCCATTATGTCAGCAACCTTTCATCCCAGAAGGTTACAATCAACTCTCACAATAATGTGACTTGTTTGCTTCTGATTTTTAAGATATAAAACTATTGCAAGAATCCATTTATTTGTTCATGAGATGTGAGGCCATGAAACAGACAATTTACTCCAAGCATGCTTTCATTTTTTTAACAAACTAGTAAAACAACTGTTTTACAACATTGTATGCATAAGGCATAATGATAATAATGTTTTCAATGTAAGCACTGTTCACTTAAACTGCTTTATAATAGTGCCATCTTTTTTCTTTTAAAAAATATTGGTATGGACTTGGTTCTAGGCAGTGAGCTACATTGATGTAGTCATACATGTGGATTATGAAAATAGTGCATAGTTATTTTATGCCATATATAAATATATGGGTCCATCAGAGTAACTCAAGTACACTTACTTTGAATTCTGTTTTCTCATGTAAAATACATCAAAGAACAGACTTATCAAACTATGGCACTTAGAAGAAAAATAAGTATTTTTACAAGGTGGTAAGCCCCCCCTGCACTCTATGTGTGGGGGACTGTATCTCTTACACTCATGCTATTTAAATATATCAGCTCCAAGATTACACAGTACCAAATAAAAGGGAAAATTCCCCTATCTCTGTTATTCAGCGATCTCAGACAAATACCAGGCTTACACTAACTCTGTTCAAAATGCATTCCGTATTTAGTGTGCTTTGGCCAGCCATGAATGACTCCTGTCTCTTCTCCCTCTCTCTCTCTCTCTCTCTCTATATATATATATATATATATATATATATATATATATGGATCTAATTTGAAAGGTTGAATTACCGCAAATTTAAAATGATTGAGAAAATTCAAAACAATGAGTTGCAGTATTTTGAAATGCTTCCCGCGGTGATGGTGCTGCGGTAGCGTTGTCACCTCACAGTAAGACGCTGTCTGGTTTGATTCTCAGTTTGAGCATCTTTGGCATGGAAACATGCATGAATGGGCATACCTTCATTGAAGGTTGTGCATCAGGGCTGGTAACTCGGCACTTAAAAATCAACTACCAATCAGTAGCGGACCGGAGTTCCGCTGTGGCGACCCCTAACCGGGAAAAGCCGAAAGACACAAACATAGGTAAAGAGAAACTGTTCATCTAGACACCTATCCCTTTAAGGATGTGTATTACATACATTACCATCATGGCTGATGTTACACTCAATACTCCATGTACTGCAGACTCTCTGGCTTCCACAGCATTATAACAAAAATGTAAGGAACTAGTATGTATTGAAGAATATATTTAGCACTTTGAGAAAAGTGTGAAGCTTACAAACATTGGGCTCATAAGTATAAATCTGTTCATGAATGCTAAAGCACAGCAGTCACCATATTTTAATGAATAGTGAAGTTTTGTAGAACAAGTGTAACCATAGCATGATTGAGATTTAGAAATGTACAGCAAGGTTGCTGAAGATGTAAGGAATTTATAACACTCCAATTTGTTTAATTTCTCATTGCACTATAGAGCATCTAAACTTAACAATGAAAACAACTAGTGTTATTTTTCAAAACTGTACACATTTGCTTATATTTGATACTGTGGTGGTGGAATGAGAAAAATTAATGTCTGCATCTTATCGTTTGATGTTATGAATGTCACGGTATTTTCCTCTCGATCATTTGAAATTTGCAGTTATGGTAATTCGAGCTTTCAAAGTAGATACATATATATATATATATATATATATCTATATATATATATATATATATATATATATATATATATATATATATATATATATATATATATACAGTGTATATATATATATATATATATATATATATATATATATACATATTTATATATAAAATATATAGGTTTTCTATTGAAATTACGAAACTGCATTCGTCGACCGGTCACAATGGTTAATCCAAAATGCTGAATTTGGAACTTTGAAACATCAGCTAAGGTGAAAATGAATAAATTGATATCTGTAGTTCAATGTATTCGACATAGCAGTAGGTGATGTCAGTCACCCATTCTATGCACCTTAATGTACCATTACACTCTACAGTCAATGGTATGTTAATTGTAGTATTTTGCAGGGAGGCTATGCCCTCCTACACCCCCACACCCCCTGCAAATGAAATATACCAACTCCAAGATCACACTAGAGTGAGGAAATGGGTTATTTCCCTGTTCCTCACTGAACCGTAATCTCCATTCACAATGCTGAACTCAGATACTCGAATTACACTACCCATTCCTGTAGTGTAGTCTGTGTATTTTGGTTCAGCATTCTGCTCATTTGAAAAGTGCCTTTCGACCGCATGCCAATCGAGCACAGGCACTTCAGACATTTAATAGTAAACCATATATATATAATATATATATATATATATATATATGTGTGTGTGTGTGTGTGTGTGTGTGTGTGTGTGTGTGTGTGTGTGTGTGTGTGTGTGTGTGCTCTTAATACTGGGAATTAGTCAATTATTCCTCAGTTTAGATTCAACATTGCAAAATGGCATCTTTTATCAATGCATGCAAAATAAATCCTCCACATAATTTGAAAATGATGAACATCAGTAAAGTAAATTGTTTTAGAATTATGTATTACTTTTTATTATTTGTGTAAATAGTTATTCAAGTATTCAAGTTGATAGCAATCTCTCCTTTGAAAACCACATTGCCAAAGTGGTTAGAAAGACCTTCTACATAGCCCACCTCATCACGAAGGGTTTCACATCTAGATCAAGAGAGGTAATCATGCCCCTTTATTCATCCCTCATCAGGCCCATCATAGAATACAATGCCCCTTTTGGGATGTACCTTACCCGACACCTGCAGCAATTGGAAAGACCCCAAAAGTATCTCACCAAGAGGATCAAGGGTCTCAAACAGATGCCATATACTGATCGGTTAAAAAAACTCCAGCTCTACTCAGTTGCATACCGCCTACTTCGAGGCGATCTATGCCTGACATACAAAACTATGTCAAATCCAGAATTAATGGACATGCTCCACCTCAGTAAATCTAAATTCCTTAGAGCCACACGCTCGAGGGACTTGAACCTCAGCACAGAAATAAATAGAACTTGCTGGAGGGAGAGGTTCATAACCCAGAGGCTCCCTTCGCTCTGGAATAGAATTCCAGTTCATGTGAGGCAGAGCACCTCACTGAATCTCTTCAAGAAGAATCTCGATAAGTGGATGGGGGATCGTAGGTTTGTCCCAGGGATTACTCCCGTGTCACTATTAGACAGAGGCACAGTAAACTAAACCTTAAAAAAGGGCACAGTATACTCAAATCAAGGGTTGGTGTAAGCCATGCAGAATCGGGCAAGGCTTATAATTACCCCAGGGCAGATAGCCTAGTATGAACTTATGAACCTATGAGTAAATTAAACTCATGATAATTATACACAGGAGAATGAGAACATAACTTTGTTTGTTACTATAACTATTCCCTTGATGCAAGACAGAATTAAATCTAATGCTGTAAGATTTTTTAAATATTTTCAAGAACACACATGGCTGTAGTTTGCATTTCTGGACCAGGGTATCCAATCTTCTGAAATCCTGCACTGTCTGATTATACTTCATGTTTGCATGTATCCTGCTCATATTATTAATGCTAAGTACGTTGATATATTTTGCAAGAGAACACCTTAGCAGGTACTCTGTTCTTGGTTTTAGAAAAGTAGAAATAGAGGCATTTGGGATTTTAGATAGAAAGGTCATATCAGTGGTGAATTTTCTACTCAGCAGGACACATAATCTGTGATTTCCTTTTTCTCATACTTCTTCACTGTCATTCATTGTCTCTATATAATATACAAAGAACAGCCTGCAGTTAACTGGAGAGGTCACAATGCAGGTGAGCTTCTGCTCTCTGTGTTCGTCAACAGCTAGAATGCATTACACTGTAATATATAGCAAGTCTATTGGCAAACTAATTGATTTTCTAAATAATGTACATCTCACATATTGATATTAACAGCAGGAAACATAATTTTAATGTTTGCATGATCAATAGCAGTAGCGACATTGAGATTTCATGCTGAGAGTTTGCATGATTTTCCATAACAAGAATTGCACGTGCTTTGACAAATGCTAGCAGGATGTTACTAAACACGACAAGCTGAAAGAAGCAGCAGTGCTCAGTGAAATTCATGCTGTACTACAGCTCTTGTACTGCATACTAATGATAAGATTAATTCTTAAAGCCCCATTAATCATCAGGTAACTTATAGCAGAAAGGTAATCTGCATTTTATTTCTCATCCAATGAGACAATAAACATGACTGTTAAATTTAGAAAGAGACATCTATATTCATGTCTCCATCTTTGATTGCTTATCTTTGCTTTTGCTTACATGCCTTTCCAGTTAACTTCATGTCTGAGTGTCTGTCACTGAATGCACAAATTAATCACTTAAGCTGTCTGTTTGTCTGTCTATACATATACCTATCTATGCATTTGAAAAAGTCCTGTTTGCTAACCATTTCACCAAAGCTTCCAACACTGACAATGTCATTACCTGATTCAAACTACCAAACAGCATTCCTATTTAATATCAAGATTATACAACAAAATGTATTATCTAGTGTAGCTTTATGATGCACCCAAAATGAATTTGAAAAATAAGAGTTGTGGGATATCTCCTTTATCAGATCCTAGTGCACTTACTGCTTAAAAGTCAACCTAGGGGCTGGGAGGGTGGCCATGGTTAAGGTGTTTGTTTACAAACACAAGGTACAGGGTTTGAATCTCACAGGAGATAACTGGCTAGGCTTAAAATGGCTCGCAAGGGCAGTTAGCCTACTACAATCCTATGGAGAACTAAATGTGATTTACTTATATAAACAGCTTCATTTTAAAATTGCAGATGTGGTTTTAATTTCCTAAAATACATTTCTTCTTACTGCAGTCCTTCAAACACATGCTATGTGTCATTATGCACTGAAGCTGCAGTGAAAATGTTTCACCTGAAAATTATGCGCTCATAATCACATTGCAACAAATCCAGTATCAGCTCTAGAAAGAAAAAATACCAGGCAACAATTAGTACATATGAATAAATACTGAGTATAGAGAAATGACTGCCTTTACTAGTTTATCTAGCAGAGTAACACACTGTGCTTTGAACAAATTAGTGTACACTCTGACCTGCACAGAATCCAACTGTTGTTTTTGTACTTAAGATGCTACTTACAAATTGTTGTAGCACAAAGCAAATAGAAACTTTCTGTGTTTGCATAACTTACTACTGCTTTGCACATGCCATACTTATGGGGTATTCCCTGAGCTGGAAGTGTGACATATTAGGCTGTGTCTGACACCATGTCTTAAGCCTCACCACACAAAAATGAAAGCTAGATAATCCCATACTAATAATGATAATATTTCCACCTTATATCTTAAAAACATTATGTAAACTTCCTTAATTACTTCTTCCAAATACATCCATTAATCTCTTCTTCTAGATATCTGTATTATTCATCAAACTGCATGTATTGTGATCCATCACCTTGTCATTCACATATTTTATTATTATTTTCCTCAGATGACCAATGACGCAATGTGTTATACTCCCAGTAACATTTCCCCTTTCTTGTAACCAGTCTTGTAACCTGCCAATTCACTTTATATTCTTTATCCACTGTCCCACCCATTGGTATAAATTTAATTTCAAATTTAATTCAGCCTTACAACCATGCTGACACATATCATTCTCTATGATTTCTTTAGTTTATATTCCAGCCAGTTCTATGTACCTGGTTAACTACATTTATCACCGGCATCTCTCATCAAAATCCCAACAGCAGCAAAGGAGGCAGTGGTATCCTATAATCAGGACTTCCTGTAACATACTTAGTGCAGTAATGCATGAATGGCGCCACTGAATATCTGCCATGTATTTCACCTTTCTAAAGGGAATAACTGCCATGATCCATCTTTCCACATATTCTCACATTATCATGAATATGCAAACCACATTATGACACTACAATTGATACAATTAGTATATAATTACAAATAGTCACGCTATCCTTTCACATTTTCTTTATGCATCATTCATCTCATTATGCTGCAGCTCTCAATATCCCACATAGTCAACAAACATACTAATACACAAATTATTAGTATCCCTAATGACATTTTAACATACCAATAATCCTTAAGTAGTGCCTTAACTTCTACCACTTACATAAAGGCATACTTCTTTCAACAAAAAGTCTTCATTAAATTATTTAACTTGGATCTAGACTTCCTACACAACAAGTTATTGCAATAACTTATTGCAATATATTATCAAACATCTATAATGTAACCCTTCATTATCATTAATAAATATTTAAACACATTACATAGACTTAAAATAAACTAAACCTTTGATTAGTTATAATAACTGAAATTGAAAAGCACTTGTCACCCTTCCCTCAGAGGAGCTTCTAGTGCTAATCAGAAAATGAGGTCCTTTGTGATTCATATCTCAATATATGAATCTTTCTAGTACATGATTTTCATCATAAGTTCTGCATTTTAATTGCCCACAAAGTGGCATTCCTCTTATGGACTTGGTTACACTTCATCAAATATTAATATAACCTCTATATAAATAAGTTAACAAGACAAAAATACATTTTCTTTTTTGTCTCCATTAAAATACCGGCATGAATTCCAATTTTAAATACCTCTTTTCATAATTATTCTTACTCTTATTCTACTTTTACTTTCCATCTCATTGTTCACAGTTACTGGGCATTATATATATTTCACATTATTTATAGTGAACAGACATGTCCCGATTGGGCAATGGCTAATTTTATACCTCATACATATGCCAGTCCTACTTTTCCTAATGATAGTAATATTCAGTTTTTTATATTACTTTAATTCTTGTAAATATATGTTTATGTATAAATTCTGCATGTTTTTTTATCTTCAACTGTTTATTCAATCTGCCTTCTGACTTAAGTTACTATCTAAAAAGTATCTATTGACTAGTTCATTTACCTAAATACTAAACTGTTATTAAATAGATAAACATGTAACCACTCCTTTGAAAAATATAATAGTCCTAAACCCTTCATTAAGTGCTAGCATGTTTGCAAAACAAATGAGCACAAAATGTCACTTGGTATTCCAGCTTTAATTAACATTAAAGCAACTTTATAATTGACTAACAATGGTTAAAACCCTACTATATGGAAACATCTTACCTTATTCAGACTGTAACAGGAAGTTAACCAAAGGATGGGAGCTTTCATGGTATTCACAGTAAAAAGCGTAAGTTATAATCAAATTGTTTGTCCCAAGCTATAATGCTAACAACACTCTGCCTCTAATGAAATTATCCTATTTGATACATCACTATAAGAAGAATCATTTATTCCTTTAGATTCAATTTGTTATCATGCCAGCTAGTCTTTCCAACTATACTCATTGACTTTGTGTGATGGATAGCTCTTACAAAGACTCTTTTCTCATCCCTACTTGACCTTTCTTCTTACTCATCTTCTATTTATCTCATTGTATCAATCCCTGGGATTCAATAAAGGATTTTTTCTGTGTAGGAATAGTGTAGCAGCTTCTGCATGGAATATGGCTGCCGAACGATCCAGCAAACAAGCCTGGGATGTGCACGAGCCTGCTAACACTATTCTGCCATGGACATGACTGGATTATGCTAATGACCACATTTGCTGGTGAAAACCATATAAATTAGGTCAGTTAGTTATCCAGTAGGCAGGCAGGCATCCATAGCAAAATAGTGTAGCTTGCAGAAATGTATTCGGCTACTAGCCGAATACATTTCTGCAAAATCAAAACAGAGGCATGACAGCTCATGGTAAAGCATGTATTATAATCCATAGGCATGCCAATGGCCAAATATATGGCCATTGGCATGGAAAAGTGTTGCAAAATTATAAAAATAAAAGTTTTTTTTGGCTGATCTTGGCCGTTTAAGCATAGGGCAGCGGCGCGCAAACGTGATTGTGCCGGAAAATAAAATGTGAAAAGGAAATTTTAAGTAAAATCTGCATTTTAACATTATAGTCTATGGCATGCAGAATGAAAAAAATAGCAGGGAACAGTGGTTGCTAAGGGGTAAGGCTCTGGTGTAGTGGTGTAACTAGGGACAATGGCAGTAGGGTATGCTAATGAGGGAAATTTACTGAATCACAAAAAGGAGACAAGTGCCAAACTGCACCTAACTGTGTAGGAGTTATAACCAGTGGTGTAACCAGGAGAAGCAGCTGACATGGAAAGGGTGTGTCATGCTTGATGTAAGCACATTAGAGCTTCACGGCTCCCAGCTGAGCTTAGCTAAGCACAACTAAGCAAGACTGTGTGTCTCAGGCTGCATTGACTTATTGCATGAAATGTAGAGTGTGTTCATATCCAGGGGAGGGCCATTTTTTTTTCAAAGTGTTTACTTTAGCTAAAAGGGTTTGCAGGGCATGAACCAGGTCTAACAAAAAAAAAAAATGGAAATAGTAGGACTGTTTACATTTCAGCACTGGGTTTGTGAGGCGCATCTCAGGCCTTAAAAGGGGCAGACATGGGAAAAAAAGGCAAATAGCAGAATAAAAGCAATCAAGTACAAATAAAACAGCAAGCAGGTGGAATGTATCATAGCCAGCCAATCATACAGGCAGCATCTGCAACAGAACAGTATAAACTGTGCAAACACCTTTCAATCTGGTTTTCCCACAAACTCAGCACCATTGGTGTACGCGTGTTGGGGAATTTTAACCAAAAAAATGTTAGGGGCTGCCATTGCTTTGAGCTATCATTATGTGCTAGAGGCTGAGGGTGGTGAGGACGGTAATGCTGACAACTGCCCCAGACTGAAGAGAAGGAGGAGAGTGTTCAAACCCAGGGTAACCTACCAGGGGCTACATGACCTGGAGATAGTAGAGCACTACATGGTGGACGGAGACATATTTCAGCAAATCGTCAAGCTGTGGCGGGCTCAACTCAGACCCAAAGCCAACAGAGGGGAACCCATCCTAGTGGATACCTAGGTATGTGTAGCCTTAAGAATACTAGCTACAGGTACTTTCCAAAGACCTACTGGGGACATGATGGAGGTCTCACAGGCATCTCGATCCAAGGTACTCCACCAGTTCCTGAATGCCATGCTACCACATGCCGATGAGCACATTTACTTCCCCAACACGCATGAGGAGAGGACCAGCAATATCCATCTCTTCCAAAGTGTAGCAGAATACCCAGAGCTACTGGGTGCAATAGACTGCACTCTCATCCACATCAAAGCACCACCCAGTGAACAGGGTAGGGTCTACATAGACCACAAGGGATTCCCCTCCATCAACATGTGCAATGTCCAGGGCATTATCATGAATGTGGATGCTGGCAGCCCTATCACAACTCCCACATCTGGCGTTTGTCACAGCTGTACCAGACATTTTCCAGTGGGAGCATCCCATATGGCCATCTGGTGGGGATGCTGGCTATGCACTGGAGCCATGGATAATGACACCCATCAGAAATGCACACACACCCACTCAAGAATGCCATAATGAGGCACATGCACAAACCAGGATCATTATAAAACATGTGTTTAGGATGCTCAACTCATGATTCTGCTGCCTTGACATATCTGGTGGAGCCTTGCAGTACTCTTCAACCACATGTGTACACATGTCCATAGTATGTGCCACACTACACAATATGATCCTGTGGAAACAGCTGCAGCAGGAACAGCATGGGGAAGGGCCATACAGCCCCACACCATTGCCACGGTCCCCACAGGCACAGAGGTACTCAGAGGAGGAAGCCCCTGAGCCTGCTCCTGCAGGCAGATGGAGGCATGCTCAGTATGCCCAGGCCTTGGCAAAGAGGCAATGCAAAGCACACACACTGACACTGTAAGGACCCAGGGACTGACACCTCTCTCTGACTTACACAGACAATAAAATGGATGCCACACACATCACACTACTTGTAGCTTACATTGTATAGGCGGTGTACTGTGTGTATCTGACAGAGTCATCCCTCACCCACCATCCCCACAACTGCCACAGGCACAAGGTAAGTCAGTCTTCTAAACAATAAATAAATGGAGTAGTATGTTCTGGTAGCATATCTATGGTATTACTGCATGCATGCTAAATGGAACCAAAATGTAAAGTCAGTATCAGCACAGTATGTGCAAATGTGTACCATTGACATGTGTGCCCCCCACACCCATATTCCCATAGAAATGCAGTAACATTTAAGTTTGTAGGGTAATAGCAGCAGAGCACACATTGCCAGAGCTGTCCCAATCAACATGATAACTTGTTGCATGGCCACAATATACAGAAGTCAATGATCTATGTATATGCATGGAAGAGGTGAAAAAGGAATTGAATAGGGAGGCTATTTCAAGGTCAGATTTGCTGTTATCAGGACAGGGGTTGTTTTTTGTATCTGGCCTAAGGAGGGATTTAATAGAATTCCAGAATTGCTTGGGATTTCTTGCATGGTTTTCTTGTAGTTTGATGTAGTAAGACTTTTTATCTCTAATGACTTGTTTTTTTGGCAAGGTTTCTCAACTGCTTATACTTAAGGAAGATTTCAGGTTGCGTGTGTTTAAGGTAGGCTGTCCAGGTTTTATCCCTTTGTAGCATTATCATTTTTGTATCATTGGTGAGCCAAGGGGTGGTATTTGTTTTAACTCTTTTTGTTCTTATAGGAGCTAGGGAGTTAAGGACAGTTATGAATTTAGAATTGAAATAGTCAATGGCCTCATCTAATGGTAGTGTTTTAGGGGGGTTCCAGTTAGTTAGCTTAAGAGAGTCAGAGAAAGAAGTAGGGTTAAAGTTAGATAGGTTACGAGTATGAATGTAGTGGTGAGAGTGTGGGGAGGTGGGAGTAGCTTGAATAGAGAAGGCAGGGAGGTGGTCTCCTAATGGGTCAGGAATGACACCAGATTTTATAACTTTGTTTGGATGAGATACTAGGATCCAGTCAAGTATGGTGCCAGGGGGGATTAGTTTTGTTAGGTCTAGTAATGGAGTTAGTAAGTTGAGTGAAGTTGAATAGGTTGATGGTTATCATGGGATTACCATGGTGCTCCCAGTACATGTTCCAAGGTTCACTTTACGAAGCCCACTATTCACATCTAATGTAGAGGTGTCTGTAGACATTCTTCAGCCCTATAAGCCCCATGCCGTGTGCAACAGCTATGTAACAGTATGGAATGAATAACATGATAGGCAAGGCTGCTAATGTCAGTAATGTCAAATGTGTGTGTGTATAGCAGTGTTTGTGAGTGTGTAAACTCATAGGTGACAGTATAATGAGTCCTTTCCCACCCAGTGCACCCCCCATTGCCATACCTCACAAGAGCACATGATGCTATTCACTTTACAGGTACCTTGAAACAGTCATCACACTATTAGTTCTGTGCCACCTGCAATAACCGCATAACACTGTAGTACCATTAACTAGATTGGTAGGGGTTCCATACTCAACACAGGCAAGTGTGTGTGTGTGTGTGTGTGTGTGTGTGTGTGCATGTGTGTGTGTGCATGTGTGTATGTGTGTGTGTGTGTCTATATGTGTGTGTGTGTGTGTGTGTGTGTGTGTGTGTGTGTGTGTGTGTGTGTGTGTGTGTGTGACTGTGTGTGTGTGGGAACAGTATTCTCTGTGTCTTTGGTTGACACAATATCCTCTGGAGGTGTAGGTTTTACCAGTCAGAGGTGTGTTCCACCCACTGCACTTACATTGTCCACTTTACAAGAGCTGCTGATGTCAACCACCATAGACTTACCTGTATACACCCCCCAGCCTTATAAGCTCTGTTGCACATGCAATAACTGTTACACAGGCCTGGTAAATGTGTATATATACAGCTGTATCTCAGCTATGACATAGTTGATGTGTTACCACTCTGCCATACCCCTCATTGGCAATGTCTGCAGGGCCACATCCTGCTGACAAACAGACACCTAGAACACAAACAGAATACAGTATGTGAGACTACATTCAATCAGCATTACTAACACTAATAATGCATAATGGCTGAAATGGTACACACCCTCTGAAGTGTACCTATTACAAATGCCAGATGACAACACCTTACACAGTATTACATAGCTAAACTGTACTTAATTCACCCTGTGCATCAGAACCATATGAGAATGTCCCTGCATCTGTGGTATGGATGACAGAGATGTGGCACAGGTATCATCATATGCACATGGTGCTGTGTGGGTTTGCTCATATTTTTGGACTGTTCCTCATAAATCCTGTGTTTGTCTAACACATTACTGGGATGATCTGAGGACTGGCATCACTATTTAATAACATCATTTAAGTTGCAGACTTCAAAACCTGCAGTAAATGTATGTTAAAACAAATGTGGTTACTCTAACAACTTTCTAAGCTTACAATGGATATAGTAAGTGTACACACCCCTGTTAACATGCCAGGTTTTTGTGATATATAACATGAGACCACAGAAATCATGTCACAACTTTTCCCACCTTTAATGTGACCTATAACCTGTGCAATCCAATTGAAGAACATACACATCGGTTAGGGGTAACATATAGTAAATAAAATATATACAACAACCTGGTTGCATGAGTGTGCACACCCTTAAACTAATACTTTGTTAACTCATTACAGCCGAGTGATATCTCCAGGCATTACTGCAGTTACACCCTACTGCTCCTCCAGGCGTCAAATATTTCCTGTTCATATTTGCATTAATAATTCCTAAACCATGTTACATGCAAGGTATTGGAAAATTTTATCTTGAAGCATACAGGATAGCAAACACAGTTGTATTGATATATGACCTCTGTCAATGGGTATTTGTTAAAAATGTAAGGTGATGACTTCAATGTTTAAATGCTGAAGCCACGCCCACTAGGAGTTAAAAGTACTCACTCAAAAGAGCTCTAATAAGCCCACGTGATAACCACTCTGATGCAATGCAGTTAACCCCACCACAAGTGAAAATAAACATATTGCACTATGGCTAAGAGTAACAGTTGTATGCATGGTAAAATGCAAGACCTTAATATGCCTAGGGTATTGGTGTGCCACAACAGGACAATACCATACTCATCGGCTTCAGGCTGCTGTCCCACATCCAGACCAGAGGTACCTATGTAATTGTGGGGGAGAGGTATTTTCAGCAGACTCATGTGTGGCATTGCTACAAGATGAATGCTACTTTTCTGCACATGTACAGTACAAGCTCTGATACTACACAATTTGCTGTCCTTCACTATAGATGTGGCACTTGTGTGCATTACAAAACCCCACCCACCAATGCAGTTTGACCTGACATATGTATCTAGATACTCAACGGAAGCCAGTATGACTGCTACAGTATTCAATTGATGTGCACTGGGGCCTTACCTGGATGCTCCTCACCTGTTGTCTGGGTGCCACCTACCTCCACGACTTGTGTGTGTTGTCTTTGCTGACAGGTGGTGGCTGCCCCATGGTTGGCAAGGAGCTTCTCCACTGGTGTAAGTGGGGCCTGCATAGCAGGACCCTCACCTGTGGTGGTATGGTCCCTGGCCATGGCAGCAGCCCTTTGCTGGGCATGGCATATCAGGTCATTCGCCCGATGCCTGACCTGATCATATGTGCATCCATGGTGGCCAAAGTTGTGTACTCTGTGGACAAAGTCATCCCACAGGGTGGTCCGCTCCTGCAGATTCTGTTGGCTACAGTCAAACATCACCCCATGGTGCTGGATTATCATAGCTGTAATGTCTGCAGTTTCAGCTTCAGTGTATACTGACTGTCTTGCATACTGCATTTCACCTGGAAGACATAAACAGGGAAACATATCACAGGCCCTCATACATTGGTCAATGTTATTTACATAACCTGCACATCAACATTGACTACCATTAGCCACCACTTACGATATCAGTAGCATACTCTGGGGATTGCAGTCAGTAAATGCTAACATCCATTTGTTTTTATGACTTCATATCCCTTAGAAAAGATATGTTACAACAAACCCTGTAACACCAGCAACATTTTCAGTTTATAACAGCAATATTTCAAATATGCCCCTGTTTTTTGGGCCTCTGTGCCCCAATTATGTCAGGCTTTGTCCAGATGTCATGCAGTAAGAGGTTGATAATTATGGTATATCAATATTTAGTGCCTTCATTCCTGATATCATCCCAGTGATGTAGCAGAATGCCAGACATGTTATGAGGAAGAGGCCATGTCTATGAGGACAAAGCCTGAACATTCTGTGGGAATCTCTACAGTTGAGAGGTCTGTGCATGTCTGGCAATTGTTAACAGATTGTCAGGATTGTGTAGCAGTGTAGTGTGTAAATGTTAGTTGCGCTGTGTAGGGAGAGGGAGTAGATGTAAGTGTCATGGGTCCTTTTTTATCTGACTTTGCATGCTGCTCCAATTGCTGGTGGTCTATTGGGTGCATATATTTGTAGGGGCAGACTAAGACATGTCCCATACCATTTCAGTATTCCTACTATACTGTGACTTAGGCCACTATATGTAAGGATAGTTTCTGAGTGGCAAACATGATATTTTTGTTCACACAGTCATCACTGTGACTGTGGTGAAATTGGTTGTGGGTATGCACTTTCACACCTGTGCCTGTTTTTCACTACTGTTACGTCCCAGTAGTGCATGATATATTTGCAAATGCATGTGTAATTCCCCCATAGCTGATTTGGGTTTAGTGTTGTGTCAGTCTGACTGTAGTTTGGACGGTGCTTGGTGACATGCTTAGCAGCTCAATGTAGTTTCCCTAATGTCATGTTATGTCCAGATATGCATAAGCTGTCCAGTTGTCTGGCTCATATCTTTGGTCTGGTCCCCATAAGTGTTGTGTATTTCTGACAAATCAGTGGGATGATGTGAGGATTTAAGTCAATAACTAATGAGAAGCAACTGAGTCTTGCACTTGTACTATTTCAGTCAGTATATGTTAGAATAGGCGGTGTTACTGCAGCAACTATCTCAGCTTATCTACTCACGTATTTCATATATATCCCTATTTTCATGGCTTTCTCCCTCAACTTTGTCAGGCCTTTTCCAGATTCATTGCACTAAGGGGTTCTTGAGCATACCTATCAACTGGCTGGATTGTTTCAGAATGTCCAGGTTTATTGCTCATATTTCTGGTCTTTTCCTCAAATTATTTGTATTTCTCTGGTAAATCACTGTGATGATCTGAGGATTTCTGTCGGTAAATGATGACATATGTTTCAGTTTCAGACCTCATATCTTTCAGAAAATGTACGCTGAAACAAACCCTGTTATTTTAGCAACTTTCTACATTTATAATAGCAATATTTAAAATACGTCCCTAGTTTTGGCCCATTGTCCGCCTATTTTGACAGCCTTTGCCAAGATGTTTGCACTAAGAGGTTGAGATGTATGGTTCTGAGGTATGTTCTGAGGCACTGCATGTTATGTACGTAAATATATATATATATATATATATATATATATATATATATATATATATATGTATATGTATATATACAAAACTGAGTGAGTCCATAGAGCGTTTCCCCTACTGTTGAATGACTCTAGTGCATGATATGTTTGTAAAAGCATCAGCTAGTCCTAAAAGTAGTACTATATTGCTCTGACTATACTGTACATGGTCCTGGGTTCGAGACTTGTTAGGACTGATTATTTTGTTGCTAGGCAGAACAGTGGCTGATAGAGACAGGGGGATTAATGAAGTTATAAGTGGCTTTAAGCAGTTTGCATGGGTTTTCATGATGCTAAGCGATGCCAAGATAAAGTTAGCCGTAGAGATGCTTAATCCATTTTGGCTTTACTTAGCATCAAGCAAACTCACTTACTCCCGCTTACTCCGGTGCTAATTTCTTTAAAAGAAAAGAAAAAGGGGTGATAGGAAAGTGGTGGAAAAGGGGGATACAGAGGAAAAAACAATATGAATGGTTGCTAGGGATGTGCAGAATGGGTGTAGGGAAGGTCCATAGCTGTCCATTTTTTATACAGCAATAGCTGTGCATTTGTACAGAATTTGGAGGTGAATTTGGTCACTGAAACCTCAGCAAGAGGGGTGAGGACAACGGAAATATTTTTTCAAGCCAATTGGCCCAGATTACATGTGTCCAGTGGACATGTGTACAAAATGGACTATATATGGGGAGATATTTTTGGGGGGGTCAAATGCCCTTTTTTTCTTGTTAAAGTGAGAGTGGGATATTGGGGAAGGATTGTAGGTATGTCTGGAGAGGTAGGGTAGATATGGAGACAGAAAAGACAGACAAGACAGCAGACAGGGGTGGTGTATGACACATGTGGGGGGTAAACACCTTGAATGGAAAGGATGGTTGAGAATCAGAGGCCCATGAGCCCCATATGGATACAGTGGGGCTGACATCCCCACTTGTAGGCAGTCACCACTGCAACTTCACAGCCCCGATGTTGGGTGTGTTGGGGGCTGGACAGGAGGGGCAGCCTGATCCTCAAGGTGCAGCAGGTGGCCCTGCATCTGGCACAGCAAGCCACCCAACTCAGAGCAGATGAAACTGCCCACCATAAACCAGAATGGATGGCAGATGATGGGCTCATCTCCATGCCCATGCCAAGGTAGTGCAGGGCCTTCAGAAGATGAAGCTCTAGGGTGGGTCCCAGACATCCTGGGGCCTGGTACCATGTCCAGATGGGGCAGGACTGGTGGATCTGCTGGGATTGGCCTTCCCAAATGTGCTATGGTGTTGAAGTTTTCCAAAATATATTGGTTAGTCATGAACAAAACATTTCAATATTAGTTTTAAAAGCATGCATGGGTATTCCAATTAACTCAAAACAACAGATGTGAAACAGTTGCATAGCAAACAGAACACATGCATAAATGGAACAACAGTAAGAATTGTAAAAGCATGCCAGTAACAGTAATGACAACAGGCCACCAACAATGGTATTTGAAAAAGGAATGTTAACATGCAACCAATTAATAATATGAATAATAATGAAACACATATCTCAACATTAGGTTTTGTAAAAACATACTTGTAGTATGTGAATAATGATTAGTGATGCAGATGAAGGGTGGGGGAGAGAAGAAAATCCCATTAACAACTGCATAGGCTTCTATTTTTCAAAACAGTACTACTCAATACTCTAGAGGTCTGCCCTCACTTTACATCTACCTATGGCCTACCTATGACATACCCATATTTGTGAGGTGGGTCATGTAGATGGCCTTCCGTACAATGATGCCCACATGGTGGGAAACTGTCAGGTTGCTAACAATCTCGGTGCACAAGTCACCTCACACCTGATTGCATGCTCAGTACATTATTACTGTCATACTTAGTGTGGATGACATCTGCCACAGCAGGGGAAATGATGCCTCTACTTACATTCAGTTTGCGGTAATGCTTCTTGCACCAGTCAGTATTTGGGTGAGTGCCTCTTGAGGGATGCTCACATCAGTAGGGAATGTAAGACAGTGGCCATCTTGCAAGCATCTGTACACCTGGTCAGCCACAGACCACTGCTTTTGTCCTGTACCTCATATATGTATATCTCAAACAGTAGATGCCCCCAGACCAATCCTTGGGGTACACCATTGTGGATGACTCTACTATTAGAGGTGGGCTACACTACTTTGACTGTGTGGGTACTATCCCTGGGCCAGTTAGCTATCCATCTGGTAATCTACAGGTCGGTGCCTAGCTGTGTAGGCATATGTATCCTGTATGCCTGGTGATTAGTTTGAGAGGATTGGGCTAGGTGAAGGTAGACATTGTTCACCATCTTCCCCTCATCCCTGTGTTTGTTGTCCACTTCAGAGAGGTCGACCAGGTATAACAGGCTTGATCTCCCTTTGATAATACTATGGTGTGTGGGCCCAGGCATTTTGATGTTGCCGATGTCCCTGTTCATAATGTCCTTGATATTGCCATCCAGGCCCTTGCAGAGCAGGCTAGTTAGGCTGATGTGCATAACATTGGCTGGGTCATTGGATTGCTCTGCCTTTGTGTATAGGAATGACAGGAACTGTCCTCTGTGCAGATGGGATGACATAGTTGCTCAGGCTGTGGTTGACTACTGTGCAGAATGGATCTGAAAGCCCATGCCTATATTAATGTAGGACACAGCCAGGGATGGTACCAGGCCTATGGAGACCCCTGTGTGTTGCCTTTGAGAAAGCCTTACGGACCTGCTTCCTGATGATGAGGGGAGGGGAGGCAGGTGCTGTACATGCACATGTGCACCAATGGGGTGGAAGGGGGTGATGTTTACACTTCACCTGTCTGCAGCGGGTTGCCTATATCTATGCCATATGTGTATGTGGTGTTATTGACCACCATTACAAAGCAGATTTGTGTGTTGCCTCTGGAATTGCAGACACATGTGTGGAAGGCCTAGTGATTTGCCTTGCTGAATGTGTCCAATTTGCACTCAAAGGCAGCCTTAGGGTACATCACCTGTGCCCTTATTTGCTTGTGCAGACCAAGGTGACATTGCTTCCAATGAGGCATCCGTTCCTTCTTGGCCCATCCAACAATTGTTTCCACCTATTATGGTATTTGTGTATTGCTGCTGTCCACCACAGGTGTTTACCCTACCTTGAGGGACATGATGTCCTGTCTGGTATTGCTGAGTCCACATAGTATTGTTGTGTGGGCCTGGACACTGCTACTAGTTCCAAAAAATGGGACATTGGCTGTACAGCTACATCTACCTGCTCTGAGGGGATTTATAGCCATTTGTGCACAGTTCATTCTGTATGACACTGTAAAGGGGGGGCAGGGGAGATGGTGACCTGAACAGTTATGGCTATGTGTTCAGATATTACCAAGGAGGACGGCACTGTAGGAGTGCTACAGTAGCTACTCATGTTGGTTAGGACCAGGTACAGGATATTTTCCCCTGCCGTAGGAATGTTGACCGGCTGATCCACTGCATTGCATTGAAAAAGCCAAGGAATCTATGTGCATTCATGTTCAGGTGGCATAGGTCATGCACACTATAGTTGGGTACGTGAAGTCACCCATGAGCAGGGTAGATGATTAGATCCTTACAGATTCCAGCAGGTCCCACTAGGTGTGGTGGGTGTCCATAGTAATGGTTGGAGACCTATGATTTAAGTAGGTGTTTTGTCAACTGTTAACTGCACTCGGGATGTCACCCATGCATCATACTGTTTGGCCAGCCTGGAGGTGTATATGTGTATGCTAATGTTCAACACTCTACCTCTTGTGGCCTTGCAGGCCTTCATTTTGGGTCTAAACGTATGATGGGATGAGTAACCTGGCAAGGTTGGTGTGCTCTTCACAACGACAAATCAGTTGTCAGTGACTGCACAAATGTCAACATCCTACAGGACAAGGTACGCTTGCATTGACATGGGTTTCATGGTAAGACACCTAGCTCCTGTTAGAGCAAGACATCTGCACAAAGGCATACATCAGTGATGGACAAAGGCCAGTAAATAGTGTCATAGGTTCATAGGTAGGTATTAGGCTATTGGCCCCAGGGCCTATACAAGTCTAGCCGAAAAGGTACCCTGGCTTTCGCCACCCAAGAAAATTATTTTCCTGTGCCCCTGTCAAGCAGAACCACAGAAGTGATCCTCGTGGTGAATTTCCTATTACCCATCCAATCATCAAGATTTTTCTTGAAGAGTGCTAATGAGGAGCTCTATTTGACATAGATAGGTAGTCTGTTCCAGAATATGGGAAGTCTCTGGGACAGGAAGCTATCCCTCCAGCATGTTCTGTTTATTGTGGTGACAAGGTTTAGGTCCCCAGAGCATGTAGCTTGGAGGGAATGGGATTTCTTTAAGTGGAGCATGTCCATCAGCTCTGGGTTTGACATAGCTTTGTATGTTAGGCAGAGATCACCTCTGAGTAGGCGATATGCGACAGAGTAAAGCTGGAGTTTTTTGAGTCGGTCTGCCTTTCCAGTTGTTGTAGAAGTTTTGTGAGGTACATACCAAAAGGTACTCTATAATGGGTCTAATGAGTGATGAGTAGAGGGGAAAAATTACCTCTTTTTTTTGGATGAGAAACCTTTTGTGATGAGGTGTGCCATGTAGAAGGATTTCCTGACCACTGTGGCAATGTGATTATCAAAGGAGAGGCTACTATACACCTGTGTCCCAAGGTCTCTTATCACACTTTCAGTGTTAAGTAGACTACAGCCTATGTGGTAGTTCATGGGTACAGAGGTTTTACCAAAGGGGATGACAATGCACTTTTTGGCATTGAGATTGAGACTATGGCTTTGACACCAATCATCTGTCGCAGTGAGGCCCTTTTGTAGGATGTCCACATTGTTAGGAGTTTTGATTATGGCTCCTAGTTTGCAATCATCTGCAAATATAGTTAGCCAAAGACTTTCTGTGTTAGCCTGTACTTCAGAGAAGTTGATACCAAACAGGAGAGGACCCAGGACTGAACCCTGCGGTACTCCACTTGTCACTGGTCTGAAGTCTGATTTGGAGTCTGCTACTTTCACAGTGTGGGTTCTGTCAGTAGGCCAGTTGGCAACCCATCTTGTGACATAGGGATTTATGCCTAGTTTAGTGAGTTTATCTATAATTCCAGAGTGGGGGATGGTGTTGAAGGCCTTGGCAAAATCTAGATAGGCTGTTTGAACCAACTTACCTTCATCTATGGCTTTGGTGACTGCTTTAAAGAAGTCTATCAGGTTTAGGAGACATGATCTGCCTTTTACAAACCCGAACTGTGTGGGGTCCAGAGTTTGGAGATCTCCATTGTCTTTGTTTATGAGTTCCATAATGATACGTTCTATGGCCTTGCAGACCAGGTTCGTCAGGCTAATGGGGCGGTAGTTCCCAGGTTCTATTGTGGCCCCCCTTTGTGGAGTGGGATAACCAACACGGTGCGCTATTCAATGGGCACAAAGCCTGAAGTGAGGCTATGATTGAACATGGTGCTTAGGTGGGGTGCCAGTTCATTCTGTAGTTCATGTAGACGGCAGACTGAGATGTTGTCAGGTCCCATGGATGCTGTGTTCTTGGCTATGGAGAGTGAGTTTTTTACCTGTGCAGCCGTGATTACAGGAACTTTGCATTCTTCCGGTATAAAGATGGGCCTTTAGGGGGTGAGAGGGGGGTAAAGATAGCACTGAACCTATCTGCCAGGATGTTGGCAATATCAGTTGGTTCTGTATATTTAGTGCCATTGTGCTGTAACTCAGAGCAGATCTGAGTGTTGTCATTGAGATTCTTGACATAGCTATAGAATGGTTTGTGGTTGTCTTTAGAATCAGTGATGATTTTGTTTTCATAACTAGCTTTGGAGGATTTTATGAGAGGCTTCTTACTGAGGCTGACCAGGGAGTTCCTCCAATCGTGGAATTTTACTCTTTTTTGCAACAGTTTCTTTCTTCTGTTGTAGAGTTTGTTTATGGCAGAAGACCACCAGATTGGCTTCCTTTTTTTAGATGATAGCATCTTGGTTCTGTTAGGGATAGCACGATCCATGCACTAGTGTAAGTGCTTATAAAGTGCATTTTTGTGGGATTCAGCAGTTATACCTCTATTGTCCATCTGCGTGGGTGTTGTGAAGTTTGCCACTTCTGTCTTAAGAAGCGTGAAGTTGGCTTTGGAGAAATTGTTTACGGTTGTTTTCCTAATGGGGGTTGGGAGCGGGATGTGGATGTCTAGGGTGATTAGCTTGTGGACGGATCTGATCAACGAGGAGTTGACCTCTTGTATGGAACATCGGTCACCCATGTTGGTGATAACCAGGTCTAGGTTATTGCTGCCCCTGGTGGGGGTGTGGATAAGTTGATCCAAGGAGTTAAAATTGATGAATTCCAGAAAAAGTTGAGTAAAAGAGTTGGTACATGAGTAGTTTCCCAGTTAATGGTGGGGTAGTTGAAATCACCCATTATCAGGGTGTTGGGTTGTACCTTAATATCTTCCAGTGTATCAAGAAAAGAGGAGTGGGACTCCTGGGGCATGGTGTTGGGGGGTCTGTAGCAAGCTACAATCTGGATTGCGGTTTTGCCCAGAGTTAGTTGAACTTGGATAATCTTGGATGCATTATGCTGAGCAACTAGCTTGGAGGTGTGGATATCCTTAATGAATATGGACACGTCTCCACCTTTAGTGTTTCGTCTGGGTTTGGTGGCTGAAAGGTGTGGTATGAATTATAGCCTGGTAATGCGGGGTGCACTCTGGAACTTTGAACCAGGTTTCTGTCACTGCACAGATGTCGATGTTCTCCATTTTAAGGAGTGCCTCGAGTGAGTGCATTTTGAGGTTTAGACTTCTAGCATTGAGTAGCATCACCCTCAGATTTTGCTTGCTTGTACCTGTTATGGTGGTGAATTTGTCATTTGAACCTTACCTAAAAAAGGCACTACAGGGGTGGCAAAAGCCTTTGCCAGTAGACGGAATCCCAAGGGTGACAGGTGCAGGCCATCTCTGGCAAAGCAGCGTGGTCTGTCGATCATGTCATCCCAGGCAGACAGATACTGGATTCCCTTAGAATGATACCAGAAGCTTAGCCAGCTGTTGAAGTCAATCATTTTGTCCTTGTACTGTGGTATCATTCTGGGTGATGGCAGGATGCTACTCAGGGCTAGGGTCATACCTACCTGGGCTACAGGATAGGAGAGCTCCTCCATGTCTCTTTTCATGTAGTCCAAGGAGGTATGTCTCAGGTCATTTACACCAACATGGACAATGACAGGGTCATATTTGTACTTGTTATGGAGTGACCTAAGTGCATGCATTATGTGGCGGATCCTGGCACCCAACAGGCAGCTGACAGTAACTTTCTTCTTGTTCAGCTTGGTGAGTGGAACATCAGTGTGCCTGACTATAGAGTCACCTATGATTAGAGTGTTGGGTACGTTATGCCTTATGGGCTGTAGTTGAGTGGCACACTGAGTATGTATGCTATGTGTCACTTGGTTTATGTTGGGGGGTGGTGGTTGCTTGCATTTCTGCTTTGGAGGTCTTGGTTGTTTGGGCAGATTTTTATTGAGAGCCTCCGCGAATGTAGGTGTGTGTTTTGTGCTTCTGTGTGTGTGTTTTGGTGGTGTAGGTTTTGAGTGACTATGTGATGAGTGTGGTGCGGTGCAAGTGTTTACCTTCTCCTCTTGACTGTCTAGTCCCGTCTTTGGTGAAGAGAGCTTTGCTGCCAGTTTGGCTATATAAGCGAATCTTTCACAGGTCGTAGTGTTGGGTGGTAGGAGGAGATGGTTGTCTGTGTACATGAGGCAATTGCTGCATTGTCCCAAGATGCCCAGATTCATCAGGTAGACAGGAGAAAACACCAGGAGCTGACCTTTAGACATGCCTGGATAGGTGCTTATTTATTAAGTACTAAAAACTGTTTTCCTCTAGACAAGTGAGAAACGTTGAGTGCTGTATTAATTTGTAGCTTATTTAGTGCTTACAATGAGTTCTGAACAAGTGCTTAGCTCAAAGAAACAGATTTGAGTGCTAAAACTAAAAAGCTGGCTAGTTGCAAGGGAAAATTTGAAGATCAGACGTTATGGCACCAGGAATAGTTTAACCCTAGTTAAGTGGTGGGGGGGGGTGCTCAGGAGCTTACAAACAGTCCTGGATACAGCAAATCTGTATCTGGACAAGACTTGTTACAGGAAAGGGGGTAAGCAAGCTTAGAATTTTTTTTTAGTAATTTTTTTTTTCAGTAAAGTGGAAATGGAGAAAGCTGGAACAGAAGTTAATTCAAGGTTAAGAATCTGAGTGGGTTGGCCTTCACAAAAGTTCTCTATTAGATTGAATGAACTAATGACACTAGACTGGGAGGAGTGTCACAGATCAAATATACAGTAAGGGTGGGCAACTGCAAAGCCACCAAGTATAAGAACACCACAACACTAGGGAGAGTTGGTTGGGAAACTATTACAGTTCCTAGCTGTAGCCACTAAATGAAAGTTTTAAAACAAATCAAGGAACAAGCAGACTCTAGAGAATGCTTTTAACTGTAAATAGACTAGATTAGAGCAGAAAAACCTCAAAAAATCCAAAATGCACAGAAAAGCATGAATAGAGCACTCACAAACAGAAAATACAACTCTCAGTATGAAAAAGCAGTCTACAGTTAAGTAATTTAGTAAACATGCAATTAGATTAATGAAACAGTATCTAGCAATGAAAAATATAGTTAAATCAGTATAAAACAGTAAGCTTTATAACAGTGCAAAATGTAATAGATTAACTGTATAGCACAATTATAAGCGTTTCAGAAGTGCAGTTCAGTGAAATAAGTGTAAGAAATAACTTATCCTGCTCTTGGAATCTTAAGGAATTTCCACTTAGTTTCAGTAATGAAATACCATCCACAGCCTGTCACTTTATGAATCTGGCTGAAACACACTTAGTTGTCAGTAAAAATGGTGTCATATTCATAGGTCCACATTGAAGGATATGACATCTGGCAATCAAATGTATGTTAATATGTTATGACTTCAGTCTTTAATGGGTTGCCAGCGATGTGCCAGACAATACACAACTGTCTGAGACATTAACTACAAATATGAGGCAGGGATGTGGTCAGTCAGCAAAACTCTGGACAGTTGTCAGGTATGGGCTCAGTATATCACATACAGTTCAATACACACATCTGCACCTGTCGTGTAGTCTGCACATACCCTATATACGTCTCTTACATTTGTAGGCAAGTATATGTATCAGTAGCATTCACAGGTGGTGACATATGAATAATTACAACATCCCAGGTAACTAGCCTACCAGTGATACACTCAGTATTGGACAACAGACACTCCAGTAGTAGCTATAGCTGGCCTTTGCTGAAGTGACTCAGGGGCCAGAGATGTGCTCCATGTCAGTGCAGACAGGACAAGTGGGAATGGTCACAGGTTCCAAACACAGCATATGAGTCCAGCAGGTCTTGTTGTGGCCTAGTAATTAATGTCCCATTTGACATCATTGCATCCCCCCTTCTGCATTCCATTACAAGCTTACATGATTGACATACCTGTTATAGTACTCAAGAGATTCCTCGCAACAATGCAAATGGTTAGGTTTGTCTTTCCATTTGCCAATGCTATAGCAACACAGTGCTATAATTACGTCCTTTTATGTTGACCTTGCCCTTTTTGCTTGGCTGTGTGGAGGACATTATGGGGGTGTGGGGGCTACAGCTTCACAGACAGTAGGCGGGAATACCTCTCAGGACAGAACATGTGTAGACAGCCCAACAACATGGGAGACAAAGCTCCAGAATTGGGTACAGATTGTAAGTCAGTCCTGCTGTCATACACATAGAGGGTTGCTAAATTAACAGGGTTTGTCTGGGCATGCATTTTCTGTGTGACTTGACATCTGACAATGATGTGTCTCTGACACACCTCTCAATTGTCCTGATGTCCACAGACTGCCCAGATGTTTGCCTGTTATGTTTGGTCTGTTCCTCAGAAAACGTCTGTTTTTGTGGAATCAGTATGTTAATGTGAGGATTCTAGTCAGTAACTGTTGACATCCATTAGTGTTTCAGACATCATGTCCTTCAGGGATGTTAAATTACAACAAAGCCTGTGACACCAGTAACTGTTTCAGTTTGTAACACCATTATGTGAGATATGCCCATCTTTCCAGCCCCCGTCCCCCAATTATGTCATGCTTTGTCCTGATGTCTTGCAGTAAGATGGTCAAAGGTATGTGATATCATTATTTAGTGACTGCACTCCAGGTATCATCACATTGACTTAGCAGACTCCTGGAAGTGGTTTGTGGCAGTGGTCATGAATATACTCTCACACCCTGGACATTCTGTGGATAGCTGTACATATGAGAGTTATGTATGTCTGGCCATTGTGAACAGACTGCCAAGACTGTGTAGCAGTGTTGTGTGATGATGTTTGTGGGGTTGAGTAGAGAGAGTAGCAGATGTGAGTGTCATAGATCATTTTTCTATCTGACTGGGCATGCTGCTATGGCTGCTGGTGGTCTATCAGGTGTGTATGTTTGTAGGATCAGACTGAGAAATGTCCTGTAACATCTTTGCATTCCCAGTACACTGTGAGTTGTGCAAGTATATGTCAGTGTAGTGTGTGACTGGCAATCAGGACATGTTTGTTCAAACAGTCGTTATACTCTAGAGTTCATTTGGGTTATTGGTATGTTGCTATGGCTGTGGTGCAAATGGTTGTGGGTGGACATTTTGGCACCACTATCTGTTTTTTCCTACAGTTCCATCCCTGTAGTGCATGATATTTTTGAAATACATGGGTAATTGCCCAGAGCTGATTTGGGGTAGTATCATATTGGTCTTCCTGTGGTTCAGAAGGTGCTGGATGACATGGTTGGCAGCTGTCATGGGTTCTTCCATTTTGTTACATGACTATGGTCATACCTCTCCACTGTCCAGATGTCTAGACACTGTCCAGGTGCATGGCTCATATGTTTGGTCTGTTGCCCATAACAATTGTGGGTTTCTGAGAAATCACTGGGATGATGTGATCATTGACATCAGTACATAATGACAGTCATTTGTGTTTCAGACCTGGACTCTATCTGGAATTGTATGTTAAAGCAAACCATGCCACTGTTGCAGACTTCTATGCATATGTTAGTCATATTTCAAAGATTCCACTATTGTTTGCCCTTTATTCACCCAGTTTGTTGGGCTTTTTGCAGATGTGTTGCGGTAAGAGGTTGGTTTTATATATATATATATATATATATATATATATATATATATATATATATATATATATATATATATATATATATGTATATGTGTATATGTATGTATGAATATCTATCTATATATATATATATATATATATATATATATATATATTTATATGGGTTCCTATCACATAATCAAACTTGTACAAGTTCGAAGCCCATATGGTCAAGACCATAAGTTCAAACTTGTACAAGTTTGAGTGTTTAAGTGGAAATCTCTGTAAGGGAGGTTTCCATTCATTTCAATGTGGTGCGATCTCAGAGTTGGTATATTTAAGTAGTGGTGGATGTGGAGGGTGCAGGGGGGGCTTGGCCCCCTGCTTACAACAGTTTATTTTGTTTTTAATTTTTTTTTACCACTAGTGGAAGTTTTGTAACTTCGAATGGAATGGTTTGTACATTCTGTGTTCGAAGTTATAAAACTTCGACTATGTGATATAGACCTATATATATATATATATATATATATAAATATATATATATATATATATATATATATATATTATGTATATATGTATGTATGTCTATATGTATATATATATATATATATATATATATATATATATATATATATATATATATATATATATATATATATATATATATATATATATATGTATATATGTGTATGTCTATATATATATATATATATATATATATATATATATATATATATATATATATATATTATATATATATATATATATATATATATATATATATTATATATATATATATATCATCAATATATACATATATATGTATATAAAAGAACTACAGATATATAATTTCCCTTTATGTTAAATGACTATTGTACACGATATGTTTGTAAAAACATTTCAAATCTCTACAGCTGAGATGCTGTAGAGGTATGTTGTTGTGATTGCCGTGCACAGGGTTCTGGGTTCCACACTTGGAAGTGCTGACTTTTTTCATTAATGTTAAATGACCAGAATGCATGGTATGTTTGTAAAAGCATTACACTTTCCCAGAGCTCAGGTGGTGTAGTATTACATTGCTGTGATTGTAGTGCACAACATCTCCGCTTTGAGACTTGGCAGGGCTGATTATTTTGTTGCCGGGCAGAACAAGAGCTGATGGAGACAGAGTGATTAAGGCAGTTTTAAGCAGTTGTAAGTGGGTTTGTGTGGTTTTGTGTGGAGCTAAGCGATGCTAACAAACAGTGATGCCCTGTTAGCCTCACTTAGCACTGCTTACTCCTGCTTACACCCACGCTAATTTTTATTAAAGAAAAGAAAAAAGGGTGGTAGGAAAGTGGTACAATGAGGGCAAGCAGGGGGTAAAACATTAGGTAAAAAAGCTAGGGATGTGCAGGGCAGGTGTAGGAAAGGACCATAGCTCTACATTCGTTCTGCAGCAACAGCTGTGAATAATGTGCAGAATTTGGAATTTACAGCCTCACACCCCACAGGGAGGGGTGCTGGCAACAGACATTTGCAGAATAATCTGTGGATTCACTAGTTTCACTGTACATGGGGCAAAATGTAAAGCTATGTATGAGGCAATGTTTTTTTTTGTGGGACAGATGCCCTTTTTTTAAGGTGAGAGTGGTATGTTGGGGAATGGCTGTATGTATGTTTGGAGAAGTAGGTTGGGTGGGATGGGTTGCATTTTCAGACAGACAAGACAGCAGACAGGGGTGGTATATGACACATGAAGGGGTAAACACCTTGCACTGGAAGGGTGGTTGGGAATCCAGACTCTACTACAGGCCCTATGAGGAGCTCAGTGTCTCTCCAACCTAACACCACTCTTAAGTATTCAACTGCGGTACCACCTTTATCATTCTTATAAGAAAAGCGCAGTCCGGGTCTGAACTGTCTGCAAACAGCTAAAGTTAACTTTGAACCTAACACCACTCTTAAGTATTCAACTGTGGTACCACCTTTGTCATTCTTAAAAGAAAAGCGCAGTCCGGGTCTGAACTGTCTGCAAACAGCTGAAGTTAACTTTGAAGCTAACACCACTCTTAAGTATTCAACTGCGGTACCACCTTTATCATTCTTATAAGAAAAGCGCAGTCCAAGTCTGAACTGTCTGCAAACAGCTAAAGTTAACTTTGAGTATGTGTCTATCTGTTTGAGCCAATATTCATTTTCTCCTGGAGAGCACTCTGCTTTGGCATGTAAGCAGCCCCCCCACACACATGCACACACACTCATCTTCCACTTTTTCTCTTATTCCCTTCTGTTAACAAATAGTATCCATAACTGATCAATACTGTGTGTTTGTTAATTTAAACTGAGACCACAGTAGCCTACTGATATAAGGTTATCCTGTTTTTCCACCTGCGAAATGGTTAAGAAATGACTTACAGTTTTAGAGCAGTCCTTGGTCAGTTCTGATTGTTTCTTAAACACAAACTTGTCTTTGCTTTGGCTCATTAGCAGCAGTACAAAAAAAACTGCCTGCTCACTCCCATGTTCTCCCCCTCGCCCTTCCCTGTTTATTACCTTAAGCCAATCCCAAAGTTAATAAATATTACCTGTGGCAGGCACCATTTTTAAAACTACAACCACCCTTTGTCACTATCATATGTTCATTTATCAGTTTACTCTGTTACCTGATTGTTTCCAGCCCCCTCATAAGAGCTACTAACAGGGTCACTACCCGCTTCGGTCCCCACCCTGCCCCCTATTCCCTCCCACCCCCAGTGGTCCTACCTTTATTACACTCACAAAACCCTCCCATCATTCCAATAGCCATCCACAGCACTAACCCAACACTACCTCCTCCAGCTTCCCATTACTATCACACCTCCTCAACTAACATGTACAAGCATACCTTGCCTATGCTCACTGCATGCACTCTCCTTGCATATCTTACAACCTACCAAAGCTCCATCATTCCCGCACTCAACCACTACCACTGTACTACTACTCACACCACCACTCATGTCTCACCCTCACTCAGTTCCCCTCCCACTAACTCAAGAACCATCCCTATGCACCCCCCACATATTCTACCAACTATATTACTGAAACATAAAGCATCCCTACAACTTAACATAGTAACCCTCCCACCATACCTATTACCCACAGAACACAATCATAAAGTTTCCCTAATAAACAAACACATTCAAAAACCGAGAAAACTAATAACCTCATGCATATCAAAACTAGCCCTAAGTGGAGACATCCACCCCAATCCTGGCCCTACCATCTCCAACCCCAATCCTCATAATCAGACTAGAAACCACAACTTCTCCCATATCACAGCCAATAGAAAGCCAAGTGACTTCCTTCTACTAAGCCTAAATATTAGAAGTATATCCAACAAAGTCCATGAACTCCATGCCACCATAGACTTGTACTCCTCAGATATAGTCATCCTGACAGAAACCTGGCTAAAACCTCACATTACCAGTGAACAAATACTCCATACTGGTTACAGGATACTAAGAGTAGACCGGCTAAACAAGAAAGGAGGCGGTGTAGCTATAATATTTAAACAGCATCTAAACATCCAGATCTTAAAATCATCAGCTCCACAAATAGGCAATGAAGAAATAATATATACCAACCTCAAAATAAACCAAAACAAAATCATCAACATAATTGGATGCTACTTCCCACCTGGCCAAAACATCCCTCCACTAGAAAACCTCCTCAGCTGGTCTACCCACCATCTCCCCCAAGAAACTATAATTTTAGGTGATTTCAATATTGACTGGAAATCCTATTCTGGCAACCATCCAACCCATCATGTAAACCTTCATGGTTTTACTCAACTAGTCCAGTCGCCAACCAGGATAAATAAAAACTCCAGCAAGCGCACTACGCTGGATTGGATACTAGTCAGTAAGAGCCCCCAGTCATATATAACAGGCTGCTTATCAGATAGCCTCTGTGATCACTCCCCAACATTCCTACTCAAAAAATACCTATACCAAGCTAAACCTGTCATCTACCATCAAATACATAAAAAAATAAACTTTAACCGACTCACATTCATCTCATCCATCAAATAATGTAACTGGCATCCTCTAAAGTACCTCAGTCTTGATGACACAGTTGAATTTTTTAATACTACCTTCCTGAGCATCCTTAATTACCATGCCCCCATAAGACTTTCCAGAACCAAAGCACAATCCTCCCCATGGCTACAGAAAACCACTAAGTCAGAAATGAAAAACAGGGATAAAGTCTGGGAGCACTGGCGCAAAACCAAACCCCCCTCAATTAGACAGAAATTCCTAGAACTATGCAATAGAGTCAAAAAGCTAATAAAACGGGACAAATTCCAATACTACCAGTCTGCCCTAGACTCCTCCCAATACAACCCCAAACAATTCTGGTCCTCCATAAACTCCATCCTCCACCCAGGTAAAGTCAGTACCCCTCCTCCTAACATCCCTCACTCCTTTGAAAATATTGCTACCTCATTCAACACACACTTCACACAAAACATACTATCACTAGCTAAACACAGCCCCCTCCCCACCAACCCACACCTTCAACTAGTAATCTCCCCACTGCCTTCACTTTTTCTCCTGTATCTACCTCCAACATAAAAAAAAAATCTCTTAACTAAACTTAAGCCCACCAATTAGCAGCAGACAACCTCCCAGGTGAATACCTACAAATCGCAGCTGATGCTCTGGCCTACCCAGTATCCATCTTGATTAACCGATCTCTGTCAGAAAGTTACATTCCCACTGGAAAGTATCACATATAATTCCCCTCCACAAATAGCAGCCCCTCCACAGAACTAACCAATTACCGCCCCATAGCTAGTCTCTCTCCACTCTCCAAAATACTAGAGAGATGCATACACTCTCAGATCTCACACTACCTCCTTACTAACCACCTCTTTTCCTATACTCAGCATGGTTTCCGACCAAACCATAGCACCACCACTGCCTTACTCTCCTTTACTAACACTATCCTTCAGCATAAAAACAATGGCTATCTCTCCTCTGCTACTTTCCTAGACCTATCTAAAGCATTTGACATGGTCCCACACAAACAACTCATCTCTGTCCTCAATAACCTATCTTTTTCTCAATCAGTCACCAACTGGTTTCAGAGTTACCTGTCTGACCTCCAACAATCGGTTGTATGGCAGATTGACATATCTCCCCAACTACCTGCCTCCATAGGCGTTCCCCAAGGATCCATCCTTGGACCCCTACTATCCTCTGTTTTCACCAATAATCTAGCCTCTGCCACCAAACATGGCACACTCATACAATACGCAGATGACTCAACCATCATCTGCTCAGCCCAGTCCCTACCCAAACTGCAAAAAGTCACACAGGAAGCCTTTTCTTCTGTTGAAACTTGGTTATCCGATGCCCAGTTAATACTCAACCCAAACAAAACTAAACTACTCATCTTCCAACCCACCAGACAGACTCAAAACAACTCTCACTTTAACATCACAGCAAAAGACAACACCACTTATACCCAACTGAACACACCAAATTGCTAGGAGTGGAAATAGACAATAAACTCAAATTTGACATTCACATATCCATGACCATAAAAAATGTCCACAAAAAACTAGGAGTGTTATATAGAAATAAGCAACTTCTCACCAAAGCAGCAAAGATTTCAATAGCAAATTCCCACCTTATCTCCACCCTACTTTATGCCTCTCCAATATATACCAACCTAAGGCAATGCGATTTAAACAAGCTAGAGACCTGCTACAACAAAATTGCCAAATTCGCCACAGGGCCATCCTACCATAGTCACCACTGTCTCTCACTTGCTGAACTGGGCTGTCTTGAACTCCCTCACCTCCTTCAATGGTATCAACATTCACTCCCACAAACTAGTACACCATCCACTAAATGTCCCATCCCTCCAGAATCTACTCCAACCCTATCGCACCACCAGACCTCTAAGATCCAGCAACAAAAATCACTTGCTGATCACTAAAGCCAATAACTCTGCTGGTGAAGCACTATTCTCTTGTGTCATAGCCAAATTATAGAACTCCCTCCCACCCACCAGTGCACCTAAAAACATGCCGGCTATGCCCTTGCAACTCCACTCTAATATCACCCACCCCATCCAACCACTTTTTTTCCACCCCACTAACTACCTTGATTATAGAAAGCTCAGATGCTCATAAGCCTAGTACTTATACAGCAGGAACTACTTATTGTAACATTTGTTAATGTCTGTTATGTACTTCACAGATAAAGATTCTAGTTGTCTACTAATGTACTATGTTCTTCATCTGTAAATATGTTTGTAATTAATTGCTATGTTAATCAAATTGTTAATCGCTATGTAAATCTAATGTAACTACCGTCTGTTTATTTTAACTGTGGAGCTTTTCTCCCAGGGCCTTCACTGAAAATGGACCTATGTCCATTCAGACACTCCCAGTCAACAAATGTAAATAAATAAATAAAATAAATAAATAAAATCCGAAGCCCATGAGCCCTCAAATGTATACAGTGGGACTGAGGTCCCTACCCATGGGCAGTCACCACTGTTTCTTCAAGGCCCCGAAAGTGGCTATGCTGGGGGCTGGATAGGAGGGGCAGCCTGCCCATCGAGGTGTGCCAGGTGGCTCTCAATTTGGTGCAGCTGCCCACCCAACTCTTCTTGGATGGCGCTGCACACCAAATCCCTAAACTGACTGTGGGTGACAGGCTCCTGTCTGCTCCCGCTCCCAGAGGGGGACAGGCCCTGTACCCTGAGGCAGTTCCACCTGAAGGTGGCACAGGAGCAATGGATGAGGAAGTCCCAGGTTGGGTCTCAGATGTGCTGGGGCCCAGTGCCATGGCCAGATGAGGCGGGACAGGTGGATCCGCCAGGATATGCCTTCCCAAACATGTTATGGTGTTGAGGTTTTACAAAATATGTTGGTTAGTCATGAACAACACATTTCAAGATTAGTTTTAATAGCATGCATGGGTGTTCCAATTAACCCCATAAAACAGATTTGAAACAGTTGAATAGCAAACAGAACACATGCATAAATGAAACAACAGTATGCTTCGTAACAGCATGCCAGTAACATTGATGGCAACAGGCCACCAACAATGGTATTTGAACAAGGTATGTTAACATGCAAACAATCAAATATATGAACAATAATAGAACACAAGTCCCAACATTAGGTTTGGAGAACAATATACCCATAGTATATGAATTATAGTATTGATCCAGATGAGGGGTGGGGGGAAACAGAAAAAGTCCATCAACAACTGTTTATGCTTCTGTCTTCCACAGCAGTACTTCTCAATACTCTCTGAGTCTGCCCTCACTTTACATCTACCTATGGCCCATTGCTTCTGTAGCACAAACATACCTATTAAACTGTCAGCCTGGAATGGTATTGGGCAAACTTTGACAACTCTGGGTACATGACTAGAGGGGACTCATACATGCCAGGGTTACATATCTGGCACAGATTGGCACCCTGAACTACTATGTGAGTGTGCTACTGGTGTACTTCAACTGGTTTCCTATCTGTGTCCAGGATTATTTGCAGGAGTGACTACTAGCTGTGACAGTGCAACACTTGAGAGACATGTATCAGGAAGAGTGCATGTTGTATGTGCCTATCCTGCTGTCATTTGCAGGCATGTGGTGGGACAGTTGAACACTTGTATACAGTTTATTACTATACCCTTTATATAGCTACTACCAACATTTCCTTACCTGTAAAACCTGTGGAGAAAATATCTGTTAACACTACCTGACTATTTTTACATTTATTCCCGATTCATTGTGTGCAGATATGCACACATCTTAGTACCACTCCCTGGATTTGAACCATGTCTGGGTGTGCAAAATTAAGAACTAAGCTATTTCTCATCACTCTGATATACTGGGGAACTGCTGTTCCTTGTTTTACTGGTTTCTGCCTAACAGTCTCTTGGTTAGACAGTCTAAACTTGTAATCCTGTGATGCATGCATGACAGATAGTTATTGTATTGTGCATTAATCCTTTGGATTACTACAGTCTGGAAAACAAAGGTTAACACAAGGCAATGTGGCATGGAACACACTTTGATACTTTACACATTACTATTCAGGGTTCAGAGCTTAGTGCAGTGTATATTTCACTTTTCATTTATATCTTGTTTTACAACTCCGCCATCTACAGTTTTTTCTTAACAGCTGGTTCACAGAACAACCTTAGTTAATGTATGCTGTCACAACCATACTTGCTTTGAAGAACCTGTATACATTCTGTATGTCTACAACAACATACCAGAGTAAATGCAAGATTTTTTGGTAGGTATCTTGATTACACATCAGTATTATAGGTTCATAGGTTCATAGTTTAGTACTAAGCTAACTGCCCTTGTGAGCCATTTTAAGCCTAGCCAATTATCCCTTGCGAGACTCAAACCCTGCACCTTGTGTTTGTAAGGCAAATACCTTAGCCATTGAGCCACCCTCCCATTAGTCAGACAAACTTTTTTATTTGTTCAGTTAACACAGTAACAGTATACCTACTAGCAGTAAACAATGTACTCCTTCTTAACTATTTGCACAATATACTGCAAAATAAATTTGTACACACCAGCCTGTCAGTGCAGCCTCAGCAGTCTGTCAGCATGGGCTTTGACATTACTAGTCTTCTCTGCTGCATCTGTAGGGGAGAAAACCAAACATCATGCATACCTGTCTATCACATTCTTAGGCTAGTATTTGCTCCAAACTTCTTGATAGTGATACTTACTCACTGCTGGAGCATTCCATGTCTGTGCATTTTGGATGCACTGGGCCAAGAGTGCCCCTTTCCTCCCCTTTAGGTCAGCATAGTGGTGCCATACCTGCTCACCAGTCCGAGGCATGCCAGTAGCACTGGTGAGATCACATGCAAGAAAATCCCAGGCCTCTGCTTTGTATTGTGAGTCCTGGTACTGGCCCTGCAGCAGTCTCTCATCATGGTTTTCTACAAAGAGTCTAGCCATGAACCTGGATTCATGAATGCTCCAGAGCTGTGCCCAAAAGCACACTCTTTTACCTATGCCAGCCATAGTACCTGCACATATGTACTATAACAGATTCTGGCTGTATTGTTACCGGCGCCATTTAACTAAGGCCATATTACCACTCTTTGCTGTCATTGGACCATTTTGAAAATGCTAAGCTCTGCTAAGCAGTGCACAAACCTGCTAAGATGATTTTAGCAATGCTTCAAGGGGAAATTGTTGAGCACTGCTTAACAGTGCGCAAATCTGCTTAGCTGAACTACCTGCTGCTTAGCATTCATGTCTAAGCATGGCTTAAACCTGTTAAACAGAGCTGAGCATTGCTAACCATTGCTCACTTTTTATTTTTAAAAAAATGTCAGAATAATGACTTCATTTAGTAAGTGTATATGATGTACTTTACATGACATCCCTCTATGTGCTTTTATTACATTAGGAAGGAGTGTGACTATACTGTATGGGACACTTGTGTATATATGGGTGGTTTCACATGTTATATGCACTCACACTTCCACCTTACTCCAACTACACTACCCTGGTTGACAAAAATCAATTACTACATCATTTAAGATGAAAATAATAATTTTAACACTGCTTCCCCATGTAAAAAAATTGCCTGTCTTGGTACTTGAACCATGAACATCTGCCTGCAAAGCCAAAACTCTAACCACTGCACTATCTCAGTTTGGGGGATTTTGGTTGTATACTTTTATTTATCTCCTCTGGGGTGTTTAAGCAATGGTGGGAAGAGGGCCATAACATGCACACCTGATCAGCTGTGAGGCAGGCATCTAGGCATTATGCAGACACCTGTACAGTTAATGTCTATGGCCAGGGTCTATATTATATCATCGAATGCTTAAAAAAGCGAGCGCTAATTGATCGACCTAATTTAAGCGAAAGCTTGCAATCTCGAACTGTCAGATCAGAGATTTTTTTCCCCAGGGAAAATAATTGCTGATCTAAAACACATACACACAACACAAGCACACCAAACAAACAGAAATCCACACACATACACCTAAAATCTGATACCTAACCCTACACTAAACTATGCACACACCACTATCTACCCACTTACCTTAACCCAAACCCTAACCCTAAAGTCTGTCACTATCGCACACTCACCTCACCTGCTCCCTAACCCTAACTCACTTAAATCTGCCCTAACCCTCATGTCCACTCAATCGCACACACACCTAACTCAAGCCCTAACCCTAACTCACCTAAATCACCCTAACACTCACATCCACACAATCACACACTTACCTGAATCCAACCAGTAACTTTCCACCATAACACTGAAAATACTGAAGCAACAGAAACAGACAACCAAATTCTTTCCCTAGGAAAAAATTTGAGTTTCTGCTGCTTCGATATTTTGCAGTTTCGCAAAAATAAGTTCGATCAATCAGCATTCGCTTTTTTAAGCGTCCGAGGATATAATATAGACCCTATGGCCATATGGTGCTTTCACATGGCAGACATTTCTGTTTCAGTCTTCATACCATGCAGGAAGTCTGTGTCACTGTAAACCTTTTATTCTGTCAGCTTTCAGGTTTGTCAGTGCAATATTTCAGTTGTTTCCCTATTTTTGTGGCTATGTACCCATATTATTTATATTTTTGTACTGCTTTATTGCTCTGGGAGGGTAAGATGTATGTAAGGCAAGCATCTGGGCACTCTGCAAAGACCTGTACAGTTAATGGCTACGGCTATACAGCACCTTTGCAATGCAGGGGGTGTGTGACAGTACCTGTTACACACCTCCTGCATTTCCTTACTGATCTACTAGCTATTTCAGTGTCTCTGGACACTGACATAGCTAATTTATTAGCTGTCAGTGTCCACGGACACTGACAGCACTTGCAAAGTGCCCTATGTCACTTTTACAATGTAGGGGGTGTGTGACAGAACCTGTCACACAACTCCTGCATTGTTTCTTGCTCCCCTAGCTATTTCAGTGTCCACAGACACTGAAATACTCATTTGAATTTAATTTCAGTGTCCGCAGATACTGAAATACTTTTGAGAGTGCTGTATGGCACTTTCTGAGTGCAGGGACATGTTCAATGTCCATGCACTACTTAAACACACCCAATGCACTCATTCACTGTTCATGTCCATTTAGCCTTAACAGCAGCAAATCTTCATGAATACACAAGGCCCGCTGCTGTTAATGCTAATGCTACACAGACATGAACCACTCCGTGCAGGAATAGCACTATTCTACTAAAGTTTATTGAATCCAGGGGAATGTCTTTTATCTCGGTTATCATAATTCTTCTTTCATTCCATTTGTGGTTGAGTCACTCTCACTGGCAATTCCACTATTTTCTCCATCACTTTATGAGTATTATTAGCCATTAACATTTTACCTTTCCAAGATACCTTTAAAGCAGTCAGACACTAATATTTAAATGTAAGGCATTTAAGATTTCACTCCTTTATTATACCAAAAAAGTGAGAATGGCTTTTTAAAGTGACTTCTAAATAGTTATGTTCTAAAAAGAACATTCTACCTAGCTGTAGTCAATTTTCTACCTGGATGTCACAATTGCTGCAACACTTGTTCTCTCTGATAATAAAAATTCAGCCCCTATTAGTCTAGATTTCCCACATCTGACCTCCATGTTGGGCAATGACCAATACTTCAGTGTAGCAATGCACAAGGAGTCTTTCACAAATGCAGTACATTCTGCCATTTTAACTCATATACTCCAACAAATCTTTTTATTCTTCACCTTCTGAAAAAATCATGAAATCAAGCTATGTTTTCATGGCTTGTTTTAAAGACCAGTAAGGTGTGGCTTAAACTAATAAAATGGTTTAACTGTCTCTGTCACTTTCTTCCTGAATCATTTGCTTTCTAACTGGTGTCACCATGTTGGCTGTGCAAATATTCTGCATCCTATATAGTAGTAACTCTTAACATTTTCAGATAGACATAAAGCAGTCCTGACAAATTCCATAACTCAGTTTGTATTGTTTCTAGGCTTTTGACAGACTCACCAGTACCCACTCTTAAAACCATTTTAGGTTTGCTAGTCAGCATATTTTGAGCACCATGTTGACTCAGTGATAAGTCTCAAGCTAGTTATTCTTTGAAACTTCAACTTCCATAAGACAATGCATCCCTTCCATCACAAAATTATCAATAACACCATTATACTTTTGATCACACAGAGCAGGAATGAGAAATAGTTTAATAACTTTACAAGTCAAGCTTCATTAATCATCAAACAGAGAATTCTGGGAAAGTATCTAACTTCAGACTGCAGGCAGGACTGTGCATATTCCTCCTAATGTTGAAATGACTGATGAGTAGTAAGGCAGCATGTATTCAGGAAAGTATTCTCATGTATCAGCCTTGGTGTCCAAAGGCTGATGTGACTGACCAGTAATGCCATTTAGGAGAGACTTTCAGTATGTATCTATATTTTCATGGTGCTCCATGATGTATGACCTATAATTGGATTGAAAATCTAAAAAAGGACAGAAGGAAAAAACTGGCAACATTTTTTATTTCATTGGCCAAGGTTAAAAAAGAAGAAAAAAAACTAGTAAAACAGGATAAGAAAATCGTTATACCAACTAAGGAATGGAGGGAGAGAAAGCTTAGAATCTAGAAAGGCATGGGGGATCTGGCCCAGCCTGGGCAAAGACAAGTGGTTCTACTGAATGACAGGACAGGAATTATAAAATCTATTTGGAGGTTTCTTAGTAAAGCACTACAATAACAGACTATAATATGTCAAATAATAAAAGGTTGCATGAAATTGACAACATTCTAGCCAGTCTGTCAGATGTGATTGTGGAACTGTGAAAGGCAGAAAACAGATGAAACCAAGGCTACGTGAGCGAGGAACAAAGTTTGCTGAAATGCAAACAAAATTGACTTAATTTCTCTGCAGTCTTGGAACAAGTGGAGGGAAAGGACTGTTTAGACATTGTCAAAACATCCACATGTAAATGGAGAACAATACCCTCTCAGGAGTTACAAATTGAGAGGGTCTATAAAATAAATATGCCACAATCAAGAGCAAAAAAGCAACCAAGACTCATGTTAGATTTAGGGAACTGCAACAGAAAGAGAACATTCTCAAAAAAAAGTCAATTATTGAATGCATGCTCAGTCAGAGTGTTTGTGGACAATTAATATTTGCTGGAGAGTACAGGCAGAAGGAATGCTACATTCCCATAAATAGGTCTGACAGGGAGATGAAGGTTAGATTTAAAATATATTATTCAGTGACATTTTGTGCCTTATATATCACTGTAACAAACACTTATTAGATCCAAATGCAACCCAAAAGGACTTGAACTAGAGATTTGAAGAGCCAATACAGTGGAACAAAAATGAGTCAGACACCCAGCAAGAAAGCAAGAGATTGAGTAATCCACCAAAAGAGACAGAAGAAAGTGCTTCCCTACTAAACACTTTCCCCTTTTTTTCAGAGAAAGGTACAGAAAAGGAAAGAGAAAGAGATGAAACCCCACACATAGAGGTTGATAGAGTCAACAAGAAGTGAATGGCATCAGGAGGATATTGGATATCACTGAGGAGGAATAATTTGTATTTTCATCAATCAAAAGGGGTGAACTGCAAAAAGTCAGCCACTGGCTGATAGGACTTATTGGCTGGATAATTGGTTGAGGAAAGGGCCTGAATTTGGTTCTATTCAAGTGAAGCTTGGAGAGAATACTTTAGCCATTGCCATAATCAGTAAGTGCTAAGCTTTAAGATGTACATAACAGAAGCTTGAAGTCAAGGTGGGAATTACTCAATAATGAGCAAAATGAAAAGAGAAAGTATGAGATATGCAGGAGAGAAATCAGGGACTAGCAAAAGCAAAACATTGGGGGCTTTCAAATTATTATTTTTTCAGGGCATGCAAGTTCTAGTTGGAAATTTATAACCACTGAATTGCGTTCTGAAGAGAGGAAGAACTAGAGCATATAAATCTTCCAATCACAAAATTTATTCAAATAAAAACAAATGTATAAATGAAAAACATATAACAGTTAAATGCTTTTATCCCCAACATACTAGGGACTTCATCAGAACTGAAAAAACTTTGCATCACTTCCATTTTATAGCTCCATGGATCCACTACAGCTTCCAACATAATTAACATTCTTCTCATAACCATTATAGCTATGAAGAAAATAAATAATCTTCTTAATAACAATCACTTAGCCTGTAACTTCATTCTAAATTATTAATATAACAAAATCTAAAAGTACGATATGCTGAAGAAATAGAAAAATGTCATATTGGACTCAAAAAAATCATTAATTGTTGTGAATAGTGAAGATAAAAAATAAAATAACTCTATAATAAATATATAATAAATATGTATTAAAATAAACCACAAGAACCATACTACAAAAATAAATATATATATATATATATATATATATATATATATATATATATATATATATATATACATATACATATATACACACACACACACACACACACACACACACACACACACACACACACACACACACAGCTATATATCATTTAGGTGTTCTCATTTTTAATACTGGTTTTAAAGAGACATAGTCATTCAAACCTGGTGGGGTACTTGCAATTAAATGGAGCTGCCATACTGGCTGATTATATTCAAGTTTAGTCTCCCCACACTACCTACTAGAGTCAATGGTAACTTTTCCCAGAATACCAATATACCACACCTGAAGGTCAAACAAATTACCATTTCCCACTCTAATAACGTTATTTCTCACATCCACCTTGTCACCCACCAAAATGCAAGGACATTGCTTACAATATCCACATTTAGAGGTACCTCTTAGCATTTTCTTACTATCTACATGTTTCAATTTTTCAATCAATACTTTCAAATTTTTCACTTTTTTACACATAAAACGTGATCCATTCTCTATAGAATTAAATAAAAAATAAATAAATAGAACTGCAGAGGCAGATACAAGTTGCTTAAAAGCAAATTAGGGTATATTTGGGGAAAATTTAAACCAAAGCAGAGTAGCAGCTCTAAAACTAATGCTTTTTTGACAATAGTTCTATAATTAAAAAATATTAGCATTAAGGATCAGGCAGCATGAAAGACCTAGCTGCAGAAAAAATTGAGAGAGATACCAAAAAAATTGCACAAATATGATAGAGGGATATTGCAAGAGAATTTTACACAAGGGAATAAGAAAGGCAAGAGAGATGAACAACAGACATTTATTAACCCTCTTCAAGGAAGTGAGATCAGGAAGCAATAAGATACCTAAAATGGTTTATCGGCTGAAGCCATAAAAGAGGTCTTACTCTCTCCAGTTATACCATGTCAATAAACAGGAATTTCTCTCCTTAGTGCTCACTGACCATCCTGAGTTTAACAGTTAACACAGGTGGAAATAAATTCTAGAATCTCCAGGGATAAAGTGGCCTCAGTTTGAAATATCTTTTAATGGAGAAGTAGAATGTCTCATAACTACAACAGTTTACTGAGCTGAATCAGACCTGTGATGATCTGTATTAAACTGAATGAAGCTAGTGAAAGCATAACTTTGTTTAAACTCTTTGACTTTGTCTTCTACTGCCTGTCGTGCTCTCTACAGTAAATTACAAACAGGACAGTAGCTTAAAGAACCACACACTTCTTGTGCATCCTACAGTTTTGTCATTAATTGTCTTTTAATGCATTCAGTGTTTTCTAAAACTGATTGCATACATAAATGAGACCATCATAAGAGTATGCAGTCACATGATTTAGAAAAGCTTTTCTTTCATTTTTTCCATGCAGCAAGTAGTATTGTCTCCATTTCAAACACAGTTTAAGCTTGTAGCCAATGCTCACACTTGTTTGATCAATAGTGTCACATACTCTTTCAGATACATGTTAATAAAAAGATACAGGGAGGAATTTAATAAAGCCTACATGTTTTTTTCTCTATGTATGCATTGTGCCACACTAACATGGGTGTGAACAGTTTTAGATTCATTAAGCACTGCTGAGCAGCATGCACGAGTGCTCCAACACGGACACTTCCATGGCATGCAAATCACCTCTTAAGCAAGTGAATCTCATTCAAATGAGGCAGGTAGAGGGATCCAGCAAGCAGACAGGTAGCTCTGCAGACCCCATGTAAGTGTCTGTAATATACATGGAAAAATTCCTTGTACAGGACTGTAGACAGGCAAAAGGGGCTGTAGAAATGTAGTTAGGTGGACAGAAATGGGATAGCATACACAGATATGCAAAACTATCCTCTGTGTGTTCCAAAAGTTACAGTAAATATATTAAAATATATTTTTTAATAATCTTAGCATGTTTGCACAGCATGCTGCAGTGTGCAAACATGCCTTTTGAAATAAAAATGTGGAAAAATCAAATATTAATATTATGAGACAGAAATGTATTACAGGACCCTGTGTGCAGTATCTACAATGGTACACTGGTGGTGTTGCTAATGTGGAAGAGCTTGGAAGTGTGTACTATCCAGGTTGTGAGCAAGGATCCCTGTGCAAATGAGGTGGAATTACTGAATACCATAATGGGGTAACTGTGTCCGCATATCCCCTCCTTGTAGGCAGAAAACCATGTTGGTGTCCTCAGAGGAGGTAGCTGACATCAAGAGAAGGTGTGCCCAATATCTTCTGAGCTGACTAGAGCTTAGCTGTGCTTGTTTGTGAGGCATGCCACCATGCTGAGCGTGGAAGCCTGAGGGTGTGTGTGCACTGATGTCTAAGCTTTGTTTACCTATGGGGCACATGTTTACACATGTTTGCATGGCATGCCACTGTGTTGAGCATGGAAGTTTATGGGGGGGTGCACTGACTGCTAAACAGTGTTTACTTATGGGGTGCACGTTTGTGCAGTGCACCGCAATGCTCAGAATATCTAAAAGGCCAATGATGTATTAATTAGTGTTGATCACTGTTTAACTTCAACTAGGCCATTAAATGATGCAATTATATACTAGGCAGGTGCACTGCATTATAGGTAGCCAATCACGCAGTCAGCACCTACAGCACAACACTATAAAGTATGCATACACCCTACAATCTGATTTTCCCCCATACTCTGTACCATTGGAGTACAGACTTGGGAATTTTAACTGAAAGAATGCTAGGGGCTGTTGCAGGTCTGCTACATTTATATGTGTTAGACGCTGAAGTCAATGCTGCTGCTGACAATAGGCCTAGGCAGAGAAGGGTGAGAATGTTCAGGCCCAGGGTAACCTTCCAGGAGCTACATGAGCTGGAGATTGTAGACCTCTACAGAGTGGACAGGGACATACTACAAGAACTCAATCAACTCAGGCCCAGAGCCAACAGAAGTGAACCCATCCCAATGGAAAAAAGGTATGTGTAGCCCTTAGGATAATAGCCACAGGTACCTTCCAAAGACCAACTAGGGACATAATGGGGATCTCACAGGCATCAGCATTCAGGGTACTTCATCATTTCCTGGATGCCATACTATCACATGCCAGTGAGCAAATATATTTTTTTTCTCACCCCTAAGGTGAGGGCCAGCAATATGCAACACTTCTACCTGCACACTACCCTGAGGTACTGGGTACTATAGATTGCACTCATGTACACATCAATGTACCACCCAGTGAGGAGGGTAGAATCTACGTTAACTGCAAGGGGTACCACTCCATCAACTGCCAGGTCATGTGCAATGCCCAGGGCATTTTCATGAATGTGTGTGCTAGCAGCCCTGGCAGCTTTCACAACTCCCATATCCAGCATGCATCAAAGCTGTACCAGATGTTTGCTAGGGGGGACATCCTACATGGCCATTTAGTGGGGGATACTGGCTGCGCACAGGAACCGTGGATGATTACACCCATCAGAAATGCACACACACCCATGGAAGTATGCCATAATGAGGCACATGCACAAACTAAGAACATCATGTGCCATGTTACACAATATGATCCTATGGAAGTAGCTGTGGCAGGATTGGCATAGGGAATGGATACACAGCCCCCCACCAGTGCCTAGGTTACCACAGCCACACTCGTAGGATGACTTGGAGGAGAAGCCCCCTGATGATGTCCCTGTAGGCAAACGTAGGCATGCCCAGTACACCCTGGCATTGGCTAAGAGACAACGCATAGCACATTCACTGACAACCTAGGGCCCCAGGGACTGACACCTGACTCCCACTCACATACATATAATAAAATAACTGATGCCAGGCAACCCACACAACCTGTATCTATCCATGTATTGGCTGTGTACCACTTGCATCAAACAGAGTCAGCCCTGAACTATAGTTCTATCAACTGCTGCATTCTCAAGGTAAGTCTCTAGCCTACACACTAATTGTAAGGATAACTATAATAAGGTATTGTATGTATGGATCTGCTGCTGTTATTGTAAGAAAATATAGTAGGCTGTTTGGTCAGAATTAACATCCACATGGGACAACTGATACCCAGTCCAATAGTATATGTTCCTTACATTTCACTAGACCTTGTGCTTAGAATATTCATGATGTCAGGCAAGGGAGATGTTAAACAGTGGCACACATGATATTTGGACTACTGTTTAATTAAGCTGATCATGTGCTGTTTTCCCCCACCCCCAACACAGCGGTGTACCCACATAACTGCTTTAACAGAATAACAGCTATGGTATAGCAGTAGGCTAGACAATTTCAAGGCTATAACATAGATAGCACTCACACATTGTATGTCTCTCTTCACTCAGGATAACAATGTACATATGTATGCTGTTGAATATATGATGGATGACCCCTCTCTGTCTAGCAACCTATGTGGATCAGTGGACTAGGGAAGCTAGCACGGGTGATGGTATTGATGGTTCTAATCTGAAATTACTCACATCTTTTGCATGTAAGATAGTAGTATGTTGGTGTTTTCACAGAAAGTCATACCTACCAACCTCTTAGTGCAAGAAATCCGGACAAAGCCAGAAAGATTGGGGGGAAAAAGGATCAAACACAGGGACAGAGGTTAAATATTGGTCACATAAACCTTGCTGGAAGTAAAGGTGTTGCAGTAGTACATATATTCTGATAGACATAAAGTCTGACACACAGTTGTTTGTCTGTAGTTAGTAGAATGTATTGATGTCAACATTCAATAAAGCACCAGAAATCCACAAATGTGTGAGAAACAAACCAAACATATGAGGAAAAACTCTGAACATTCTATGAAAATCAAGACAGTTGAGAGGTATGCAGACTGTCAGTTTGTTGGTGGTGTAACATTACCAACCACAGTCACATATTTAGTACAGCAGACAGCTATGTCTGTAACATACAAAATCCCGGACTGGAATACAGGTACGTGTGGCCTAGAGTCACATCATAAGTACTAACAGTCTCACTGCACATGCCCGTACACTTAGTAAAAATGAGCGCAATTCTGTTGGCCCTTCATTGAAATGACCTATTATGTATAAATGTCTATACATACAGACACATACGTATAGATAACTGTCTGTCAGTATCTGTATCTCACATGCATAGTATATCTATCACTATGAAGTGTCAAATAGATATATATAGCTATATATATTAAAATGATACATAGACTCCCCCATATATCTACAGAACACATATACATAGCATACATACACACAACAATATTTATATATACATCCCTGTTATATACAAGAATATGTTTGTGGATGTCTGCATTGTCCGATATACCCTAATATTGGTGAGTTAACTGCACTATCACACAGCCATAATGTTGCACAAAGGATCCAAAGTAAAGGCACAACAGTACATAATCCACTTCACTACAGACCCCTATGCCTACTGGATATCACCACGGAGACAGACACAGGTGAGCAGGTGGTGTAATCTATAATGGTGTCAATGCACGTATGGACAGGGCACATTGTGCATGCTCACAGTGTCATCTACGTAACTGCAAGCAGCCACATATGGCCATACTGGGAACTGTACACACATAGCTAGGATAACATCAATTGTCTCACTGCTAGGATACTAGATGCATATAACAGTATGTACCTATATCACTCTGCAGGCTACATATGCTGTTCAACACAAGCCTAGTTTGTGTAATGCACAAGTACTGAACCTGCAATCACATATGCAACAGACTGAACCTGTGGAGCATGTGATAAATACAGTGATCTATAGTGTATAAATCTAGATAGGTAGGGGCTCTAATCTCAATGCAGCCCACTTAGTGTGTGTGTATATACCTCAGCAAAACAATGGATGTGCCCTCATGGGCTATTCACTTGCAATGGTCATGTAGTTTTAGGGACCATTACTTGCTGCTGGCTTCTACACTGCCCTATTTTACAAAGCCTGATGATGTCAACCACCTTAAGACTACCAGCTGAGAGTATAATAGTAAAACCTAAGATGTGGTGCATGTGATAAAGACTGTGATCTATAGTGTGTAATACTAGATAGGTAGGGGTTCTAATCTCACACCTGGGTATTTGGTGCACATGTGTAAGTAAATATACCTGTAAAACAACTGCTATGTTATACACCTGCAATGGTTTTGCACATTTTGGCCTGTAACTTGCTGCTGGCTTCCACACTGCACTATTCTACAAGGCCTGATTATGTCAGCCACCTTAAGACTACCAGCTGACAATGTAGTAGCAAGAGTTAAGCCATAGTGTGTGCAGTAAGTAGTGTGATCTATAGTGTATAAGCCTAGATAGGTTGGGGTTCTAATCTCACTCTGCTCAACATGGTGCATGTGTAAATCCATATGGCATACATATAACAGTCTTTGTAAAGTAGACATAGGTAGGGTTTTGCATCATTTTATTTGTAGTGGGTGATGCGGCCCCCCCAAATGACTGACCACAACAAGGTGTGCTGATATCAACAAGCATTATATGTTTTAAACTGATAGTACTAGCAAACAAAAGGTGTGCTGTGTGCATTGGGCACTGTAATCTGTAGTGTGCACCAGTACATAGGTAAGTTTCCAATCTACATACAGCCAACTTGAAGTATGCGTGTGCCTTGGCATGTCCTGTATGCAGTGAGTGGAAGTGGTGCTAGCGTGAATGTCGCCATGTTTGTACGTGAGGCTGTTACAGCAGTATACATCATGTTATGGGGCCATAGGATATGTGAACTTAACTAGTATAATGGCGATGCAGCTCTCACAATCAGAGACATCTGTATACCCCTCGGTACAAGACTAGCACATATTGCCCCCAGTCCAAGAGGGACTCAGGCAGATCCCGTGTGATGAGATGATGGCCACCCAGCCAATCAGATAGCATGTGCTGAGGTGCACTGTCTACCATTAGGCAAGGTCTGTTTCAAGGCTATGTTTATGTCTGCTAGACACATTTCTCCCACAAACAGTTTTATTTATTTTATTTATTTAACATTTTATTTATTTAACAAACCCCAGAGAGAGGGATGAGGACAACATAACTGAGTTGTCAAACCATTTAACTCACTCAACACACTGCACTCTTTAACTCATTTTCTCTCTCTCATCAGTGCTATTACTACTCAAAAAAATATTATTTAATATGTACACAGTACTAACTTTATTTTTCTCACAGTGATCTTTACTGAAAATGCTTGTGTTTTTCATTTTTGAACCTATATCTACTAGAAAACTGTACTGAATATTTCTTTGTATAGACAAACTAGATGATGTGTATTCTGCATCTTACAATATGTATACGATTGCACTATCTAATTATTGTATTTTGCTTACATTTATGTGGAGCTTCTCACCATGGGCCTCCACTGAAAATGGGCTTCTGGCCCAGTCGGACTTTCCCAGTAAACAAATGCAGATAAACAAATAAATAAATAAATTGGACTGAATTATGTGTGTCCAATGGACACATGTATGAAATGGAGAGCTATGTATGGGACAATTTATTTTAAGGTGAAAGTGGAATGTTGGCAGAAGGGACATAGGTATGTGTGGGGGAGGTAAGTTGGGTAGGTGAGGATGCATTTGCAAACAGACAAGACAGCAGACAGGGGTGGTGTGTGACACATGAGGGGGTTGAACACCTTGGATAGGGATGGGGCTGTGGAATCCAAGTCCCACATGCGTCCAGACAGCAGCAGTGTGACTCCCCACCCATGGGACTTTTGACACTGCTCCATCACTGCCTCAAGGGTGGCTGTGCTGGAGGCTGGGAACCAGGGTGAGGCTGCCCCACCAGGGTGGCCAGTATGCCTCAATCCAGTGCAAGTGGTGGTCATAGCCATGGTGGACAATCCTGTGCACCAAGACTGGCAGTTCTACATGGGTGGCAATACCCCCTCCACAACCACTCCCAGAGGGGGGGCTGGGCCCCCTATCCTGAGGTGGTACTACCCAACACCACAGGTACCGCAGGGGCAGCAGTGGGGGCACCACCAGTATGGGTCTCAGATGTGCTGGGACCTGGTGCCACAGCAGGTTCGGGCAAGGTAGGGGGATCAGCTGGAACCAGCCTACCTTGACATTCTGTGGTAAATGAGGTATAGCAATAAGTTATGGTTTGTAATAAGGTGGGGTTGCTATTCTATTTAAATCTGGCTTGCAATTAACAACTTACAATTGCAATATATCCCTAGACTCCAATACTGAAATTCTCATCTCTAAACCTGAACTTAACAATGCTAAATCAATCTATATTATCTGTATGTATTTGCCCCCTGGAAATAACATAGCCATCTTGAAAAATATCCTCTGCTGACTATCCCAACACCTGCCTCAAGAAACCATAATCCTAGGCGATATAAATTTAGACTGGAATTCCTATAACAGCACTCTTCCTACCACTCACATAAACCTATATGGTTTCTCTCAAACCATTACCTCCCCCACCAGAATAAATAAAGCTAACAAGAAAGCAAGTATATTAGACTGGATTCCCACAAACAATCCCACTCACTACTATGAGTCTGGAACCCTCCCCGATGATTTAAGTGACAACTCACTTACCTACATCATCAGACTAAGAGCAAACACTCCTACTCCAATCTCTATCAAACAAATTAGATCCAAAAAGAAATTTAACCCTGACCTGTTCCAAATGGAACTAAGAGCATGCAAATGGGTTCCCTTAAAACAACTTCCATTAGATGAAGCTATTAATTTCTTTAATTCTATCTTCCTAGCCATTCTTAATCACAATGCTCCATCCAGATCTATTAGAATTAAGGCCAAGTCTGCCCCATGGCTTTCTTATGAAACCAAACACAAAATTAATCTCAGAAATAAACATTCGGTCAAATGGAGAAAGACTAAAAACCCTGCTGACCAACAAACCTTTAGACAGCTAAGAAATGACACAAAGAAGGCCATACTCTCTGATAAACAAAACTACTACTTACAATATCAACAACCTAACCACAACAACCCACAGAAATTCTGGGCTAGCATTAAGCAGTTACTCCACCCAGGTCAAACCATTACACCTAACCCTCAAAATACAGATAGGAAAAATCCCATCCATACAGCTAATACCTTCAATACTTTCTTTACAGATGCTACCCAAACACTAGCCAGTCAACTATCACATAATACCTTCACATTACCTTCATACTCCTCTATCCCACCTTTCACTTTTCGTTTCAAACCTGTCCCAACCACATTTATCCAAACCCTACTGAATAAACTGAAACCATGCTCCCCTTCTGCAGACCTACTGCCTTCTGAATATCTACAGCTATCATCCAAGGCTGTTGCCTATCCTATTTCCATACTGATCAACAGAACTATTACTGAAGGTTACATCCCCACCTTATGGAAAGTCTCCCATATTATCCCTCTACATAAAGGTGGACATTCCACTGAGCTATCAAACTATCGCCCCATTGCCTTTAGCTAAAATTATGGAAAAATGTATCCATAAACAACTACTCCACTACTTAATAGAAAACAATCTACTTTCTAAGTGTCACCATGGTTTCGGACTTTCACACAGTACTACCACTGCCCTCCTTTCTTTACTGATGACATTAACAGGAACCGAAACCTGAATAATCTTTCTTCTGCTCTATTTATTTATCTGTCTAAAGCATTTGACATGGTAAACCACCAGATTCTCATTAACATACTTAAATCTCTGTCATTAGACCCACTTTCCATAAAATGGTTCCAATCCTACCTTGACAAACGACAGCAAGCAGTACTTTGGCATAACTAATTATCCACCCAACTACCTGTTTCCTTAGGTGTCCCTCAGGGGTCCATACTAGGACCTCTTCTTTTCTCTATATTTATTAACAACTTTCATCTAGCTATCCCACAAGCCACTTGTATACAATATGCTGATGACTCCACATTATTATGCACAACTACATCCTCCCATGACCTTCACTCTCTCACCCAAAAAATATTCAACATAGTTGAACAATGGTTCACTCAGTGTTGCCTTCTTTTGAACCCAAAGAAAACCAAACTCCTCCTCTTCACTCCAATTCAAAAGTCCTCTCCTCTACATTTCTCTGTGGCATCTACCAATGCCACAATAATATCTCCAGACTTCACCACCAACCTAATAGGAGTCACCATTGATAATAACCTTAACTTCAACATCCACATCAACAATACTATAAAGACTGTCAACAAAAAATTGGCACTTTCTATAGGATTAAATGCTTCCTTTCCCCTACTGCTAAAACTACTATCGCCCACACTCACTTGATCTCTACTCTCCTTTATGCCTCTCCCATTTTTACTAATCTCTCCAAGAATAATCTCAGCAAATTAGAAATGTCCTATAATAACATTGCTAGACTTGCTACAGGCAACCCATTTCGAACCCACCATTATATAAACTTAAACCAGATAGGATGGTTAGAACTTCAACACCTGATTAAATTTCACCAACTAACCATTGCCCACAACATTCTCTATAAACCTTCCAGCACTCCAAGTTTAACAAATCTCATTACCCCCTATAAAAATCTGAAGTCCTTACGCTCATCACACAAACTTCTTCTATACACCTCTAAACCTCATAACAGGGCTGGGGAGTCTCTCTTCTCTAATACTGTTGGCAAATCCTGGAATCTTCTCCCTAGTGACCTAACCTCACTCACCTCTTTATCTCTCTTTAAAAACAGACTTAAACTCTACCTCAAATCATACTGGCTATGCCCCTGTGCCAAACCTGACTAGTCCTATACCTCTACAAACTCAACTTACCTATCTAGTCCTTACTATCCTCTGTTACATCTTCCATCTCTCTATACTTTTCTTATCTACCTTTTTCTACATTATTTATATCCTCTTTACTTACCTTTTCTTAAGTAAATCCATTCTATCTTCACTACACATACAACTTCCTTTTCTCTATTTCCTACCTAACATGTACTATGTCTCCATACACTCTACTCATTCTATTTTTTTAACTCTTAACCTCAGTGTACATCCTTTTAAAATCCTCCAGGCTTTTACTGCACAGTACCATTGTAAATGACCTTTTTTATTTACTATGATAATTGCTATTTTTTTATTATTATAATACCTGATGTTTGTGTATTGTTTGTACTTATACTTTTGAAACATGTCTTTGGAACTTTTCTCCCCGGGCCTCTACAGAAAATGGACACATATCAAGTTAGACTAGCCCGGTCAACAAATGTAAAATAAAATAAAAAAATAAATAAAACTAAATCAATGTTAGTATTAACAGAATCGAACATCATATTTATTCATCCAAATACATATTAATGCATATCATGTGCAGCACAACATTAAGTAACATAACATTCAGTATGATAACAGCATGCCAGTAAAACGTAAACGATAGGCCCAACAAAACAGTTAAACAAATATTTTAATATTTCATCATAACAAAACATAACAATAATCCACATCATTTTGCAATATATAATTTAACAAAATGTGTTATTATCAAATCATAATAAAACATATCAATAATAAAACACATTTTTCCAAAATATAGTTAGTTTAACAAAACATGTTAATATTAAATCATAATAATAAATAACGGTAATAAATAAATGAAGGTAAGGGGTGGGGAGAGAGAGACACACACACATTCCATTACTGACATTGCAGATTATATCCCTTAAAACAGAGAAATATATACTGTGCAGGTGTATAGTGTCAGGTTTGAGACAGTGACTACAATTCTCCTATCACTGATGTAGCACTTACATACCTCTTAAGCTGCTAGCATGGGTTAGTATAGGCCAAGCAGTAACAAATGCAGGTACACCACTATGCAGAACAGTTTTACATAATGTGGACATATAACTACCCAGGTTCTGTAAATGGATTTGGTAATACATTGCATTCCAGGTAATAATTTATCTGCTAATCATGTGACGGATGGATTAGGTAGTTTTAATTACATTACCATAAATCGTGACACTTAAGAGACGTATTTGTGTACAGTAAGTGCCTTAGTTGGCAGGCATGGGAGTAGAATCCAATAACTGTGACTGCAGGAGACATCTGCAAATAATATAATAACTGACTGCAGTAATTAGTAAAAACATGCAAGGAATACAGCCATACTGGGATTACACAGCTTTATTTATGAATGAAGACTGCTGAAGAACACATTCTTGGTATTCATGTTAACATTCTGTGAAATCTAAAAACAATATCTGCTCATAATATGGGTGGGCCACCTCATCCATATATTTGTTATGTTCCTGGTGAGAGAAAAAAATGTGAGCATTACATGACTGATACTGAATATTTAATGCTACATACCACTAAATTTGAACCCAGGACTGTGTGTGGCAAAATGTAATGCATTCAATGCATTTAACAGACTGAGCTACTGAGTCACTGCTGACTATTAAGTGACTAATACTTGCCTGGAGGTCACCTGCAACTATTTTATGAATTGAGCAATACAAGGTAGAGGACATTCCTCTGACAGTCTAGAACTATTACAGTGTTATAGTAGACTGCAGTGACAGTAGAACACACATGCATGGAATACAACTATACTTCACATATGAAAAAAGCTGCAGTTTAGAATCAACAATGCTAGTGAACACATTTTATTGTTATTGGCTTGAAATATCTGTGAAGTCCACATACAGTATCTGCCCATGGACTAGGCTGCTTCACCCTCATACCTTTATTACCTGATGTCTGAGGAAGAGAGAGCATTATGTGACCAATATTGGCCTGGAGACAGCCTAGGACAGCCCTATGTGTTAAGAAATACAGTTTGCAAACCATTAGATTTGCTGGCTACAGCTATTAGTGTTACACTTGACTGCAGCAGCCTTACCATAGACAATCAATGCAAACAGTTCTACTGCAATGGTTTTGACAACACAATCCTGCTGAACAACATTTTGCTTACTGTTATTGGTATTGCTTTTGCTTTATTGAAATTCTTGAATTCAATTGAATTAAAGTTCTTATTGTTCATTTATTGCACTACAGTTCTACAGCTCTAATTGCCCATTTATTGCACTACAGCTCTACATTCCCATTTATTGCAGTACATTTGTTCTTGTGTATCCTTTATTGCAGTAAATGTTTTACCCTTTCTTGCTTATTACACTATAGTTGGCATACTAAATCCATACTTACCACACTCATGGCACAACCAGGTCCCTGGCATGGGACTCAACATTGTGAGCCCTCTCAGCTGCAGCTGTTGGGAGAGAAGCACAACATTATGCATACTAGTTCTGCACACATTCAGCTTGCATTTTGGTTAAACAGAGGAAGACATACATACTTGTGGAGCATTCCCAGCTCAAGCTTCATGGACACACGTGACCAGGGTTCCCTTCTTCCTCCTTTTCAGGTAGTTAAAATGGTGATGACACTGCTCACCTGTGCAGGGGATACCAATAACACAGGTGAGTTCCCTGTCCAAATGGTCCCAAGCCTCTGCCTTACACTTTGAGCCCTGGAATTTGCCCTGCATCAGCCGGGGTTCAAGGTTTTTAATAAGGAGCCCAACCATGACTCTAGACTACTGAATGCCCCACCACTGTACCCAAAAGCACACACCTTTACCAACACTGCCAACCATACCAACAGTTGATTGAACTCCAATGACTGTTGCAGAAGTTCCACCTATTGGGCTTAATATAGGCTGTTTTCCCACCCTTACACATCATTCATCAACATTCAAAAAAGCCTGCATCGCTTAGCAGCACACAGACCAGCTAAACAAAGCCAAGCAGTGAAAAAAACTCGCAGAACCATGATTTTAGAGAGTCTTAGCACCATGCAGATATTGGTAGCCATTAGCTTGTTTATGCACTGCTTACCATGAATGAGCAGTGCTTAGCAGAGAACAGCAGTGCAAAAATTCACAATACTGCAATGAAATTAAACAAAAAGAGTACATTCATTTCCAGAGATAATTTGCCTCTTATGGACTTGAACCCAGGACCTACTAACCATAAGACCATAACTCTACCCATGCAGTTAGCTGGACATTACGAAAGCTACTATACCTTCACATATACTACTAGACTACCTGCTAGCATTGCTGTGCACTGTGCCACACTACCCAAACATGCTTAAACACACCTATAAATAAATAATTAAGTACATCTGTTTTCTATTTCTAGATGTCTGGCAGGTATCTGCCATGTATGTATAAACTCTGCTGTGCTCCGTGCAACACCATGCAAATGTAAATGCAAATAAATAAATAAAATAAATAATTATTATAATTAATTACATCCAGTTTCTATTTTTAGATGCCTGCTACATGTCAGCCGTCTATATGTGAGCACAGCTTGGCATTGCTGAACTCCATGCTGCATCAAGCAAACATGCAGTAAAAAAAAATAAAAAAAAACATAAGACATCATAAAAATGACTTATTAGACAGTTGACACTTCACAACATTACAACAGTGGCAGAGAGCATTACAGGGAGCCAAATGAATGGTTGTGAAGATAGACAGTAGCTCCCATTATATGACTGAGGCCAAAGAGATTGTCTTGTATATCTGAACTGATTATCAGTATAAAACCCTACATTAAAATAGGCATGCTACTATATTATACAATGCACTTTCACTTATAATACTGGATATATATTATATATCATCACAAGTGCTAAAGACATTGTCAGCTACATTTCACATTAATCACTTGTATAGTATCTATATATATGTCATGTTTTTAAAATATGACAAGTATTAAAATATGAATTGAATAGCATGGGCATTTACCAATATGTTGCTGTTGGCACATGATACGCATATAAATAGCATGTCTAATTTCAGTCTATGAAAGTAAATGCCAGGTTATGTACACATGTCAATTATGAATGAAGAGCTTTCTCTCTATTCTTTTTAATATCCTCTAGGTAAATACTTGTCAGAAACACACATATACTACAAAGCTGCTGGTTATTGCTTATTCATTAGTATATGTATGGCTGCAATGTGATAAATATATAGTGTGGGCCATTTGAGTTGAGATTATGTCTCTATATTGGGTGTGTTCTCACTTTGAATGTTCTATATATTATCTATAATATGATTTTGAGTAATCTCACTTAATTCAAAGAACCCATAATAGTAATGATTTATTAAAATGGAGAATAAAAGGAAGAAGAGAAAAAAGAAAGAAAATTGACAGTGCACTTATCAGTATTCTTGACTGAAAATTATTTATTCACTGAAACTCAAACTGTGAACCCTGCTTTAATATGGCTGCATTTCTAAACTTATACAAAGATAATATTGTATTTGTACTGTATAGAATATTGTATATGTACATTTAAATGGCACCTGACCTAACAACTCCTACTGAATATACCCAAACACACTCAGGTATCTTAATTCTGTAATTACTTTAAAAATATGAAATATAAAATGAAGAGATGGGTCTAACCTTACATTTTCATAGGTTCATAGGTTCATACTAGGCTATCTTTCCTAGGGCATTTATAAGCCTAGCCAGAGTGTGTTTGGCTTTCGCCACCCATTTTAAATTAATTTTCCTATGCCCTTTTTCGAGGTTAGTATACTGTGCCTCTGTCTAACAGTGACACAGAAGTGATACCCGGGGTAAACCTACGATCTCCCATCCACTCATCAAGATTCCTCTTGAAGAGAGTCAATGAGGGACTCTGCCTAACCTGGACTGGAATTTTATTCCAGAGTGAAGGGAGCCTCTGGGTTATGAATCTGTCCCTCCAGCATGTCCTATTTATTTCAGTGCTGAGGTTCAAGTCTCTAGAGCGCATAGCTTGATGGGATTTGGATTTTCTGAGGTGCAGCATGTCCATTAATTCTGGGTTGGACATGGCTTTATACGTCAGGCACAGATCGCCTCTGAGCAGGCGGTATGCCACTGAGTAGAGCTGGAGTTTCTTTAACCGGGCAGCATATGGCATCTGTTTGAGCCCTTTGATCCTCTTGGTGAGGTACTTTTGGGGTCTTTCCAGTTGCTGCAGGTGTCTGGTAAAGTACATCCCAAAAGGGGAATTGTACTCAATTATGGGCCTGATAAGGGATGAGTAAAGAGGCACAATGACCTCCCCTGATCTAGATGTGAATCCCTTCATGATTAGGTGGGCTATATAAAATGTTTTTCTAACCACTTTGGCCACGTGGTTGTCAAATGAGAGATTGCTATCAACTTGGGTCCCCAGGTCCCTAATTACTTCTTCTGTACTTAATGGATTACCACCTATGTGGTAATTTGTGGCACTTTGTTTTGCCAAAGGGATGACTATACACTTTTTGGCATTTAGCTTGAGGCCATGGCTCTGGCACCAGTTGTCTGTTTCTATGAGGCCCTTTTGGAGGATGCTTGTGTCAGCTGGAGAGTTGATTATGGCACCCAGTTTGCAGTCATCTGCGAACTTGGTCAGCCACAGTCCTTCCGTGTTGGCCTGTACCTCCGAGAAATATATACCAAACAAGAGAGATCCCAGGACTGAGCCTTGTGGGATGCCACTTGTAACTGGTTTGGAGTCTGACATGGCTCCAGCAATTCTAACCATGTGGGTTCTGTCCTTGAGCCAGTTTGCAACCCATCTAGTGACATAGGGGTTTATATTTAAGCTGGTGAGCTTATCTATAATGCCCGAGTGGGGCATTGTATCGAAGGCTTTTGCGAGGTCCAGGTAGGCTGTGTGGACCACCTTCCCCTCGTCAATGGCCTTGGCGACTGTTTCAAAGAAATCAACCAGGTTTAAGAGGCAGGATCTGCCCTTAACAAAGCTGAAATGGGTAGGATCCAGTGTCTGTAGGTCCCCAATATCTTTATTTATGAGGTCCATGATGATCCTTTCCATAGCTTTGCAGACCAAGCTAGTCAGGCTTATGGGACGATAGTTTCCAGGATCCGTTGAGGCACCACTTTTGTGGAGACAGACCACTGTTGCTGTACGCCACTCTTTGGGTGCATATCCTGTAGTAAAGCTGAGATTGAACAGTAGTTTTATGTTTGGGTTTAGCTCTTCTTGGAGTTCATGTAGAATGCAGCCCGGGACACTGTCTGGTCCCATTGATGCTGTGTTTTTTGCTTTGAAGAGGGCAGCTCTTACCTGAGCATCTGAGATGTCAGGGGGGCAGCACTCTGCTGGGATAGATATTTACCCTTTTGGTGAGGAGGGAGGGGGAGAAATTTGCACTGAACCTGTCAGCTAGGATGTTGGCAATGTCTGTGGGTTCGGTGTATTCTTTGTCATTTTGGACTAATTCTGAGCATATCTGGGAATTCCCACCCAGGTTCCTAACATAACTAAAGAAAGCTTTGTGATTATCCTTAGTGTCCTGTGCAATTTTTCTCTCAAAGCTGGCCTTAGATGATTTTATGGGTGCCCGTAGTTTTTTGCTAATACTGATCAGAGATGCCTTCCCTTTTTGGGATTTTGCTCTATCATGTAGTAGCTTCCTCCTTCTATTGTATAGTTTGTTTATGGCTGGGGTCCACCAGACAGGATGTCTGCCTTTGGAGGATTGGGTCTGGGTTTTATTTGGGATTGCATGATTCATACATTCCTGAAGGTGTTCATAGAATGCATTTATAAAGGATTATGTGGTCTGAGCCATATTTTCCACTGGCCCAGGGGCTTTGAAGGATTCCACCTCAGTTTTGAGGAGTGTGAAATTTGCTTTAGAGAAATTTTTCACTGTGGTTTTCAGGGCAGGGGGTGTGAATATCCGGTGAGATTAGTTTATGGTCTGATCTTACCAGTGAGGGATACAATTCTGGTCTGGAGCATAGAGTCCCCATGTTGGTGATGATCAGGTCGAGTATGTTTTAGGCCATATTCTACTAACTGTACTTATGTTGGATTTTTTCCATGACAATTGTCTCTGAAATTACTTTAATGGGATTTACTTCTGTAATTACTTTATGTTTATTAATATGGTCTGCAAAGGATATAATAAGCACTAGAACTAATATAAAATAAGTTTTATATTGTAAATAAACTTGCAATTGTAATCTTGACCACAAGGTGTCACTTGAGCATTTATTTATTTATTTTGTTATTTATTTTACATTTGTTTTCTGGGAAAATCCAACTGGATGCATGCCCATTTTCAGCAGAAGCCTGGGGAGAAAAGCTCCACAGTAAAATTCATACAATTATTATAAGGAATACATAGGTAGTAAAATCCATAGAAAGTAACAAACGTAACAGAGACAAGTAATTTATCATTGACACATAACATATAATGGTCTATTTGGATTGAAGTCTTTGAACTATATGATTAAATTAAACTGGGCAATTATTTAACATGTTATAATTTGTAAACTCTTTTTAACACCTATACTCTACATATCTTGAAGCATAATTACCATAAACTTTATTAACTTGTGTCTGTAATGTTTCATCTAGATTTGTTGCTAATAATCCTATTTACCTTTCTAATTTCTGTGTGCTGTAACAGACATCTGCCTTCTAAATTGGTGTATTAAATATTCTGTAAATATTTATGTGCTGTAATAGCAGAAGCACTTTTACCAAAACCTATGCTTTCTGTATTGCAGATATGTAAGGTGCTCTGTATTCTGTAAATTAATTAACAGAGTTACTGCAAGGCTACAGTTAAACTATTCCAGGTGCCAGAAAGTGTACTCTTCAAATTTTCCCTTAGAACTAGCTGGTTTCTCAGTAGCAGCACTAAAATCTGAACCCCTGTGACTAGCACTTGCTCTAGAACCTGCTGGAAAGCACTAGGAAGCCTGAAACTGATACAAGCACTCAACTCTCCTTGTCAATAAGGAGAAATTAATCATAGGGACTAAACAGCTTATAATTGCAAAGTACCTTGCAAAGGTAAGGGAAAACGGTTCTTAAACTTTACAAAAAAGCACCTAAACAGGCATATCCAAGGGTCAGCTTCCAGTGATTTCTCCTGTCCACCTGGTGAATCTGGGAATATTAGGCAATGCGGCAACTGCCTCATGTACACAGACAATCCTCTCCTCCTACCACCCAACACTACAACCTGTGAGAGATGCACTTACATAGCCAAACTGGAAGCAAAGTTCTTTCCAGCCAAGATTGTGCTAGACAGTCAAGAGGAGAAGGTTAACACCTGCACTACACCTCAAGCAACTCATAGCCTTTCAAAATCCACACCATCAACACCCAAACATAGCAACACTAAACCTACATATGCGGAGGCCCTTAACATTAACCTGCCCAAGCAACAAGGACCTCCGAAGCTGAAATGCAAACAAAAACCAGTCACAACCAAAGTGACACATAGCTCACAACACCAGTGTGCCACCCAACAACAGCCCCTAAGGCAAGACAATGTACCCAACACTTTAGTCATAGGTGACTCTATAGTCAGGCACACTGATGTCCCACTCACCAGGCTGAACAAGAAGAAAATTACAGTCAGCTGCCTGTCGGGTGCCAGGATCCACCACATAACGCATGCACTCAAGTCACTCCACAACAAGTACAAATATGACTGTCATTGTCCATGCTGGAATGAATGACTTGAAATGTACCTCCCTGGACTACATGAAAAGGGGCATGGAAGAGCTCTTGGATCATGTGGCCCAGGCAGGTATGACCCTAGCCCTGAGTAGCATCCTGCCTTCACCCAGAATGATACCACAGTATAAGGACAAAGTGATTGACTTCAACAATTGGCTAAGCTTCTGGTGTCACTCAAAGGGGATCCAGTATCTGTCTGCCTGGGAAAACATGATCGACAAACCATGATGCTTTGCCAGAGATGGTCTGAACCTGTCACCCCTGGGATTCAGGTTACTGGCTAAAGCTCTTGCCACCCCTATAGTGCCTTTTTTAGGCAAGGTTCAAAGGATAAAACCACCACCGTAACAGATACAAACATGCAAAATCTAAAGGTAATGCTACTCAGTGCTAGAAGTCTAAACCTCAAAATGCACTCTCTCGAGGCACTCCTAAAAATGGAGAACATCGATATCTGTGCAGTAACTGAGAACTGGTTCAAGGCTCCAGAGAGCACCCCTGCAATACCAGGCTACAACTCTTACCACACATTTTGGCCACAAAACCAAGACCGAAACACTAAAGCTGGAGGAGTATCCATATTCACCAATGATATTCACACCTCCAGGCTAGTTGCACAACACAATGCATCTGAAATTCTCCAGGTGCAACTAACACTGGGTAAGACTGCATACTACAGATCCCCCACCATGCCCAAACATTCTCACCACACCTTTCTAAACATACTGGAAAATATTAAGATACAACCAAACACCCTAATACTGGGTGATTTCAACTACCCTGCCATTAACTGGGAAAACTACTCGGGTACCAAATGCTTTTCCCAACGGTTCTTGGAATTCATAATTTCCAAACACCCTGGATCAACTAATCCATTGTCCCACCAGGGGATCCAATATCCTAGATCTGGTCATTACCAACATGGGAGATAGATGCTCCCCACCAGTGGTCACCCCCTCATTGGTCAGGTTTGACCATAAGCAAATCACCCTAAACATTCACATCCCACCCCCACCCCCAGTAAGGAAACCTCCTTAAAAAACTTCTCCAAAGCCAACTTCATGCTACTGAAGTCAGAAGTAACAAACTTCTCAACACCCATGCAGACGGGATCTGAAAGTTCGACTGCAGAATCCTACACTAAGGTACTGTACAAGCACATGCACTCGTGCATGAATCGTGCCATCCCAAATAGAACCAAGATGCTCTTCTCCAAAAAAATGAAGCCAATCTGGTGGTCCCCTGCTATAAACAAACTATACAACAGAAGGAAGAAACTGTTGCAGAAAAGAGGAAAATCTCAAGATGCAAAAAAACTCCCTCACCAGCCTCAGTAAGAAGCTGAGATCCCTCATAAAATCCTCAAAGCTAGTTACGAAAATAAAATTGCCAAAGACTGCAAAGACAACCACAAGGCATTCTATAGTTATGTCAAGAATCTAAATGGCAATGCTCAGATCTGCTCTGAGCTACAACAGAATGGCATTAAATATACTGATCCCAAGGATATTGCCAATATCCTGGCAGATTGATTTAGTGCCAACTTCATCTCCCTCTCACCCCCTAAAGGGCCCGCCTCAATACCAAAAGATTGCCAAATTCTGGTAATCACGGCCACACAGGTAGAAACCGCACTCTCCAAAGCTAAGAATACAGCATCCATGGGACCAGATGACATCCCAGGCTGTGTACTACATGAACTACAAAATGAACTGGCACCTCACCTAAGTGTCATGTTTTAATCATAGCCTCACCTCAGGCTTTGTGCCCACTGAGTGGGGCACAGCTACAGTTATCCCACTCCACAAGGGGGGATCCATCTTGGATCCCGGGAACTACTGTCCCATCAGTCTGACAAGCCTGATCTGCAAGGGCATGGAATGCATTATCATGAAACTTATAAACAAAGACATTGGCAACCTTCAAACACTGGACCCCGCCCAGTTTGGTTTTGTGAAGGGCCGATCTTGTCTCCTGAATCTGATTGACTTCTTCGAATAAGTCTCCAGAGCTGTGGACGAGGGTAAGGCGGTCCACGCAGCTTATCTGGACTCGCCAAGGCCTTCAATACCATCCCCCACTCTGGAATCATAGATAAACTTACAAATCTGGGCATAAAGCCCTATGTCACTCGATGGGTTTCCAACTAGCTTACTGACAGAACCCAGACTGTAAAAGTAGCCAACTCCAAATCCAGCTCCAGACAAGTGACAAGTGGAGTACCTCAGGGTTCGTTCCTGGGACCACTATTGTTTGGCATCTACTTCTCTGAAGTACAGGCCAACACTAAGGGACTCTGGCTAGCAAAGTTTGCAGATGACTGCAAACTGGGAGCCATTATTGAATCCCCAAATGATGTGGATATTCTACAAAAGGGCCTTACAGAAACAGATGTTTGTTGCCAGAGCCATGGGCTCAAGCTTAATGCCAAGAAATGTATAGTTATCCCCTTTGAAATAAAACATGTACCCATGAATTACCACATAGGAGGCAGTACACTAAAGTGTGATGAGAGACTTAGGGACACAGGTGGACAGTGGTCTCACTTTCGATAACCACATCACCACAACAGTCAGGAAATCCTTCTATGTTGCACACCTCATCACTAAGGGCTTTTCATCCAGAAAAAAGGAGGTCATTGTCCCACTGTACTCATCCCTCATTAGACCCATTATAGAGTATAATACCCCATTTGGTATGTACCTCACAAGACATCTGCAACAGCTGGAAAGGCCACAGAAATACCTCACTAAAAGAATCACAGGCCTAAAGCAGGTGCCATATGCTGACCATCTAAAAAAACTCCATCTATACTCTGTGGCATATCATATACTCAGATGCAATCTCTGCTTATCATACAAGGCCATGTCAAACTCTGAGCTGTTGGACATGCTCCACTTAAAGAAATCCCAATCCCCTCAGAGCCACATGCTCCAGGGATCTAAACCTTGTCATCACACTGAACAAAACATGCTGGAGGGATAGGTTCCTGACCCAAAGACTCCTCATACTCTGGAATAGACTGCCCATACATGTAAAGCAGAGTGTCTCATTGGCCCTCTTCAAAAGGAACCTTGATGATTGGATGGGAGATAGAAAATTCATTCTGGGGACCATGTCAGTCACCCTGCTAGACAAGGGTCCAGAGAAGTAAATATTGTGGGAAGAAATATCCAGGGAATTGTTATGGCTTGGCTTGTAGAGGCCCTGGGGCCGATAGCCTAGTACCAGCCTATGAACCTATGAACCTATGCACAAATTGAGCCTGACCTGTTGGGCATCCTTAAGTATATTAAATAACTATTACTATTTATTATTTAGATAACTTATCTTAATAACCTTTTACAAATAATTCTGTCAATTTACCCTAAAAACTAATGACTGAATAATGTGAAGTAAGGATGTTAGAAATGTATAATGGAGTATGAATGTTATATACTGAAATCTGACTGAAATGTACAATACCAAACTCATAACTGAATGTGAATGTCATACTCTGGACCATAATTGACATTTACAATAAAGTGATAGATAGATAGCTATGTATAAATGCTATAATCTGAAATCTAACTAAACTAATACTGAAGGAATACATTTTCTGCCAGTGTTACCTGAACACAGATAAAAACGTAAACTGAAATCTGGTAATGCTATATTCTGGAGACTAAAGTATTAGTGAAGGAGTAGCTTTTTTCTGTTAGTATTATCTGAACGCAGATAAAAGCATAAACTGAAAATTAGCACTGTTGCTTTAACTCTACTCTGCATATATACACATCTGTTATATATACATTTTAACTTTAAGATGTTTGGAAACTGAAAGACATTTAAACTGAAGACTAATACCATTATACAACTGTTTAACTCTAATCTGCATAAATGCACATCTGTTGTAGATACATTTTAACTTTAAAGAATTTGGATAACTGGAACACATTTTAACTTTAAAGAATATGCTGGTTTATATTTGCTGTACTTGAGTTGTTCACCACAGCTCTTGCAAAGTTTAGGCCTAACTCTGAATTGTCCCAGTCACTGCTGAGGTATTAAAAGGGCCTCCCTAGAATCCTTTGAGTCAAAATTATGGCTACACTTAGGCCTTCTAAACCTCCCCTTTCCCATTTCTTGTGCAGGGCTGCATGGCTAGAACAATATTTGTAAAGCACAAAAAAGCTGCTTCAGGTCCTTAAAAATCATATTTGCAGTGTTAACAATTATAACCTGATGGCATTGTGTGTTGCCCTGGCTTCATTTACATTTTTCTGCATGAAATAAACATATGCTGCTAATAAATTCTTGTCAGTCTGTAAGCAAAGTGATAATGTACTATAGTGAACTAAGCCACTGTTACTAATGAATGCATTCTTGCAAGTCTATAAATGAACTTATAATATACCACAGTGAAAAAGAAAGGCTGTAATTTTATTATTAAATCAAACAGAAATCTCAGTGGCATTGTTTTTCTCTGTGATAACCTCAAATGAAACTAAGGTAGTAATATGAAAATGTATTAATATGTTAACATTTTTTGCATTTCTGCACCTCTATAAAATTAATTTTAACTGTTGAACTTTTTACATTTACTCTGTGACCCTCAGGTCATAATTTAGTCTTCCATTTGTAATTCTCCACCCACTGTCATAACATAGCCATATATTTAGCTGACATCATTTAATTCTTTCAATACTACTGAATGCTGCAAGGATTTAACATTAATGTCAACATTTTTTTTTTGATAAATAGTCAGAAATGTTACTGCATAAAACTGTCACTAATAACATTAAAGAACTTTACCATATTGTTTTATGGCATACAGCACTGCCTTTAATTGAGCTCAAGTCCATGTCTCTGCTGTGCTTGGTAAGCCCCAATTTTTGCACAAAATATGTAGAATCTTGAACTGTTTACGTGTACACATTTATTACTAGAGTTGCACCTGTGGCTTTAATAACACATAATATTTATGATGCACCCTTTTCTTGCATGGGATCTCAGCATTTGACTGTATTGTCACTTCTAAAATGTAGCATTGACTTTAAATTTTACATTCTGTAAATTAGCAGAACATTGTATATCTGTGAATGCTTTTTTGTCTCTGCCTGTAGCAATACAATATTTATGCATTGCAATACTTTACTACTATAAGTTAAAGGTCTTAACAATGTTTGCTAAGCAAAACAATAAAAAAATAATTTGCCAAATCTGTAACTGTAAATCCTTTATTGTTCAAATTAACTTGACTGTTATTTCTGGTATACCCTACACAATATGTGCTCCCAGAATGGTAAATGTATACCCACAGTATGTCTTTTTGAGAAAGAGATGAAACTGTGGTTGACTCCCTGCACTTCAGCTGTGTCAGCTGAACTGGAATTTATTTTATCTTTAACCCATAAATCTTCATGTTCCTGTTGTAACCAGTTCTTCAATTTCTGTATATTTGCACAATCTACTGCATGTAAATTCTTACAAGTGCCATCTGTGTGCACTACTGTACATTCTGCAGCATTTTTATTTTTCAATAAAATCTTGTTACTAAAGTCTAAAACAACATTTAAACAGATATGTCCATACCTAGTATGAAGCTGTTACACCTAGAACTAACTGCTGTGATCTTTGACCCTTTAAATTCTGGCAAAACTGCACTCATGTCTTCTAGAAGAGATCTATTTGTAACTGACCTTAATGTGTTTGTATTAATCAGTACATTCTTCCATAATTTATTTTCTGTAGTCAGTGAAATATTGTAATTTCTTTCAACCTTAAACAGCAACAGATAGTCTGGTTTGGTGCTAGACTGACAGACACACCCTTTATAGATAAGCTGAAAATCCTTTTTTTATAGAATTAGCAACAACACTGACTTCAGCTTCTTTATTTTGCCCTGAAACACTAGTAATAACATTGACCTGACCTAAGATACGTATTTCTTCTTTACTTTACCCTAAAGCCTGTATATCATTTATGTTGGGGTTTACTTTATGCAACTGATCAAAATCTACATTATGAACACTCTTATTCCCCCTCAATACAATATTTGTACTGCTTTCTGAAAATAAGAAACTAAAATGTATTACATTCTGAACATCTGTATGTGAAATTGTGCATTGTCTGGAAATATACATGTTACCTACAGTGAATGTGTTTATGTCTCTATATGTAATACCATAACTTAACTCTGTATGTTAAATTATATTTACTTTGCAAACATCTGTATTTAAAATAACATGAACTTGAGACATTGCAAATGTTTGCTTTATATTTGGTCAGGAAATCTGCATATTATGTATACTGACTGTGTTCACCTCTGATTGTGAATTAACTATGTATTTTGAATTACATGTGATGTAGCATTTACACTAATTTGCGAAGACTGTAAACTAGAATTTGTGTTATTTAGGTCTGTAACCATACTGATAGAAGCTGACTCATTTTGAGAATCCATTGCAGTCTGCTTCTGGGATTTAACCCTTTTGTGACTAGAAAGATTTAACATTTCTGAACTAATAACATTGAAATTTAAATGAACATTTTGGCAACCCAGCTTTTTAGACAGTTATACCCATTTTTTTTTTATTTAAACCACACATTTACTGGTGTCTGTACTGTAGAAGTTACATTTACTCATGTATTTAAATGTTTTTGAGATTTACTGTCTGATTTAGTGAGAAAATGGACTGTAACTGACATAAGGAAGTTGAAGTTGCTTTAAGAAAATGTTCTGGTATCTCACAGCTTTTTAAAAACTTTTTCTGTTTTTTTTTTTTTTTTTTTTGGTTGTGTGATTTCACACTTAAAACTTGAAGATATGTTGTCTGCTTTGTAAATGGTGAAGTACATTGCTCTTAACTGGATAGTTTATTTTCCACTGGTATTTTGAAGAATATGAAGTTCTTTGAGACTTTTGGGAAGTTCATAGGTTCATAGGTAGGTACTAGGCTATTGACCTTAGGGCCTATATAAGCCTAGCCAAAAAGGTACCCTGGCTTTCGCCACCCAAGAAAATTATTTTCCTGTGCCCCTGTTGAGCAGAGCCACAGAGGTGATCCCCGGGGTGAATTTCTTATTTCCAATCCAATCATCAAGATTTTTCTTAAAGAGTGCTAATGAGGAGCTTTATTTGACATAGATAGGTAGTTTGTTCCAGAGTATGGGAAGTCTCTGGGACAGGAATCTATCCCTCCAGCATGTTCCGTTTATTGTGGTGACAAGGTTTAGGTCCCTAGAGCTTATAGCTTGGACGGATTGGGATTTCTTTAAGTGGAGCATGTCCAACAGCTCTGGGTTTGACATAGCTTTGTAAGTTATGCAGAGATCGCCTCTGAGTAGGTGATTTGTGACAGAGTAAAGCTGGTGTTTTTTTGAGATGGTCTATGTAGGGCATCTGTTTGAGGCCAGTAATCCTCTTTGTGAGGTATTTCTGTGGCATGTCCAGTTGTTGTAGATGTCTTGTGAAGTACATACCAAAAGGGGCATTGTACTCTGCAATGGGTCTAATGAGTGATGAATAGAGGGGAACAATGAGCTCTTTTTTCCTGGATGAGAAACATTTTTTGTGATGAGGTGTGCCATGTAGAAGGATGTCCTGACTACTGTGGCAATGTGATTATCAAAGGAGAGATTACTGTCCACCTGTGTCCCAAGGTCTCTTATCAAACTTTCAGTGTTAAGTAGACTACCACCTATGTAGTAGCTAATGGGTACAGTGTTTTTACCAAAGGGGATGACAATGCACTTTTTGGCATTGGGCCTGAGGCCATGGCTTTGACACCAGACATCTGTCACCATGAGGCCCTTTTGTAGGATGTCCACATCATTAGGAGTTTCGATTATGACTCCTAGTTTGCAGTCATCTGTGAACTTTGTTAGCCAAAGACCTTCTGTGTTAGCCTGTACTTCAGAAAAGTAGATACCAAACAGGAGAGTACCCAGGACTGAAACCTGTGGTACTCCACTTGTCACTGGTTTGAAGTCAGATTTGGAGTCTGCTATTTTCACAGTGTGGGTTCTCTCAGTGAGCCAGTTGTCAACTCATCTTGTGACATAGGGATTTATACCTAGTTTAGAGAGTTTATCTATAATTCCAGAGTGGGGGGTGGTGTCAAAAGCCTTGGCGAGATAGATAGGCTGTGTGAACAACCTTACCCTCATCAACAACTTACACTGCTTTGGTGACTGCTTCAAAGAAATCTATCAGGTTTAGTAGACATGATCTGCCTTTTACAAACCTGAACTGGGTGGGATCCAGAGTTTGGAGATTACCAATGTCTTTGTTTATAAGTTCCATGATGATATGATTCTTGGCCTTGCAAACCAGGCTTGTTATGCCAGTGGGGCAGTAGTTCCTGGGGTCCATGGTGGCAACCCCTTTGTGGAGTGGGATAACCATCGCTGTATGCCATTCAGTGGGCACAAAGCCTGAGGTGAGGCTATGATTGAACATGGTGCTTAGCTGGGGTGCCAGTTCATTCTGCAGTTCATGTAGAATGCAGCCTGGGATGTTGTCAGGTGCCATGGATGTTGTTTTCTTGGCTTTGGAGAGTGTGGTTTTTACCTGTGCAGCCGTGATTACAGGAACTTTGCATTCTTCCATTATAGAGATGGGCCTTTTAGGGGGTGAGGGGGGTAAAGTAAGCACTGAACCTATCTGCCAGGATGTTGGCAATATCAGTTGATTCTGTATATTTAGTGCTATTGTGCTGTAACTCAGAGCAGATCTAAGTATTGCCATTGAGATTCTTGACATAGCTATAGAATGCTTTGTGGTTGTCTTTACAGTCAGTGGCGATTTTGTTTTCATAACTAGGTTTGGAGGATTTTATGAGAGATCTCTGCTTCTTACTGAGGCTGACCAGGGAGTTCCTCCAATCATGGGATTTTTCTCTTTTTTGCAACAGTTTCTTTCTTCTGTTGTACAGTTTGTTTATGGCAGGGGACCACCAGATTGGCTTTCCTTTATTAGAGGATAACATCTTGGTTCTGTTAGAGATAGCACAATCCATGCACTCATGTAAGTGCTTATAAAGTGCATTTGTGTAGGATTCAGCAGTCATACCTTTATTGTCCGTCTGTATGGGTGTCGTGAAATTTGCCACTTCTGTCTTAAGAAGTGTGAACTTAGCTTTGGAGAAATTTTTTACGGTGGTTTCCCTAATGGGGGTGGGGGCAGGATGTGGATGTCTAAGGTGATTAGCTTCTGGTCAGATCGGACCAACGAGGAATTGACCTCTGGTGTGGAAAACAAGTCCCCCATGTTGGTAACGACCAGGTCTAAGATATTGCTGCCCCTGGGTGTGAATAAGTTGATCCAAACCATTGGAGTTTATGAATTCCAGAAAATGTTGAGCAAAAGAGTTGGTACATGAGTAGTTTTCCCAGTTAATGGTGGGGGTAGTGGAAATCGCCCATTCTTAGGGTGTTGGGTTGTACCCTAATATTTTCCAGTTTATCAAGAAATGAGGAGTGGAAATCCTGGGGCATGGTGTGGGATCTGTAGCAAGTTACAATTTGGATTGCGGTCTTGCCCAGAGTTAGATGTACTTGGATAATCTTGGATACATTATGCTGAACAACTAGCCTGGAGGTGTGGGTACCCTTAATGAATATGGACATGCCTCCACTTTTAGTGTTTCAGTTCCAGTTAGGTGGCCAAAAGGTGTGGTATGAATTATAGCTTGGTAATGCAGGGGTGCTCTCTGGAGCTTTGAACCAGGTCTCTGTCACTGCACAGATGTTGATGTTCTCCATTTTAAGGAGTGCCTCGAGTTAATGCATTTTGAGGTTTAGACTTCTAGCGTTGAGTAGCATTATCCTCAGATTTTGCTTGCTTGTACCTGTTAAGGTGGTGACTTCATCATTTGAACCTTGTCTAAAATAGGCAATATAGAGGTGGCAAGAGCCTTAGCCAGCATTTTGAATCCCAAGGGCGACAGGTGCAGGCCATATTTGGCAAAGCATCATGGTCTGTTGATCATGTCAACCCAGGCAGGCAGATACTGGATCTCCTTAGAATGACACCAGAAGCTTAGCCAATTGTTGAAGTCAATCATTTTGTCCTTGTACTGTGGTATCATTCTGGGTGATGGCAGGATGCTACTCAGGGCTAGGGTCATATCTGCCTGGTCTACAAGATCAGAGAGCTCCTCCATGTCTCTTTTCATGTAGTTCAGGGAGGTACATCTCAGGTCATTCACACCAACATGGACAATGACATAGTCATATTTGTACTTGTTATGGTGTGACCTGAGTACTTGCATTATGTGGCAGATCCTGGCACCCAACAGGCAGCTGACAGCAACTTTCTCCTTGTTTAGCCGGGTGAGTGGAACATCGGTGTACCTGACTATAGAGTCACCTATGACTAGAGTGTTGGGTACGTTGTTATGCCTTATGGGATATGGTTGAGTGCCACACTGAGTTGAGTATGTGTCATTTGGGTTGTGTTGGTGGGTAGAGGTTGCTTGTGTTTCTGCTTTGGAGGTCTCTGTTAATTAAGCAGATTTTTATTCAGAGCCTCCGTGAATGTAGGTGTGTGTTTCGTGTTTCTATGTGTGTGTTTTGGTGGTGTAGGTTTTGAAGGACTATGTGATGAGTGTGGTGTGGTGCAAGTGTTTACCTTCTCCTCTTTACTGTCTAGTCCAGTCTTGGGTAAAGAGAGCTTTGCTTCCAGTTTGGCTATATCAGTGTATCTCTCACAGGTTGTAGTGTTGGGTGGTAGGAAGAGAGGGTTGTCTGTGTACATGAGGCAATTGCTGCATTGCCCCAAGATGCCCAGATTCATCAGGTAGACAGGAGAAAACACTGGGAGCTGACCCTTAGACATGCCTGGATATGTGTTTATTTATTAAGTACTAAAAACTGTTTTCCTCTAGACAAGTGAGGAAAGTTGAGTGCTGTAGTAATTTGTAGCTTATTTAATGCTTACAATGAGTTTTGAGCAAGTGCTGAGCTCAAAGAAACATATTTTAGTGCTAAAGCTAAAAAACTGGCTAGTTCTAAGAGAAAATTTGAAGAGCAGACTTGATGGTGTCGGGAATAGTTTAACCCTAGCTAAGCAGTGATGCGTAAACTGTATTTTTTTTTAATATAACATTAGAAAATGAGCAAACTGATTTAAACAAATTAACCAATTAACCAATAAAAAGCTAAAAACTGAGCCCCATTCCAGCAGTCTTCGATCAGATAAGTTCTAACTGCACACTCTTGCCACTAGGTTGCAGGGGAATCTTCTCCAAAAACAGATGGCCTGGATTAGTGCTCATGTTATACAAACAAAGATTCAGCAGGTCTGAATTTAGTCTATACTACAGCAAACAAGGCGTACCAATTTCAGAAATAAACAGTTCAAATAAGAAGGCATAATAAGCCTTTAACCAGAAACTCCCAGCTCAGAAGGGCAGACTCTACTCCTTTCTCCCACAAGAGTGCAGACCAAACCTTCTTAATGTAAAATAACTGGCCCAAAGCCCAAGTGCTTAATCCAGAACTAATACACTTTTAGAATAACAGACACTAAGCCTTCAATCAGCAACTGCCATCTTAGAAGGATGTAAGCTACCTGTCCTGCCACAACAGTGCAGACCACAAACCTTCTTAATGTAAAACAACTGGTCTGAAGCCCAAGTTCTTCAACCAAAGGCATAGAATAACAGTTAAAATTTAATCAGGCTATTAACAAGCAGTAATAAATGCAGTAGAATAAATACAATTAAGTACTTTTAGGAGCAAGCAACAAAAGCAAAATAAAGTAAAAAAGTAGGAAGAAACACAAATACAGTAAAAGCAGATGAATAAAGTGCAATTTGTTATATAACAATAGAAAATGAGCAAACTGATTTAAATAAATTACCCAATTAACCAGTAAAAAAGCTCAAAACTAAGCCCTGTTCCAACAGTCTTCAATCAGACAAGTTCTAACTGCACACTCCTGCCACTAGGGTGCAGGGGAACCTTCTCCAAAAAAGATGGCCTGGATTACAGCTCAAGTTATACAAACAAAACTAGATTCAGGATGCCTGAATCTAGTCTATGCTACAGCAACCAAGGTGCACTCATTTCAGAAAGAAACAGTTCAAATAAGCAGGCACAATAAGCCTTTAACAGAAATTCCCAGCTCAGAAGGGCAGAATCTAGCCTCTCCTCCCACAAGAGTGCAGACCACAAATCTTCTTAATGAAAAATAACTGGCCTGAAGCCCAAGTGCTTTAACCAGAACTAATACACTTTTAGAATAACAGACACTGAGCCTTCAATCAGCAATTCCCAACTTAGAAGGATGTAAGCTACCTATCCTGCCACAACAGTGCAGACCACAAACCTTAATGTAAAACTGGTCTGGACCCCAAGTGCTTAAACCAAAAGGCTTAGAGTAACAGTTACAATTTAATCAGGCTACTACCAAGCAGTAATAAATGGAGCAGAATAAAGACAACTGAGAACTTTTAAGAAGAGGCAAAAGCAAAATAAAGTGCATTTTTTTAGTAAAGTGCGAGGAGAGAGTAAGAAGGAGCAGAAGAAAAATTCAATGTTAAGAACCAAAGTGGATTGGCCTTCTCAAATGTTCTCTCTGTATTAAATAGAGTGAACACTAGACTGGGAGGGGTGTCCCAGATCAAATTTACAGTAGGGATGGGCAACTGCAAAACCAACTATAATGATACCACAAGCATAGGGTGAGGGAGGGAGAAAAAAAACAGTTTCAGGACAGATGAGAAACAGAAAACAATGCCAGAAAATATATACAATAATTCAGTCAGGCAAAATTAAGACAATGTAGGACTCTGAAAGGTTAAAATGCCAAGAAATATACTTATCAATCAGTGATATATTTCCAGATTATTTGAGAATCACACTTCAGCCAGAACACCAGCCCCAGGATTCATGAAGCTCGGTGCGTTAGGCTTGTGCCGACCGTGTGGTGTAGAGATGGCACAATAGCACCATATGCATATTAATGAAGGCATGCTGCCGCCACATCCACGTGCATAGGAAACGTGCACGAGTGCATGGGGCGTGTCGAAGTGCCGCACGGAGGCATGGACATGTCGGCTGCTTACGTGCAACCTAAAATGCTGAATATTGCAGCCTGCCTCCAATAGTAATCACACCTGTCAGTGTCCATGGATACTGAAATGTATGCAAAGCATGCAAGACAGTTTTGAGAATACAAAAATAAGAAGCAAACACAAATGCATGTAGCTGAATATTGAGTCCCCATCCCTTGAACAAATGACATTTAAAACCCCGTGCCTGTATTCTATTGTAGTGTTGATAGTTATACCAAGTGGAAGTGAAACACATCGTGTTAGCGCACTGCCAATAGCTAAGTCTAGCCCAATGGTCAGGGTTACCACCTGTCCCACATTGTGAGGGACAGTCCCCCTCTGGGCTGTTGTGTCCATACCAAAACCATTATAAATGTAAAATATCCTGCGATCGTAGGACATAATTATGTCCCACATCTTATGTAATAGTCACATACAATAGTTATTTCCGTATGTAACATACCTACATGTGACAAGAAACAGAATAAGCAAGTAAATGAAACAGAAGAAGCAGCTAAACTGCTACAGCAATAAGCTTACATTTAGGCATAAAACAAAAGTACTATCAGTTGTACTGACCGTGGGTATGTGTTGGCCTGTAAAATCTGATGTGTGTCCCGAATATATCCCATCCTGGCCATATGAAAAGGTGGCAACCCTACCAATGGTCATAGCATTCGCCCAACATCTGCCCATTTGTGGTTCAAGGTGTCCTTGTCAGGACGGGCCAAAGATGAACGGGTATTACCCGGGTCTACCTACCATGTCATGAAAGATAAGTATTTGTGTGCACCTATGTGCATGATGTATAGCAAGTGGAAGGTGAAAAATGCTAGGGTAGTCCTCACAACCATACAGGTACCTGACATATGTAGTGTATGCAATGTGTTCCCGTGACCGTGGCCTGGGCCATCAACCAGAGAAGGGATGGATGGAGTGTGTGGAATATGGGTGTGGGGGGGACGGGTAATGTAATAATTTGCCAAGGGGAGACTGTGTTGGATGCACAATAGGTGAACTAGAGGTGTATGAGGGAGCAGTGGGTGAATCAGAAAGAAACACAAAGAACAAACATACACATCCACAATACAACCTGACAGGCCATACTGTAGAACACAATCCCACAAACATATGAATATTAAAATGTGCGATACACATGTACAGAAACGTCACTGGCACATACCCACATAATGGTCTGGCCTGAACTGAGCCATCCAACCACAACACACCTGGATGCATAATTGAATACCCATCATCCCCTCTACAGCACACAACCCCCCCATTCCTGAATGTCCACCAAATCCAGCCATACTCGGGCTGCCAGCTTGGCGCAGCCATATCTGCACATAGTGACCACTACTCATATCTAGTAGGCAGTCTCACCCTAGGCAGTCTCAGGATTGCAAACTATGTATCCCTTGCATGTATAACCCTATCACATTTTCATAAATCCAAAAATATCAAAGTTTATTGGTCTGTTCAATTTTTGGATATCCCTCATGGGATAAGTATCCTGTGTAAACATCAGACTTGGTGTCATGACACAATGTCCAGTCCTGTAGACATCTGGACACAAGTTGTATGTGCAGTAGTGGTTCACGAGACTGCTCAGCCTCCAGCTGGTCATGCAGAATCTACTACCCAGGATTAAACACCTGACCGTGATGCACGGCTCTCCACATGCATTATTGAGAATATATACTTTACATATTTGCATAGTGGCAGTTGAATAAAGGGTGATTAAGGCGCTGACGTAAGCAGGGTACCTCCTGTCCCACTTTGTGAGGGACAGTCCCTGTTTGGGTAGGTGTGTCCTGACCAAAAATAATACAATGGCAAATGTCCTGTGATTGTAGGAAATAATTATGTACCATATTTTATGTAACAGTGCATAAAACAGTTATTTCTGTATATAAAATACGTAAATCTTACAAGAAACAGAATAAGCAACTAAACTGCTACAAGAATAAGCTCTCATCTAGGAAAATAAGGGAAGTTCTAAACCCTGTACTGACCGTGGGTATGTGTTGTCCTGAAAAATCTGGTGTGTCCCGAATATATCCCATCCTGGCCATATGAAAAGGTGGCAACCCTACCAACGGTCAGAGCATTCGCACAATAACTGGCCAGCCTCTTAATCCCCCCTAAAACCAGTGACCTTTGGAGGAAAGGTGGTGAATTACATTGAATGAATAATGACAATAATTAAAAGTAATAGACGTATTTTACTTCAGAAAATAAGTATTAATACATATGCTCTGATTCTGTCAACGTTTCAAGTTAATAGTACTAATATTTTAAAAGTGTCCGTGATTGTCCCTGATTTGTCCTTGCGTTGTCCCTGTTACTGTTGAAATTAGTCCCTGAGTGGTTGAGAGGTCCGTACACATATGTACACCAACCGTCACATTTGTTGCCAGTACTGTTGAATACCTGTAGTGAAGTCATATATCCTAGCTACCATCCATGCGGAATGTACCACAGATGGTGTAGTGGTCAAACCGGTGACTAAGGTGTGCCTGTTTCTGGGTCCAAGCCATGCAAGGGCCACTAATTTAATGTGATGGCCAGAATAATGTCCATCGGATATAGGGAGGTAAAGCCAGCGGGGATGCGTGGCAGACATTCAACAGGATGGGAAATGTAAATAGGTATGTAGGTGTATATGTATGTACAGACAGATATATATATATATATATATATATATATATATATATATATATATATATATATATATATATATATATATATATATATATATATATATATATATATATATATATATATGTATATATATAAATGAACATGGTCACAATAAAGCAGTCGTAACAAATGTGAAGGAAAACACCAGTGGAACCCCCCCACCATATATTATGTAGTGCCAACATATCAAGCCGGTCAGAGGTGGGTAAACCCCTGCATCTGTAAACACAGGTAGAATGGTAACATTGGGACTAATTCTGTCCATGTGCTAATTCTGACTTTCAAACAGGTACAGGACTGTTCTAGTCTCCAATCGGACAAGATGACCACATGAACACCCTGACAATCAAACACATGTATGTGCCAGGACTATAAGCTTTGGAGTTCTGAATATCCTCGGAGTGAGTAAACATGCAGCACGGGTCCAGAGCAGTAGGGAATATGGAATGGCACATGTGTAGTACTGCGGATTTCCCAGCAGGATATATATACACACACACACACACACGCACACACACACACATATATACACACAAAAAATGTATATATATATATATATATATATATATATATATATATATATATATATATATATCAGACCGGGCATATGTTAGTGGGAGGTCCAATAAACAAATGTCTACCTCCCACACCCCCCTAGCTAGGCCGGAGAGACATACAGACATGCAATAAAGGTAAATACACCGCTGCTTTCTAGGCCACCGGCAGGAAACTACCAGTGGGAGAGATCTATCTGCAAGGTCTACACTTTAAGCATGGATCACGGGGTCCCTTGCGGGACACCAGAAATTTGCCTTGTAGGCGAACCTGTGATGTTTGATGTGACCAGGATGTAGCTGTACACGAAACAGTAGGTTGTGCAACTCTGATAACACATGGGTTTATAAAACGTACAACATGTGTCCCGACACGGGGAGAGTGGGCAGTGTGTAGGGGTGTGTTCATACCCCAGCTGTGCTCACAATAAGGATGAGTGCTGTAGAGGGGTGTCAGGTAGGAAAATCATGGGTATGCAATAATGGGCCTAAGTGTGCAGGTGTTGGTTGGCAGAGATGTATTAGACCCACCCCGTGGAAGTAATTAATATTCCTATGTGGGTATAGCAGATGCCCATACCTCCCAAACCTTAAGAGCACATCTACTACTATATCAGTGAACTGTACACAATTATCATGGACGTCCGTAATTACAAATCAGAATCTAACACAGTCCCAACTAAACCCTTCCAGAACTAGTGATATTAGGTGGACAGGTGGCGGAATACACGTAATGACTAATGACAACATGTATGAGTCATAAACAGCATGTACCTCGACAAATGTGTATGAATACATATGCTCTGAGACTGTCAGTGTGTCAGATTTATAGTACCAATCATCTAAATGTGTCCCTCAGGGTGTTATGCAGTGTCCCCGATTCAGTGTTCATTCTCCCCCATTCGTATGTGAAGTCTGCTAGTGACGAAAAGCACATATTCCGTCGACTACCTTAGGTAGATGATAGCATAATAGGTTGGGGTTACCACCTGTTCACCTTTGCGAGGGACACTCCCCTTTGGGCAGTTGTGTCCTGAAAAATAAATGTTATTATGGCACATGGCCTGTGATTTAGTGCAAAGAATCCATATATTGTCTGTAGTGGTTGCATAAAATGATTATGTTGTATCTGAAACACCTAGATGTTATAGGAAACAGTATTAGCAACTATAATGCTACAAGAATAACCTTTAATTATGCAAACTGGTGAAGTAGTATATTTTCTACTGGGTGTGGGTATGTGCTGCCTTGCCAAATCTGACATCTCTACATATAGGTCCTATAGGGATGCCACCTTTCCAAATGGCCAAAGTGGAACCTGCTCCGTAGAAATGTCAGATGTACCAGGTCAGAACATACCTAAAGCCATGCATAGTACAGAACTATATGTATTAGCACAAATAAAAGCTTAGTCTAGTAGCAGTCCAGTTGCTTATGCTACTTTACATAACATATAGAAGTGTCATATATACAATAACTGTTACATGCAACTATTAGAGAAACATAGAATATAATATTGTCCTGTAATCAGGACATTTGCTATTTTTTGATTATTTTCACATGACACATACGCCTAAGGAGGGACTGTCCTATGCAAAGTGGGACAGGTGTTAATTCTAAAGTCTCATCTCGGCCAATTTAAAAGGTGGCAAACCTACAATAGGTATGCGGTAGCATGACCTGGCAGACGGATGTGGGTCCCAAAACACATTTACCTGTCTGCATTGCAGAGTATTGGTTCCCATGTATCAGTCAGATGGGAGGAGATTGTATGAGGAACACACATATAATATTATTAACTCACTGGACAGGCCTGCCAATTCCGTACAGTCAAATGCCATGCCGTCACCTAACGGTCAGCCATACCCAATAGCGTAGTGATGTAGTCCGATGTAATAGACATTACAAGGGATCGCACCCACCCAGCGTGAGTGACACATGCAAGCACCAATGCCGGTGCATGTGCAAGTGAGGAAACAAGCGGGTGTAAGTGTGTTTGGCTACCAGTATGCGAGTATTGCACTGGTAAAGAAATGTGGATTCTAACCAAGTGTAAGAAGCTGTAACCAGAGGTCAGCAGTGCTTAACACCATGCAAACCCATGCAAAACCACTCTTAACACCACACAAACCCATGCACAACCGCTCCCAACTGCTTCAATTTGCCTTACTCACTCTGTATCCAATGGGCTTGCTCTGGCCGCAAACAAATAACCGTCCTTTACAAGTGTTGGTAGCAACACCCTGCACACACAGCTAATGTGAATTACCAACACACCATGGCAAATATACAGACAATAGACAGTACCACACACATACCATACAGCACAGTCATCCAACAGTATAGCAATGTACCGGCAGATATGTCTGGACCACTGGTGTTTGCAGACCTGGCCGTCTTATGTTTACGTGTGTGAGCATGCCCAGTATTACCATTCCGCATGTTGTTGACTGGCATTGCCATCATACCTTCACGTGTTTGAGCATGCCCAGTATGGCCAACTGTATTGCATGTGTTACATGTCCAGGTAGTCAGTACTGTGGTGTTGACCTCTGCATTGTACAATGACTGGTGGCATGCTGTGTCTGCAGGGTATCCATCAGTCATGTGGCATTGACTGTTGCTACATTTCTGCACAGCATGGGGGGACATCTGACTGTATCCACATTCCTACACAGCACCGGGGGGGGGGCGCACCTGACTGTTGTTATATGTGTACATTGGAAGGGGGGCATACCTGACACTTGCACACTTTTGCTACTACTGTACTGGTATGTCAGGTACTCCATTTCAGTGTGTAGACCTACCTACTGTGCTGGCTAAATGCATACCAGTGTACTCCAGATCTTAGCTTTAATTACCAACATATTAGTTTCAGACGTCCTAGCCTTCAAAACCTACATCCAACTGCCTGGCCTGCTGTAGTCTGTCAGTGTGGGTCTGTGGGGGGGGGTCATCCATTGGGCATATTCAGAGGCCATAGTACAGCATTTGTCTGTGTTGGTCTACACCTGTCCAGCTGGTTGAGACTTGTGTGAGCTGTATGGACACACATGATGCTCAGCCCATTACCCGCAGTGGGTTATGACACCCTGTGTACTACTGGCTACTATGGTGACCCTTGTATGTGCTACAGATGTCATGGTGCCACTATGGACGTCTACTGTCTGCTGACTTAACATTCTGCCACCAAATTCCCTTGCATGCTCACATCCATATCATAGCTAAAGATAACAACACATTCTAATACAACTGCCAATTGGTAGGTTGATTGACCTATATTGAGGGTGTGCCAGACCTGAGGATGGTACTGGAGGGCTGCTATGTTGGATGCACATAGTGCACTTCCTATACATGGCTGAGCACAGGTAGTGTCATGTTTGGCATCCCTTTTACTGTCTGTGCAAGTCAGAGAGGGTGACATTCCCTGGGTACCTACTGTGTCAGTGCATATGCTATGCATTGCCTCTTTGCCAAGGCCAGGTCATACTGGGCATGCCTCCTTCCGCCTACTGGGTCCGGCTCAGGTTGTTCCTCCTCCAAGTCACTCTGTTGCTGTACAGGCCTTGGCATTGGTGGGGGGCTGTGTGGCCCTGCCCCATGCTGTTCCTGCTGCAGCTGCTTCCGCAAGATCATATTTTGTATCATAGCACATACCATAACAATTTGGGTGCATGTAGCTGGTGAATACCGCAAGGCTCCACCGGATGTGTCCAGACACTGGAACCATGACCTGAGCATCCCAAACAGATGCTCTATTATATGTCTGGCCTGTGCGTGTGCCTCATTATGGCATAGTTGCTCAGGTGTGTGTGCATTTCTGATGGGTATCATCAGCCACGGCTCCAGTGGGTACCCAGCATCCCCCACTAGGTAACCGTAGGGGATGTCCATATTGGCAAAGCTGTGGTACAGCTGCATCAGATGCCATATATCGGAATCGTCATAGCTTCCAGGGCAGCCAGCACACACATTCAGTATAATGCCCCGGGCATCGCATACAACCTGGCAGTTGATGGATGGGATGCCCCTGCAGTTAATGTAGGCCCTACCCTGCTCACTGGGTGGTGCTTTGATGCATACATGCATGCAGGCTATAGCACCCACTACCCCAGGGTAGTCTGCCATTTGGTGGACTACCCTGGGGTAGTGGTTAACTGTGCAGACTACCCATGTACTGACACAGTTGCAACATGTTTTATGCAATGCAATGATACCACTGTTCATAACCAGGTCGGCTGTACACATAACAGGGGCCCTGGGTCATGTACAGCAGTAACAGATGACTGTTGCTATACACCAGTAAACACCCTCATGTTTGGATATGACATACATGTACCTGCCGTGGATATGTACATGCCACACACACACAACACATATGTATATAGCATAGCTGTTGCTGTCCTTCATGCAGACAGGTGGATACAGCAATTACACACATGCACATGGAAGGTAGGTCCACGGCTGTTGAATGCTAACAGTACATAAGATGTGATATCAATGTTGACTGAGTTAACATTCCCTCTGTACTGGTTACCCATGACAACTATCATATCATACAACAGTCCATGTGTCATGTATATCATCACACATGTCCAACAATTGCAATGCCTACAAACATGGCTAAATGACAGAAATGTAGGACCTACACATATGTACATGTAGTGGGTGTGCATTCAGCTACCATGCATGTGCAGTAGCTGATGTTTTCAGGTGACGTGTGTCTTACTACAACATGCAGTTGTAATGCATCCCCATCATTGCCAACTGTATATGGTGATATACTGACAGTACGGTAAGATGTACATCAGGTATGGATGGATGTGTGGATATAACTAAGTGGTGGACCATCTTTGCAGATGCATGTTTGCTGAGGACAGCTCACAGGTCTGTCACAAGCAGTCCTACAATAACATGTGCAAACACTAAGCTATGTTTCTGTCAACTGAAGGGGAACACATACAACCTACACAGCGGTCAGGGTGTCACTGACTGTAAATCACTTGACACCTGTAACACTTAAGACCTCCCATGTGTATATATCAGCACAATTGCCAAAGGTAGCGTCAGTACACATTGTAATGTGGGCAATACTGCTGCATGTCTTTCATACATATCATAAGATAGCAGGTGTTTGATTCACAGTACTGAAATGTGTGTTTGCTTGTGTGTCCATATGCCACTTATAGTAGGCAATACATCCCAATTGTTACTCACTCTCCTGTTCACTGTTGTAGTGATCTCTACATACTGCATTGTAGAAAGCAAGACATAGGCAGGGGTGGGGTGTGTATCATACACATGTGAGCTATCTGTATGTGCATGACATAAGTGCATTCAATTGTGGACTCCAGTGTGTGTGTGTGTATGTATGTATAGCTGTCTGGTCCATGGAGTGAGGATGTATGTTACCATAGTGAACAGATAGGACTCCTAACCCCTCCAGGTGATCAATCTACTACCCTGTTGATGCCATTGATATTAGGCATTACTGACTACCTGTACATGTGTATTCTCTGGTCGCATCATGTGGGTGCACAGTACTGTAATGGTGATTACCACATAGGCAGGGGTCCTCACCTCAACACTATCAAGTGTGTGTGTGTGTGTGTGTGTGTGTGTGTGTGTGTGTGTGTGTGTGTGTGTGTGTGTGTGTGTGTGTATGCGTGTGTGTGTGTATGTGTGTGTGTGTGTGTGTGTGTGTGTGTGTGTGTGTGTGTGTGTGTGTGTGTGTGTGTGTGTCTGTAGTTGTGTGTTCTCATCCTGTAATGTGAATGTGTATTACTGCTACACAGTGAGGCCTCAAGCTATCAACTGGCCTCTACCCTTGTCATCAGCTAGACTGCTATGTAAACTCCCCGCCCCATGTAACTGTCCCTGTGATGTCACCCAGTATGGATGTCACGTCTCTAGCCACTGTAGCTTAGTACACAGCTCCCATGCTCCTGGATCAGCAGATGTGTAGACATCTTTGGAATGTCAGCCTTTCTAACAGTGAGGTTGAAGCTACGAATAGCATGCTGGCATTGCCATACATACCTGTGAGTATTCCACATTTACACATGGGAAACTAACTGAAAACACTGACACTCAATGGCACATGCAATTAGACCTGAAGGACATTATGACCAACATGCTATTACTGTTGTTACCAAGACACATACTGTGAACAGAAAACAATGCATTCTAAACCTGTACTACATGGTATGTCTGCTGCGTGTCAACAGTACACAACAATTGTAATCTACACTTATCTCCCTACTCTGTTCACCCTGCGCATCAGACCATATGAGCATGTCCCTGCACTGATGGTGTGGATGACAGGGATGTGGCACAGGCATCATCATATGCACAGGGTGATAATGTTTGCCAGGGGCCTAGGCTGCACCAGTGGATGACATCATGTGTGTGGGTTAGGGCCTGTGATCTAATTGGCCATGTGTGGTTGTTATGCATGTGTGTGTTGAAGTGCCCTACAGGTGTTTTTGGTGTGTGCGTGTATGTGTGCACACAGTTCTGTCATGTGTCTGGCCCATACAGGGGTATTATTGACAGCGCCAGACTCTACAGACCAGGTTTTACAGCTCATGGTGTCCGGCCACAGCCATGTGACCTGTGCCTGCCAGGGGTTGCACGGGCACTACCAGGCAGAGGTGCAAATTGGGTACTGTCCGATGACACATGTCCACTGGAATGGTGTCTCCATTGGGACCATCCAGAGCCACGTGCACATGGCCTGCTGTGTCCTGGTGTGGACAGCACAGCACCAGCTGCACTGCTGCTGCTACAGCCACTATGGGAGCAGGCATGTGAGGTAGCTCATTCACGTAGACCTGCACCAGGTGATGTAGCTGGCCTAGGTCCACATGTCCTACGCCTCACTCATACCAGATGTTCCAGCACAGACAGCTCACACTCGTGGATTGTCATGCTACGGTCAAGGATTCCAACCTTGTCACCCAATCGTCTGCCCAAAACCTCAGCAATCTGCTGTTGAGCATTTGCCATTGCCTGGATGTTGTTTAAAGAACGGATTTCACCCTCTGAAGCCTCTGCACTTCTCTGTTCTGCCATTCAGCACATACCTGTGCCACCATTACAGCCTGAAACATGAGTCTGGTGACACCAGCTGCTGCGCTCTGTCCTGCAGGGGCATATCGGCCAGAGGTCCTCCTATGAGCCGCACTGCACACATGTCTGTGTGGCCCATCTCCAGTCATTTGCCTCACACCATGGTGTGAATACACAACTTCCATAGCCACCACACTTTCCTGTTACAAGCTACCACATGCCAACTGTCATTCCTCTATGGACAGTGGTGGTGGGGTATGTGCTGGCATGAGATCTGTGTGTGGGGATGAGGGGGATATAGGTGGAATGGCAACCAATGGTACAGATTCAGCCCCTGACAACCCTGCGTGTGCCTCAAGCATATGTTCATCATCACTGCTAGAGTCTGTGGGGACACTAACATCAGATGGACCACAGGAGGGTAACACACCTACATCACTTGTGAGGGCAGACAAAGACTCTACATTACAATACAGACACACACAGACACACACCATGCATGTGATTTGACAGAAGGCATGCAACATGCATGTGATACAGCAGATGGCATGCAGCTCAGACAATAATAGTGGTAGTTATCATACATCCCTGGGTTGCACACAACAGCATGCATGTGTCATAGCAGAAGCCATGCATTTCACACAATCATGGTAGTAAGCATGCATCCCTGTGTTACACCATGTGGACCAGCACAGGTTAACAGTACACATGGCTGATGTGTGGCATATGACCTTGACATTAACATGTAGTATGACATGTAATCTGCTGACGTATGCATTGACATGCATAGATGTTTAACACAATGGTGTCCTGTCACATATACAGTGGGGTAATGGTGTCACATTGCAGTGTTGTCTGTCTGCCCTACAGATAAAATGCACATTTAGCAGATGTGCATGACCATTGCAGGGTATTATGAGGCATCTATATTGCTATATAGTGTGAAGTACAGACACAGTGCATAGCCATGACTGTGTGCATACACAATACATATATACTGTGGATTGTGACCCACATCGCTGAGGTGTATACACACTAAACCATGATGTGGAATGTGTGACACAGGTCACCGAAGGCCATACAGATGACACCCCTGCACATCTGCAAACATATTTTAGCTGCCTGGCAACCATGTCCACACATGGAAGACTTGTCAATACACCATGTCCCACATGACATTTGTGCACCACACACATGAGGTGCATGGCTGACAGTGATGTCCAACATCAGCAAGAGAAATGTACTGTATCTGTGGCCTGATGTGGTTGTCTGTGTATGTATGTGGATGCTGTACAGGTGACTACTGTCATGCTGTGACACAGTCATGATGTTCAACACATCTTATGTGGTCGAATGATGTTACGCCTCCACAAGCTGTGCACAGGCCTGTAGGGTGTCCAGTGTTCCACATCTGCAATATAACCATTCAACAAAGGCTATAGTTGGACCATGTGTAGCCAATGTACAACAGGGTGTACACACAAACACATCACATCTACTGTGTGTTGCTACATGTCTCTGGCCATCCTCCATGGCCATGTGTGAATATGTGTTGGCCAAACGGTTGTGATGGCCATCTATCTCACATGTATGTGTTGTCTCATATGGCATACACCCATAGATGTCATATACTCCACTGTCCGCAGGGTTATGCAGACAAAGGGTTGTATGTTTGGTATGTGGGGTATGTTTTATGGGATAGTGAGACAATATTGCAGCCATCCCACTACATGTCATGGACATGTCAGATGGCACATCACAATGTGTGCACTCATAGCAGGGGCATAATCCACAATGGTGAATCCTGTGGGCTGCCCATACTCCAGCTCACTGTGTAGTACTGTTTGTGTACCCTACATGTGTAGTTCTGATGTGTAGTACATGTTCCTACATTGAACAACACCTCTACCATGGTATGCACAGCTGTCCACACATCTAGCAATGACAGTTTCTGAGGTTTCATGTCGGTGTTTCACTTAGTTTGTAAGTATTGCACATGGGTAGCCATTGTGATGGATTGCAGATGCGACCTGTATATTGTGACCAGACCATACATCATGTGTACATGTGTTAAATGGCCACATGGCGAATAGGTCTGTGCATTAACATGCCTGATACTTTTAACTGTCTCACCTGCAACTGCCTGCTGTCTTAGCGGAATGCCAGAGGTACCTATAGAGGGGTGACACAGCAGTATGATCATTATCCACGCCTGTATGACAGCTACAGGGTGCAATGTGCATGTTAACACATTCACCAGTACAATAGGTTATACTATGGAATATGCACATGTGTGCATACACAGAGTAGCATACTATAGTATGCGGCATGTGTATATACATGCCTTGCATATGATGTTACATTACATATTGTACAGTGACACATGCAACTATATGGGATATAATAGTTATATGTGCAGTAGTGACTTACCAGGCAACTCCAGGCTCAGTGGTTGAGAGACACCCACCTCCACGATGTCAGCTAAGGCTTGTGGATGCTGTTCTGCCTTTGTCCCCAGGTTGGCCAGTTGCTGCTCGGTACATGTGAGTGGGGGCTGGGTTGGTGGCCCACCACCTGTTGCACCTTGTTCCCTGGCGATTGCATTTGCACATGTCTGATTAGGTCCATGCAGTGTCTGTGCACCTGCTGGTATGTCCGGTTATGGCCACCCACATAATTAAGCCTCCTGCGAAGTTCCTGCCACATGTCATCCCACTGCTGTGCATCCTGTGGCACATGGCTAAACAGGACATCATAATTGTCTTGGAGGTAAGGTATAAGGGTCTCATTCTCCAGGCATGTATAGGCTGGTAGCCTTGCTCCTGGAAGACATACCTGGAAGACATAATGATGGAGACAGGTCACAGTATATCACAGAGAAGCACAGAGATACAGCTGCACATACATGTGTATAACATTTATTACATATAAATAGTTGTCTTTGCAAATCTTCATGACACTGGCACCACTGACATGTTTGTGTCACACACATGTGACACCCAATGGGGATTGGATATTATCACCATATATGTGTGTCACCTGATTACATTGCTCATACTCCATGTGGATGCTGTCTTGATGTGGGCATGTCTGTTTGCCTGTACTGGTGTTCTTACCTATCAGCACATGCCTGGATGTATCCACATCAGTGCTGTCAACCTTGATGCTGTGTATATGTCACATATAAACACATACACTGCCTTAATGGACATGACCTGTGACACTGCAGACATGCACATGGAAGGCTTTACTTGAATGTGTTTTGCCATATACATCTACATGGCACTGTACAGCAGTTCAACATCCTGCCACATACTGCCTGTGTTGCACATGTGATACACATGGGACACTGGCTGGCCTGATGGTATTTGCAGGGATGGTTATCAACTATAGCATGTATGACCAAGGTCATCTAGTAGTCTGTATGCCCTGGGCCATGTATTTCCGGTGCCAGGTGAAGCAGTGCTACATAACTGATCCACAAGGTTAATGATACATCTACCATGTGGTCATCACACCATGTCTGACAGAGGTGAAATTTGCAGCTTTGCTGGACAGAGTTGCATAGTATGGCAGGATTATGTAACGTGTATGGCACAAGTATATGTCCAGCATGTGGCGATCCTTGTATTAGGAAGGTGTATGTCCATGCCGTATGTATTTGAGATCAGGATATGTACGTGTAGCATGTCCAACATCACAGTGTTGGACATGTCTTTATGCAGGGTAGGCATCATTCTACATAGTGGAGATGAGGATTGTGAAGGCTGGTGTCGGCCATCCAAACATGGCCAATACCCCTTAAAGGTGATATGTGATCCGATATAGGTCACTTGAGTGATGAGTATGGCTGAACAATGATCTCTATATTCATGGATGGCACCCTGTCATGACTAGGGTTGCCACTTATGACTACCTAATAGGCTTGGCGAAGTCACTAGCTCAGGGAGGTAAACTGCACAGCAGCATCCCTTACACACAGTGTCCATTATGTTGACCACTGCCTAGGTGGTAGTTCATGGGTACAGGGTTATTAACCTAGCGGTGACAATGCAATATGCAGCTGTCAGATTGTGCACATATGTCACACACCTCACCCACAAAGCCCCTTCTGTATGTTGTCCACAACACTGAGTCAGCTATTGCTCCTAGGTCATAGCCATTCACATACTTACATAGGCAGATGTTTCCCATTTATCAATGAGGGGGAGTACAATGAATTAACCCTGTTTTACTATAGCTGGTGCTGGTGTGATATGCACATATTAATCAGACACCTTTGGTAGTGTTGGTTCTGTCAACAGTCCACTGGCAGAACACTCCTGTGACATACGAATGTACATATAGTATACTGAGTGTAGATGGAACACAGTATGGGTGATGATGTCCTATGACCTGTCACAGGTATGATATGCAGTGTGAAATCATCCGTATTGTCATCTACATCTGTACTGCTAACAAAATATACATTGATTAAAGTTCATGGCCTTTCAGACCAGACTCAGCAGGGTAGTAGTGCAGTGCCTCCCATTATGAGTGGTGTCTCCACTTTGTGGGTTGTGATAACTGTTGGTGTGCACCATTCAGTGTTTTCACAGACTGACATGAAGCTATATTTTTCATGATGTGTATGTGTAGAGCAAACTGTTTTGCCATATGTGTATGATACAACCAGGGATGTGGACAGGTCCCATACAGCCTGAGTGCACCTTGTACCATCATAGTTATGGTTACAGGGGCTCTGTAGTGTACATGGATATATGATTGTGTACCTGTTGGGGGGCAGTGTGTTTATGTTATCCAACACCCTATCTGTATTGCTTATTCATGCTCAGCACTTGTTCAGAACATGTAAGCACTACATGAGTTACTAATTACTATAGCACTCAATCCTCCTCATTACCTACAGGTAAATACTGTTTGCACTTACATTTCCCACTTGCTTAGAGTAAAACAGCTCTTGTACACACTTTCCTCACTTATCTAGTGGGAAATAGTTATATATTCAGGCATGTCCAAGTGTCAATTCCCAGTGTTGTCACCTGTCTATATGATGAATATGGGCATCATGAGGCAATATAGAAATTGTCTCGTGTACACAGTCAATACTCCCCTCCTAACATCCAACACTACAACCTGTGGGAGATGCACATGTCTAGCCATGCTGGAGGTAAAGCGCTCTCTAGCCCAGACTGAACCTGACAATCATATGGGGATGTTAAACGTTTGCACCACACCACACTTATCACAGTCTCACTAGATCTCAACCACCACAGGCCACACATAGTAAGACAACATTTGCAGAGCCTCTCAATACTACTCTGTCTAGGTAACTGAGAGAACTCCAAAGCAGAAACACAGGCAGCCCCCATCCCCCAACACAGCACCAATTACTTATAGCCCACAGACTCAGTGTGCCCATCAACCACAGCCAATAGGGTGAAATAACGTACCCAACACACTAGTCATAGGTGACTCTATAGGCAGTCACACTGATGTCCCACTCACCAGGCTACACAAGAAGATAGTTACTGTCAGCTGCCTGTCGGGTAACAGGATCCGCAACATAACCTATGTACTCAGGTCACTCCTCAACAGGTACAATATGACTGTGTCATTCTCCATGTTAGTGTGAATGCCCTGAGATGTACCTTCCTGGACTACATGCAAAGAGACATGGATTAGCTCTCCGTTCTTGTAGCCCAGGCAGGTATCGCCCTAGCCCTGAGTAGCATTCTGCCATCGTCCAGACTGATAATTCAGTACAAGGACAAAATGACTTACTTCAACAATTGGCTATGCTTCTGGTGTCATTCCAAGGGTATCCAGTATCTGCCTGCTTTGAATGACATGGTTGACAGAACACGATGCTTTGGCACAGATGGCCTGCACCTGTTGGCCCTGGGATTCCAGATAATGGCTAAGGCTCTTGCTGCTCCTATAGTGCCTGTTTTAGGCATGGTTCAAATAACATATTCACCACCATAACAGGAACAGGCAAGAAAAACCTGAGGGTAATGCTACTCAATGCTTGACATCTTCATCTCAAATGCACTCACCCGAGGGACTCCTTGTAATGGACCAATTCGATATCTGTGGAGTGACTTGGACCTGCTTCTAGGCTCCTGAGAGCACCCCTGCATTACCAGGCTATTACTCATACCACACCTTTCAGTCATGTAACCAGGACCGGAACACCCACGGCGGAGGTGTGTCCATATTTCCTAAGAATATCCACACCTCCAGGCTAGTTGCTTAGCACAATGCATCAGATGTTATCCAAGTGCAACTAACTCTGGCCATAACTGCTATACAAATTGTAGCTTGCTACAAATCCCCCACCATACCCCACAGTTAACGGTCCTCTCTTCTTGGTGTCTGGAAAGTAGGGTTCAAACAGACACACTACTGATGTGTGACTGACAGTACCCCACCATTAACTGGGATACCTACTCATGTACCGACACATTAGGCCAGTGCTTTCTGGGATTCATAACCTCCATTCGCCTGGATCAACCTATCCACACTACCACCAGGGGCAACAATATCCTAGACCTGGTCATTACCAACATGTGTGACTGGTGTTCCACACCTGGGGTTATCTCCTCGTTGGTCAGATCCGAACGTATGCTAATCACCCTTGTTATCCACATCCCGGCACCACACCCTTTACAGAAAACACAGTACAATATTTCTACAAAGCCACCTTCAGGCTTCTTATGACAGCAGTAGTAAACGTCATGACACCCGTGCAGATGGACAATACAGTTACAACTGCTGAATCATAGACAACTGCACTTAATTATCACTTACACGACTGCATGGATCATGCTATCCCAAACAGAACCATAATGGTACCCACCAGAAAATGGAGGCCACTCTGGTGGTCCACTGCCATGGACATAATGTACAACAGAAGGAGGAGACTGTTGCAAAGTAGAATACAATCCCATGAGTGGAGGAGCTCCCGGGTCAGCATCAGTAAGAATCTGAGATCCCATATCACATCCTCCAAAGCTAGCTACATAAACATAACCGCGACTAATTCCAAGGACTACCACAAAGTGTTCTAGAGGTATGTCACTACTCTCGATGGCGATAGCCACATCTTCTCTGACATACAGCAGTAAGGCATGAATATTACAGAACCGACTGATATTGGCAACATCCTGGCAGATAGGTTCAGTGCTAACTTTACACCCCTCTCACACCCTAAAGGGCCCATATCTATACAGGAATGATGCAGAGTTCCTGTGATCACAACTACGCAGTTCAAAGCTGTACTCTCTAAAGCCAGGAACACAGCATCCATGTGACCGTACAACATCCCAGGCTGTGATTTCCACGAACTTCAGAATGAACTGGCTTCCCACATAGGCACCATATTCAATAATAGTCTTGCATCAGGCATTGTGGCCCCTGAATGGTGCACAGCAACAGTTATCACACTCCACAAAGGTGGCGCCACAACAGCCGCCTGACTAGACTGTTCTGAAAGGCTATGGAGCACATCATCATGGATCTCATTCACAGAGACATTGGTGGCCTCCAAACCTTTGATCCCACCCAGTTTAGATTTGTTAGGGCCAGACCATGCCTCCTAGACCTGGTGGAGTCCTTTGAGACAGTTACCAAGGCAGTAGATGAGGGTAAGGGGGTCCACACAGCCTACCTTGACCTCTCAAAGGCTTTCAACACCGATCCCCATTCTGGTATTGTCAACATACACATCCACCTGCACATTAACCTCTACGTCACAAGATGTTATGCAAAGTGGCTCACGGACAGAACCTACACAGTTAGGGTAGCATACCCTAGGTCCTACTGTAAATCAGTTACAATTGGCATTCCCTAGGGTTCGGTCATAGGGCCCCTCATGTTTGGTATATGCTTCTCTGAGGTACAGGCTAGCACAGGAGGACTTACCCTGAAAAGGTTTGCAGACGACTGCAAACTAGGGGCCATAATTGATTCTCCAGCTGATACAGACAGTCTCCATAAGGGTGTCACTGGGACGGATACCTGGTGTCAATAACATGGCCTCAAGCTGCATGCCACAAGGTGCGTAGACATCCCCTTTGGATTACACCAATCACCCGCAGACTATCACATAGGTGGTAGTCCCCTACATACATAAGACATAATAAGGGATCTTAGAACCCAAGTAGATAGCATTCACTCCTTTGATAACCATATTGGCAAGGTGGTGTGGATATCCTTCTACGTGGCCCCCCTAATCTCTAATGGGTTTGTAGCCAGAACAAAGACAGCCATTGTGCCTCTCTACTCATGACTTATGAAACACATTAAAGGGTACAACACCCCATTTGGGATGTACCTTACGAGACAACAGCAACGGCTTGAAATACCACAACATTACCACACCAAGAGGAATACTGACCTCCGAAGGATGACGTATGCAGCCCAACTACAGAAACCCCAACTGTACTCGTTTGCATACCGCATACTCAGAGGTGATCTCTGCTGAACATACAAGGCCCATGTCCAACACATTATTGATGGATATGCTCCACATAAGCAAAAGCCCCTGAGAGCCACATGCTCTGGGATATGTACCTAAATGCATCGATGACTAGGACATGCTGGAGGGATACATTCCTGACCCAGACACTCCCCATGCTTTGGAACATGATTCCTATGTACATCAAGCAGGGACCCTCACTAGCAGTCTTCAAGAGATACCTCAATGAGTGGATGGGAGACAGACATGTACACCAGGGATCACTGCAGTGGCTCTGCTGTACAGAGGTGGAAGAAACTAATGGCTCTGCTGTTCACAGGCACAGGAAACTAACCTAGGGAGGTGGCACAAGTCAAAACACTGTAGCTAGGTTTATGAATGGCCTTGGACAGACAGCATAGTACCTAACTATGAACCTATGAAGCTATTACATGTCCTTTGTGCATGGATAATTGACTAGCTCTTCCATTTCAATTAGCTATCATGCTGATTCACTGTCTGGTGACTACAAGTCATATGTATCCTGTTATTGTGTATTGTACATGCTAATAGACATACCTGATGTTTGCATAACATAACAGTAATGCTATGTAAAATGTTAGACATATCTACCTACAATACTGTACATTACACCTTTTTTCCACAATATCCCACAATGCAAATCATAATTGCACAGCAGGACAACCTTAGACATGTTATTCTCAGTTATACGTCCATACATATGACTACTGTTACAGTATATCAGCATATACTATCTCCTGTTATGGCATGTACTTGTTGGACCAACCCTGTCACTGACAGCAGCTGGAGTGGAATTGTTGTGTTCAAAGTCCTTATATAGCATCCCTTGTGGTGTATGAGGTGTTTACCTAGTGGCCTACAGCAGTACACACAATTTCTACGAGCGTTACTATGCTCAACAATACATCACTACATAATACAATTTCCCACTATATGCATTGCGTACACTTTAATTATTACAGAACAGGTACTACATATACTGACATACTAAGTGTTCTACATACCTTATTAGTAACCCGAGTTGTCGTTGACGGTAATATGAATCCCATTCATTTTGTGTTGCAATCCTCATTGCAACATTTTTCTGGTATGTACAGACAGTTTGAATGTATGATAAGCCATCCTTTTATAGTTAGATATCAGTAACATGTGGTATCCTGCCACCAATTGGTGTTCCGGAGTAGATTGTTACATGTGCATCAGCTGTGCAGCTACTCCATTAGCCAATGACATGGCAACAGTGGTGTATAATTGAATACTTCACTTGGGCATTATCCCTTTGCCCTACCTTCGAGGAAGATGGCCTGGATGTGTTGTTTGTGATGAACTGCAACAGCTATATGGAGAGACACAGAGATATATTAACTTCATGGCCCCTTGGATTGTGTGTAATGGCTAGAGGATGTAGTTCTACATGTGAGTCTAGCTGTTATACTTCTGAACATTGCTACTTCTGCAGGGTTTGTACCTGATACATCTGCAAATGTTTAGGTCTGACAAGGATGTTTGGGCAGCTCAAGGCTGTGTGGCTATGCATAGAACGTTAGGTGTTTTGAACTGTGCTCACCTGACATCTTTGGTATACTGTACATGTGCATCATACTGTGCTGTTAATCAGTAACTGGTAACACTTCCTGGTGTACGCACAGCCGTCTGATATGGGATTATTGCAACCAAACCCTGTAACATCGGCGTCTGTTCCATTGTACAACAGCAACGATTTCACATAGGGCCATTATGGTGTGTCTCTGACAAGGTGTTTTAAGGCTTCTGCAGATGTCATAGAGTGAGTGGATGTTTGTGATGTTATTACAGTATGTATTGCAATTGTTTTGGGTGTGGGGGAGATGTAGGTGGTGTACATAGCAGGTGTGTAGGAACTGCATTTATACATATTCGATATGTGTGTGAGGGCTCCTTCCCTGTTTAAAGACCTATCCTTTAGTGGACTAATACTATGGTAATTGCAGGCTGATTCATTAAGCAATTGTTAATTGGTCCCTGTATAGCAAGCAGGTGATGTTGGTCCTTCAGTCCCTTCAGAATACATTGGTATGTAATGAAATGTTGCTACATGAAAGCTGTCTCATGTATTTCTGTCACAGATATTTGCACTCATTGGAGTTGTGTTGGTGACTGAACCTCTTTGGCTTGGGTTGCCACCTTTTCAAATGGCCATAGTGGGATATTTGCAGGACACACATCAGATTTTAGAGGCCGACACATATTCACAGTCAGTACAAAGTATAGAACTTTACATATATGCTTATCCTGTTTCTTGTTACATGTAGGTATTTTAGATACAGATGACTATTTTATACAACAATTACATTAACTGTGGACATGGCAAATGTCTCGAGATAGTAGAACATTAGTATTTGTACTCATTTTGGTCAGGACACTACTGCACATAGAGGGACTGCCCCTCGCATGGTGGGACAGGTGGTAACCCTATCTTTGGCTCATGTCCATAGCAAATATTTGTATTAGTGTATAGACATATATACTCTCCATATCCTTTGTTCATAATGTTCGGTCATGGCGGAATGTGTGATTGCTATGGTCCATGATTTACACATATTTGAAGACTTCAACCACTGTATACAGCATACCCACAGATTCAGGAATGCATACATTTCCATCGACCACATTACCATTCCCAGACTCCCAAACCCCACAATACCGAACACTCAAACTCGCGACAGTCAAACTCCCAGAACTAACACAAACACAGAACACACACACGCACACACAGACACACTGCTACCCATCACATCCAAAAAAAATCCTACACTACATATGGCCAGGTGGCCATGCCCCCATACACCCCCCATGTGGGTGGCTTCGCACCCCACGCCACACCTACTTTAATAATCTACCTCTGAGATAGCACAAACAGACACATGAAGCAAGCCCACACACACACATTGCAGTCCCCCGGAAACACACACCACACTCAGAACACACACTTACACACATTATAGCAATCAGAAACACACTTACACACAGTACCTACCTGAACCACAGCACCAGAGGCACTACCTAAATGTCCCTTAACATTATGATAATAGTACTCGCGGTTCTGATGTTTCGGTACTGTGGTCTTTCGGTCTTTAAGCCTCATGATTACCCACGTCAGTATGTAAAGCATTTGGTATTTGGTAGTATCCTACTTATATGTACCTCCATGGTTGTGTAGATGTTGTTAACCTATCTATATATTTGCATATATATGTATATCCATATATATATCGACATATATCTCTCTATCACCCTTTCCCTCTATATATTATATTTACACACACACACACACACACACACACATATATATATATATATATATATATATATATATATATATATATATATATATATAGAGAGAGAGAGAGACAGAGAGAGAAAATTGTGTACATGGCGGTGTATACTATTTCCCGAAGTCTGCCCTTTTGTGTTTTAACCTGTCACAATACACACCTGCCATTGGTTCATCTCAGGTAGCTTAGTGGTAGGTTATTGAGAAGATTGTGTACATGGTTGCGTGTTTTACTCCTGGCAGTGGTCATTTTAACTCTTAGAGCAGGCACTATTGGTACAAGGGTAAATAACAAACATTTCAGTGGTTCTGGGCAACTTTGCTCATGATCTGCGTGATATTCAGCAAAGGTTAGACCTGTGTTGTGCTTATCCATGTAGTAATGTTTAAACCCTGCTTACCGGCACTTACAGGTGCAAAAAACCCACTAACATGTGCTTAAATGTGCTCTAATGACCTACATCCAACATCCATTATTCGGGACATCAGAATTACGTAACAGCCCTTGCAGGTCGTGGAACCGGAACCATGAACGATACAGTCAGTGGCTTTACCACTGAGGCATCTGGGATATGTACAAGTGTTATGGTGTTTAGTATGTAGAGTGTACTATGGCTGTTCCTCCATATTGCAAACAAATGTGTAACTCAGTTGGTGTACATATGGATGATACCTGTTAATGGTATGTTCAAGTGAGGCTTAATGGATATGATCCAGCTATGGGAATCCATGTCACAGTGAGCCACACACTGTGATGAGCTACACCTTGCCACAACCATAACTGGAGAATTCTGGGGTGACAGATACTTGTCATGGGTACTCCCCATGCTTTGGAACTACATCCCTGATTACATTATATGGAGCCCCTCATTAACACAACAGGAAATCCTTGCAGAGTGGGTGGGGAACAGTGGTTACACCCCAGGTATCCTGCAATTGGCTCTGCTCTGCAGAGGGACAGTTAGTTAATCAATGGGGTGGCAACAGCAGACACATTTTGGCTAGGCTTATGAATGGCCTCTGACAGTTAGGCATGTACCTACCGATGTACCTAGGAACCTATACATACAGTATCAACACATGCTGTTAGCTTAATTTACTGTTCAGGTATTGACTTATCTTGTGCCAATAGCAGTTGTGTGTGCAATAGTTGATGGCTGCCTATGTAGGATGCACACAGTAGACCACCTATACATGACAATCTACAGGTGGTCATGTGTGTGTGTGTGTGTGTGCCATCCATGTTTACTGTGTGTGCAGGTGGAGAGGTGTGTCAGTCCATAGGGGCCTACACTGTCAGTGTATGTGTTATATGTTCCCTCTTTGCCAAGGTATGGGCATACTGGGCATGTCTCCGTTTGCCTACTGGGGCTTGCACAATCCATCTGTGCCTGTGGTGCCCTTGGCAATTGTGGTGGGCTGTGAGGGCCTTCACCATTATGTCCCTGCTGCAGCTGTGTCCGCAGGATCATATTATGTAGCATGGCACATACTATGAGGATGTGGGCACATGTGCCTGGAGAGTACTGCAAGGCTCCACCAGATATGTCCAAGCAATGGAACCGTGATTTCAGCATCCTGAACACATGCTCTATGATGATTTTAGTTTGTGAGTGTGCCTCATTATGGATTTCTTGCATGGGTGTGTGTGCATTTCTGATGGGAGTCATCATCCACGGCTCCAGTGCATAGCCAGCATCCCCCACAAGGTGGCCATATGGGATGTCCCCCCTGACAAATACCTGGTACAGCTGTGAGGCATGCCAGATGTGGGAGTCGTGGTAGCTTCCAGGGCTGCCAGCACCCAAATCCATGATAATGCCCTGAGCATGCACACGACCTGGCAGTTGATGGAGTGGTATCCCTTGCGGTTTATGTAGTGCCTACCATGCTCACCGGGTGGTGACTTGATGTGTAAGTGTGTGCAGTCTATTGCACCCAGTACCTCCAGGTAGTCCGTCACATGGTGGAAGAGGCACATATTGCTGGCCAACTCCTCCTGAGTTCGGGGGAAGTATATATGCTCATTGGCATGTGGTAACATGGCATCAAGGAACTGGTGGAGTACCCTGGATGCTGATGCCTGTGAGATCCCTATGATATCTCCAGTTGGCCTTTGAAAGGTACCTGTGGCTAGTATTCCTCAAGCTTGCACATACCTTCGTGTCCACTGGGATGGGTTCCCATCTGTTGTTTCTGGCTCTGAGGCATGGCCGGCACAGCTCAACGATTTGCTGTATGATGTCCCTGTCCACCCTGTAATGCTCTACTATCTCCAGATCATCTAGCCCCGGGTAGGCTGCCCTTGGTCTGAACACTCTTCTCCTCCTCCGGTGCCTGAGGTGGTTGTCAGCATCATCCTCCACACCACCTTCAGTCTCCAACACATGCTGATGAATCAAAGCTATTGCAGCTCCCAACATGTACATTTTAAAAGTTCCCCGTCTGTTTACACCAATGATGCAGTGTTTGGGAATACACAAATGTGTGTGAGATGCCTTCACACTTTATACTATTGTGCTTTGGAAGCTGATGATGTCATAGGGTGTGTATGTACAATCCGAGCTGCAGGGTATCTTACTTATGGGTTTTACCACAGATACTGCTATTGTGGGGCCTTTGGTGTTGAATTACACTTGGCTACCATGGATCATCTCTTGCCCTTGCCTTCATTTTTCAAACCAATTCCCCTCCCATTGTCAGGCATGCATCCAGCAGCCTGCTTTCTTGTTTTGTACTTTCCCAACCCAGGATTGTGTTGCGAAATGTGTTCTGTAGCCGCTCTACTGCAGGTTTGCTTTGTTCTGCTGTGACAGTTCTCTTTTCTTTGCAATCCGGCACCTCCCCTTTCCTGTTCTGCAGGTTGCTGCTAGCAGCCTTGTTAGCTACTGTCAATGGCCCACTGTGAGTTAATAGGTGTTAATTACTCAGTTGTACTAAAATTACCCTGCTGTGGCATTTTGTTTTTGTCTTCCCGTAACCTTCCTGTTTCAGCTGTGGTGTGCGCCGTGCACAGCCGTTTACCGTGTTTTGAGCACGTTGTCATCTGCGTACACATGCACTTTTGGTCATCTTGTGTGCTCTCAGCTAAGCAAAGCTATGGCTACATCCACACCCCTATCTTGTGGCTTTGCTTAGCAATGGGCAACACAGATTAGCAATGCTCCAATGTGCTTACAGCTACGGTGGCACACCCCTCTCCTCATGTCATGTATACCTCCAGGCCACTCCTCGGTATTATACTGCTACACCGTGTGGTACAGCTTTATGCCGGCAAGGTATTTGCAATTCAGTATTACTTGCCTCATTTGCATGGCATTGACTACTAATTCCTAGTTACTGTGCCGAACACTGTCACAGACCCTTAGCAACCCTTGCACCTTGGTTGTGGTGTAGCATGCATACCATTGACTATTATGGCGAAATCATGATTTGTGTTACATTGCAGTTTTATGACATCTATATATATTTTCCTTGTGTTCCCATTTGCGCACCCATGCACTGCAGTTGTACTTTGCGTTAGTGTGGCCATGACATTAAATGTTATTTTTTGTGTGTTGTGTGTGTGTTTTTTATGCCATTGACTGTATATTTAGCGAATGGCATATGTTAACTTTGTAATAAAACAAAAAGAAAAGAAAGTCCCAGGAGAATTCCAATGCTGAACACTTTATTCACTTAAACACAAGTAAAATAAACGCTATTAAAACCATGCGTTTTCGTCTTCCCAAAGACTTCATCAGATTTAACATGTGACTTGGTCAATAAGCACCTTTATATACAAATAAATTAATGAAGCACCAATCATGTTCTCTCATTTTTTTAAAAAATGTGTAATCAAATACATAGTAAAAAGATGTCAGAATCCATTAGGTTAATATAACCTTTTACCATTTTAAATAAATATTTAAAAACCATTGGTATGTAAAAAAACTTTTATCTAAATACATCATTTTCAGTTTAAATACTTTGTTAAAATATCTTAAAAACCGATCCTAAAATGTTTTTTGTAATGTTATTCAACCATATGTGTAATTCATTGGGGATTCATGTATTTAATAGAAGTGCTGCCATCTACTGACAATATTCAACATTACCTTAATCAAGTTTTTGCAGCTTTTAACTTCAATAGTGGTTTGACAGAAATATACTCATTCAGCCCTGGGGTTTTGTTGGCTTCCAAGTATATCTGCCACCACAATTCTTTATAGCCAACAAGTTCCTCCCATGGTCCACCCCTTGGGTCTCTTTTTATTTGATCTATTACAAAAAATCTGTATCTAAAATCCTCACATACTTGTGAATGCCTGTAAAGTGCATTAGTTTCTTTCCTACTTTTTATGTCGTATGTGTGTTCATATATCCTCTTTTTCAGGGATCTCTCGGTTTTTCCGACATAAAAAGATGTGCAATTTGTACATATAACTAAATAAACTAAACCTTGTGACTCGCAGTTGAAGTAACCCTTACTTTTTATCCAAATATGTCTGCTTTCCAAAAATACTTTTTCTTTATTTAGTACAAATTCACATTGCCTGCACCTACCACATTTATATGTGCCTGATTTCACTGTGTTGGATCTCTCCCCTTTCTTAATGTTGTTACCTGTCTCCAAAATACTTTTAATATTCCTAGGGTTTTTGTAAATGATTTTGGGTGTCATTAAACGCTCCAAGATACTGTAAGTCAATGAGTATCTTTAATAGTACAAACACAATGCGTCTCGGTTTAGAAAGACAGGGTTTGTTAGATGTATTTATGTCCCATTGTGTTTGTACTATTAAAGATACTCATTGACTTACAGTATCTTGGAGCGTTTATTGACCTTCAGCAATTTACAAGCTTTGTGGATTATAGGCATTCGATTTGTGGTTACAGCACATCCGCTGGGAATTGTGCCTTCCCTCCTCCAGTTATTTGTGTTAGTGACATTTGGTTCTTGGTGCAGTATTTTGGGTGTCATATCAGGGAGCCCTTTTAAGTCTGTCAGTATTTTAAATTTGTCCCATTCTTTTTGAAATATCCCCTTAACCTTAATGTTTAAAGCGTTATATTCTAGTACTAAACCATGTTGGTAGTTACATTGGTTAACCGTTGAGTGTCCTTCGATGTTCTGTGTGATTTGCTTCTCCCCTTTTATTGGTCCAAATCTTCCTGATCTTCCTAAGGTTACCTCCTTTCTTAATTTGTCTATAAAAACTTTTGGGTAACCTCTTTCCAGGAACATTTTTTCCAGTCTATCACATTCCTTGATAAATTCGTGGTCTTGACTAGACATTCTTGATCCCCTCACCAGCTGTCCTTTGACCAGGTTTTTCTTACAATGTCTTGGATGACTACTTTCGTAGTGTAGGAATGAATTGACGTAAATGTCCTTCCTATATACCCTGGTCTCAAAGGAGTCACTTTCTTTCATAATCTCTACATCCAAATAGGCAATATTTTCCTGAGAAATATTATATGTGAACCTTAAAAAGGAAGTGGTTTCTCCTAAATATTTAATAAATTCTTCTAATTTGTCCACACTTCCTTTCCAAAAAATAATAATATCGTCCAGAAAGCGTCTATACATTTTACAATGTTTGTTGTATTCTGTTTGGAAGATGTATTTCTCTTCCCAATTTGCCAGTACTATGTTGGCAAAAGTAGGTGCACAGGCCGCCCCCATCGCTACACCCTGGACTTGTTGAAAATATTCTCCATTGTGGGTCAGGAAATTGTTCCTTAGAACCAAGTCCATTAGGCCTGTGCACACTATCTTATCATTTTGTGTTAAAGTATGGTCCTTAAACACCTCTTCCTCAAACATTCTAGTCCCTTCATCGTATGGTATGGACCCAAACAGGTCCACAACATCAATGGTCACTAGTTTTAAGTCACTCTCAAACAATTCTGGACTTATGTTTCTCAGAAGATCCCATGAATCTCTAAGTATTGCTTCCTTGTTCAACCATATGTGTTTGGTTTTAACATCTACGAACTTTGCTAGCGGTGTAGTTTTAGAACATTCCGCTGATACTATAGGTCTGAGGGGGGGATTGAACTTATCCTTATGTATTTTTGGGATTCCAAAGATTATTGGAATCCTAGGTTTATCTTTTTTCAAAAACAGTAACATCTTGCTTTCTATCAAAGCTTCCATTTCCATGTTTTCAAGGGCAATGTCTATCTTCTTGTAAGCTAGGTTTATCTCGTTTCTAGAAACCACTTTGTATTTGGTTTGATTCATCAAAATTTCATTCATTTTACCGTCATATTCTGTAACATCCATTACTACCACCCCCCCCACCCTTGTCAGGCTTCATGACCCTAATACCATTATCATATCTCAAATCCATTAACTTTTCTTTTTCTTTTGGGTCCAGGTTGTCCCTATATCCAATCCTTCCGTCAACCTTACCAATAGCTTCTTCCATAACTTTTTCAAAAATTTTTAACTGTGCCTGTATGGGTGGGTTGAAGGTAGATTTGTTTTTCAGTATATGTTGGTCTTTGATTGTTTGTACATTGTTGTGGTCTAACCCTATTCCTTCCTTGTTATAAAGTAGTTCCAAATTCATTTTCCTCAGGAAAATTTTCATATCCAGTAGTGTTTGTACCTTATTCCCTTTTACTTTTGGAATAAATTTGAAACCTTTTTCCATAAGTGTAAAATGTTCTTTACTTAATTCCGTATTACTGTAATTGTAAATAGTGAAACCATTGAACGTCCATATATTCCCTTCTTTTATAATGTCTTGATTTCCATTGGTATAGTCAGGTTCGGGGTTTAAAATTGTCTGTATCTCCCTCTTCCTCTTAACCCCCCCCTCATTTGAAAATTTTGCTTCCTTCTCTCATTTGTCTCAAATTCTGTATACTCCCTCGCTAGTGGGGGGAATTCAGTGTCGTAGTCAAAGTTATTCACATCAAATCTATTATTCTTCTTATTTGTCCCTTCATTTTCAGTCCACTCTCTATTATACCTATTTGTATATTTATCAAAAGGTCTGGTGTTTTTTAAAGGTTTGGGGTAACTTAACTCATTTTCATACTCTAAAATATCCCTTCTTAATTTCTCTGTTTTTCTTTTCACTAAATCAGTGCATTTTTTATCTATATTTTGCTTCAAATTAATATACTTGTTTCGTTCTTCCCTAATCTCGTAGACCAAGTCATCCTTTATTTGTGTATCTAACATGTTAATCTGTTCCAACATAGTTTCTAAATTTCTTTCATTCTCATCAATTATACATTTCACGATTTCCATACCACAATTGTTAAAATCTTCCAATAGTTGTTTGTGGAAGATTGACCCTATCTGCACATTGTTAGGGTACTTCCAAGTCCGTAACCCTTTAGGGACTATTTTCCTCTGTAAACATTCTCTAAGATATCCATTTTCTATCGTAACAGATTTGTATTTAAGCATTAATCTTGATATATCATCCAGTTTCTTTCTAAAAGTGTCATTGTTCATAACCTGTTTGTGGTTACCATTCGTGCAATTAAATACATGTTGTTTGTTTAGCCAAAAAGTCATCTCTTTTTTATCGGAGATGTTTACAGTACCTTTGTCAAAAGCCCCGCTTTGTGACTCGTATATGTAATCCTCGATGTCATCACCATCAGCGTGAAAGATTCCAGGCGTGTTAACTGGGTCAAAAGTTTGACCGTTCGGTCCATTTTCTGCTGCTTTGTAATACCTAAGTTTGGTCCGCTTTCATTGCTCCGATGTTCTGTTTGAAAAAATGTAAACCATTTTTTTGGTTTACATTTCTGTATGCTTACACTACGCCTGCACCAATTCATGAATCTCTATGTACCTTCATTTGCATGCTGCACTACTGCGCATGGGATGATTAGCATACATGCACCGAGAGCTGCACAGCTCTGGCGTACACTGGTAGTGCACATGGAATCGGCTCGTACCTGAATCGCTCGGTGGCCATATTTGGTGTTAGAACGCCTAGGTTATGCCTGGCCTGGCACAAGCTTCATGAATCCCGGGGCAGGAGTTTCCAACAGTCTATGCAGGAATTTACAAACAGAAACTATTTTTAAATCAGCAAGCCTTGAAGCAATCAGATAACACAGAAGCTGTTAGACCAGTTTTATAAACTTCACCGCAGGAATAGGGGGGAAGCAGTTTCAGGACAGATGAGAAACAGAAAACAATGCCAGAAAATATATACAATAATTCAGTCAGGCAAAATTAAGACAATGCAGAACTCTGAAAGGTTAAAATGCCAAGAAATATACTTATCAATCAGGGATATATTTCCAGATTGTTTGAGAATCACACTTCAGCCAGAACACCAGGAGTTTGAAACAGTGTATGCAGGAATTTACAAACAGAAACTATTAACATTAAGTAATGTAATGTTTTGAAGGAACACTGCTGAAGTTTGCCACTGCTCTGTTGAAGTTAGATTTTCTGAAATACTGATGCACTGTTGATTGTTCTGTGAGTCTTTTTTGAAGTAGTGTTTTGAATAAACACTGGTGCTGTGTAGTCTGTTTTGTAGAATACTTGTAGTCTGACTGCTGACAAGGTTGCTATGGAATTTTGGGACTTACTTATCTGTTGCCCCCCCCCCCCCCCCCATGGATGGTGGCTCACCATTGAAAGAATTGATATTACTGTATAATACTGGAATGAGCTGGAAACAACTGGAATAAACTGATATGAGACAGGAATGAATATCTTTATCTGTTAATCACCCAGAACTGTGCTAAACAGGTGCCAGTTTTTTCTTTATGGGCCAAGTGTTTGTGTATTTTTCAGAATAAAGTCTGCAAACATGGTGATTCAGCTAAAATGCTTTATTATGTACAGCCAACAACATGTAAATATTGTTTCCTATAACAGTGCTGATAAACTGAAACAGTCAGTATAAATTCTGTATTCATATCCGAATGCTGTTTCCAATAACAGTGCTGATAGAAGTTCTGTATTTATATCCGAATACTGTTTCCAATGGGAGTGCTGATATTCTTCAAATTACTTTCCTCCTGAGTAGTATCATTAATATTGTGGAATGCTGAATATTTGACTTGACTTCTGCAACCACTCTCAAATGTCTATACTGTCTTCTGAGGACTGCACTGCCAGGACTTTCTGCATATCAGGCCAAAGGAAACTAACTTAACTAACTGTGTCTGAAGTATTTCACAATAATACCAACATCCTTTAAATCTCTACAAGCCTCTGTAGCCTTGGTTCTCAAGCCTTGTACCATACAAACAATTGTGCCCATACTCAAATATACAGCATATTCTGTTCTTATCAGTATTCCTGACTGAAGGTTATTTATTCACTGAAACTCAAAACTGTGAAGCCTGCTTTAATATGGGTGTATTAACTTATCCAAAGAGACTACCATATTTTTGCACATTTAAATGAAACCTGGCATAACAATAACCATTGAGAATGTGCTTTCCTAATTTTCACAAGCATGCTTGAGGGCATCTCATGACAAGCTTGTTTTTGCTCTTCTTTTATTTATTTATTGTTTTTATTTTATTTTACATTTGTTGACTGGGATAGTCCGACTGGATACATGTTCATTTTCAGCTGAGGCCTGGGAGAAAAGCTCCAAAATAATAATTCACACTGAACATTTAGTAAATGCTAGTTTCAAGCAGATTACAGTCATTTGTAAATGCTAGTTTCAAGGAGATTACAGTCATTTCTTTTCAGTCTTTTACTTCTTGAACTTCCACAAGTCTAGTATGGCAAGCAACGTCAAAACAATAGTGATGTGATTTGATCTAGAATATTACAGATTAAGGAACATTGGCTAGTAATCATAGTACCAAGCCACAAATGCTAAGAAAAAAATCCTGTTTCCTGCAAAGTTGAAACCTGTATTAAAACCCAGCATTGAAATGGGTGATGGTAGTCTTGTTGAACAGTGTAGTAAGTATCTGTTTGATATTATTTTTTTCCTGAATCCAAATTATTTTTTGTTATGAAAGCAGTATTGTGTGGCACTGTGCATACATATTTTGGCACTAACTGTGCTGATTCCTCATTCATGTTCAAACAGTAGTACAAGAACAACCAAAGTTATACATACCTCTATTTTTGCAGAAGGTTCTGCCTAACTTTGTTGTCTTGGGTGTAGTTTTTTAGTTTGCAAAATAAATAAACTAAGACTATTTAAATTTTATATGTAAAAGTTATAAAGAAATAAATGTTTACACACAAACCTGTGAGTACATATGCAATGCCACAAAGCATCATCATCATCATTAACATCTTCAACACAGGGTGGTGCATCAACTGTCACCATATCTCAATTCAATGCCACTCTCTTACCTTCTTTGACAGTCATGCATCACTGCCACAGGAATGCCACAATGCCACATTCTTACACAATTCATCAATCACTTAGCTGGATGCTGTCATTTCCTCTTGGCTTCTTCCTCTCTGTCCCAAATCTTCTTTACCAGATTGTCTTCTGCTTTCCTGCACATGTGCTCAAACCACCATAATCTGTTATCTCTGATCTTTTCTGCAATTTGAACTATTTGGGCTACAAACTATGATGTCAACATTTCTTCTTCTGTCTAACAGTGTACATCCTACCAAATGTATCAGCCACTTTATCTCCATCATCATCATCATCATCATCAAACTGTTGTCTATGCTGAGTAAACTGGGCATAGAAACCACAACATGCAACTGGATCCTCAACTTCCTAACTGAAAGGCCACAAATAGTTTGAGCTGGAAAGCATCACTCAAACAGCATCACCCTAAACACCATGGTCCCACAAGGGTGTGTAATCAGTCCACTTCTTTTCACAATTCTAACACATGACTGCACATCTATGCATCAGTCAAATAGAATCATCAAATTTGCAGATGACAGCACAATAATTGGTCTTATTAAGAAGGAAGATGATGGGGCCCACAGGAAGGATGTGAACCAACCAATTTGTTGGTTCACAGACAACAACTTAGCACTAAATGTTGGGAAAACCAAGGAAATCGTCATTGATTTTAAGCAGAAGAAAAAGTCACACTCCTCTATCATCATCAATGGTGCCACACTGGAGAGTAAATAGCACCAACATCCTAGGGGTACACATCTCACAAGACCTAAGCTGGAGCACAAACACTTCCTACCTTATAAAGAGAGCCCAACAACATCTTCACTTCCTTAGGAGACTTTGCAGTGCTAACCTCCCTCCACAGGTCCTACTTCCCTTCAACAGAGCCATGATTGAGAGTGTACTGACAAACAACATTATTGTCTGTTGCAGAAATTGGTCTCAAGCTGATCAGTAGACACTGGATAAGATTGTTAAACAGGCCACAAAAATAATTGGCTTTAACCTTCAATCCCTACAGGACATATATTCAAACAGATGCTATGGCAGAGTCCAAAAGCTAATGAGGGATATACACCATCCATCTCATGGACTGTTCAAACTCATGCCAACAAGAAAGTTCTACAGAAGCATTAGATGCAGGACATCCAGATTCCATAATAGCTTCTTCCCACACACTGTCAGACTACTGAATAACAAATCCATAGCCTAATGTGCAACATGGGTAAAACAATTTGTGTGCAATATGTCAATGTTGTTTACATAAACTCTCTGAATAGCTCACTTCATACATCTCTATCTGCACTAGGAAAACTGTGAACTGTAAGTTTATGGTATATATTGGTGGTGGGTGGGTGTGTTTCTCTTATTTATTATAGTGCTGTCTTTTGCATATCCTTATATTTCTACTGAGTCTATTCCTACTGTTGTATTGGTTGTGTTTCTGATGTAAAAAGAGCTTTCAATTTTGTTTTACAGTACTTTATGTACTTTTTGTACCTTATTTTGTTTATTTTTATTTTTATTTAATTTATTTTTTTTATTAATTTAATTTATCTTCCTTCTGTAAACTGTCATTCATATATTACAAGCCTGAGTATCAAAATTTCGTGTAGTGATATGCACTTTTTCCTCTGTGTTGGTTTGTATGACAATAAAGTTTACTTTGACTTTTACCTTGATCATGTCTAGCTTCCTAAACTGCTCTGTCCTCACTGTCCAGGTTTCTGTACCATACAATAGTACTGGTTGGACCACTGTTTTGTAGACCTTGCTTTTCATCTTCTTTGTCATTCTTCTGTCATACACTTCTCCTGGCACTCTGTGCCATTTGGATTCAGCCCCTATGATTCTAACTTTGACCTCTTCATTCAGACTTCCCTAATCCTCAACCACCCCACCCAGGTACTTAAATCTGTTAACCTTTTCAGCTATTTCCCTTCCATCTTAATTCTCATCTGCTTCTGATTTTCCCCATTTGCTGCAATTACAACTGTCTTATTTGCACTTAGCTTTCCCTTGTTCGTTTAGTTTTGCATTCAATGCCCCTATCCTTTTCTGAAGTTGTTGTCCAGACTCTGCCTGTAAGGCCACATTGTCTGAATACAGCAACTCTGTTCATCTGTCCACTCCAGCCTTATTGCTAATGTAGTCAATTACCAGTATGAATAGCATTTGGCTCAAAGCTGAACTCTCCCACTGGAAGCCCCTCTGTCAGACCCCACACTGTTTGAACTTGAGTCATTTAATCATTGTACATAGCCTGCACTAATTCTAACAATGTTTCTGGGACATAAATCTATCCCAGTACTGGCCACTTCAGCTTTCTTGTGACCTTGTCATATCCTTTCTCCATGTCTAGGAATACCCAGTTTCACCCTTTCTCTCTTGTTTCTTCTCAACTACCCATCTCACCAGAAACAATGGGTCCATTATGCTGCATTCTGATCTGAATCCAAATTGTTCATCTCTCATCTTTCTTTATACTACTGTGTGTATTCATTTGTCATCATTCTCTACAAAACTTTCATGTAGTGTGACAGGAGTTTGATACCTTTATAATGCCAACAGCTGTGAATGCCGTCTTTTGCTCTTGAACACAGTGGCACTAGAATGCTTATTCTCCAGTCATCCAGGATATGCCTTCCTCTCCATTCTGCTATGAATATTGAGCCACTTCTCTCCTTAGTCACCCAATGTCTTGAACATATCTACTGTGACCTCATCTGAGGTGCTGCTTTCTCTGACTTCATTTTTCTTAGTGCTGTTCTTACTTGTAGGGTGGGCTGTTCCACTTATTTCATTGTAAGCTGTGTCTGAGGCAGTACAGCTTCTGTGGAGTTTTCTTCATTCAGAAACTGCTTTATGTACTCTTTCCATCTGTTTTGATGTCCTGTGGAGTGGGGAGCAGGGTGTTGTTTACATCCCTTATGAAGAGTGCCAGATGAGTATCTTTTTTATCTTTTTTTCTTTGCTATGTAAGCTGAAAGATTTTCTTTGTATCATGTACTGAGTCACTTTCTAGTAGCTGGTGCAGTGCCTATGATGCCTTGTTCTTTATTATTGCAAATACTCTCTTAGCATCTTTGTTAGCCAGTCAGTATTCCTTCTTAGCATGGTCTATCTTTTCCATTTCCCAATTTTCCTGCATCCCATCTTTGCTTTGATGACTTCCTTGATGTCTACATTCCACCACCAGCTTTCTTTATGTGCCTTATTTCCCTACCTAACTCAGCTGTGTATTTGTTCTATTGTCCTCAGACATTCTGTTTTGAGGCATTGTCATTCTTCTTCATCTCCAACTATTCCCTCTCCTACCTGAGGTGCTAGGTCCCAGAGTATTTCCTTGAGCTGTTCTGCTTTCTTCCCAATTATCTTCCAGAATTTTGGTTTGATCTCAGATGATTTTACAGCCTTCTCTGACCACTACATGCAGAAGATTATAGCAATCAGTGGTTTGTGTTACTGGTTGACAATTCCACTGTAGATGACTTTGTATTCACGAATTCTACCCCATGCCCTTTCCTTACTAGGAGGAAGTCTACCTGAGTTGCATGTTGGACACTCTTGTATGTCATCTTGTGACTGCCTGTCTTACTGAACTATGTGTTGGCCATCATCAAGTCTAGAATGGCCTTTTCATTTTCTTTATTCCTGTTGCTCCACCCATGTAGACTCAGGCAGTCCACATAGGTTGTTCTGTCTGCCTGTCTGTCTGTCTCTGTCCCAACATGTGTATTCAAGCCCCCATTATCTAAACCAACTCATGCTGTCCTGCTTAATTTGTTAGATCTTGCAACCGATGCTTGAATCCACTCATTTCCTATCACATCCCTGCTGTGTGGCATTGGCTGAGATTATGAATAGTTCACGAATTCTGATGACATCCCTCATTATCTTCAAGCTCTTCCTCACCCCAGTTCTCACACCATTTCTAGTCTGTCCTCTTCCTGAGTAGTAGACTCTGAATCCCAAGCCAGATGGGTTTGCTGCACTGCTCTTCCAGCTCCTCTCCTGGTTACAGGGGATGTCCAGCTCTTTATCATCAGGTCATCTACTTTCAAGTTGCATCCTGTCAGTGAACCTATACTGATTATAACAATCCTTAGTTCACGTTTGGCAGGTTGATTGGTTTTACATCCAACTTTCACTCAACAGAGCTATTCCAGGCAAACCCAGCTAGGCAACTGGACATCACCTGGCCAGTAACTTATTGATCCAGGGTAGCTGGGCTTTATGGTGGGCACACACTGGCAAAAAGGGACACACAGACTGCTCTCACTGTTAGCATGGGTCCTTGGTATAGGTCAGAGTAGACCAGGTCCTAAACTTAATTTATCACCACCAAATACAAAAGCCCATTTCTGGTGACATTAATCAATGTGACAAAATCACTGAGAGAAAATTTGTTACAGTGTTGAATGGCTAGCCTTGATATGGTATGCAGTCTGTGATATGTGTTTTCATATCTAGATTATACTGTTCATCATAGCTGATGCTCAAAGCAGTTTGTCTGTACAACCCCTATCCTGACAGACACTGTCTGGAGTGTGTGCTGCTGCCCACAGCACCATTCTTTGGAGAGTTTGAGGTAGAAATACTCAGTATATTTTTCAGAGGTGGGAGGAACACCACAGAGACAAAAAGTGAACATGCAAACTCCATACAGGCATTAGCCAATGGTTATTAGTGAACCTTGTACCTTGTGCATGGGAGGTGATGACAAGCAACATACATTTTATATGCCTGTGCTTGATGTAATGGCACCAAGTACAGGCATATAAAATAGGTCTAAATTACAAAGTCAAAGCTTTAGGTAATTGAATACCTAAAGGTCAACACCTAAACAGCAAAAGTGTAGACATCAAATGACCACTTCTGTGAATTCTTTCATAGGGAAATAATTTGATTGGCTGAAGAAAAAAAAATCAAACCCTAATCAAGTGGAGGGCTTCACCCCCCCATACCCCCCCTAACTAAATATAACAACTCCGAGATCACTCTACAGTGCAGAAAAGGGGAGATTTCTGATAATGGCCAAGCAAATTCTTTCCCTACTAAAGAATTTGCTGAAGTGGTGGTTCGATATTTACAGCTTTCATTGTTTAGGTGTCGATCTTTAGGTATTCGACTACCTAAAGTTTCGATCACCTAATATATACCCTATAAAATTTATGTTGCTTTTCTGTCTGGTCTTGAAATCCTTTGCCACCAGTCTAGAGGTCCCCTGATCTGAAGTAAAACAATCCAGTCATATTATTGCCTCACTCTGACCTACTAAGCTTGCCTTTGTTCCCAAGTCCAAAGTTTACTTAGAATTTTGTTGGCATGTTAGAATGCTAACTACAAGCATATTGAATATTCATGAAGACAACTGCTATTACATGGGTATTTTAATATTCATTAGCATTTTAACTATCAAAATATAATTAAATATCATTAAATTTTACTCAGTTAATTATGTCAGCCTCCAAACTGGCTATGAGAACATTCTGAACTGGACATTACCCTGAAATCCAGTTAATATTTCTGATTATTGTTGCTTTCCTAATCCCTTATGACAACATCTACCTAGTCTTACTGTTTATAGAAGTATTGAAGGCACAATAATGTGGCAAGATTGTTATACTGGGGATTGTGCAAACACTACAACATTCTGATATCTGAGGAACAGTGTAAACATAACCACACTACATTAAAGAAAATGAAGTTTTCATCACATGGGATCATCCAAAGCCAGCACTCTAGTAAGAAGAAGCAAGAAAAACTGATATTGTAGGTCAAGAAGAATGTAGTTTCACCTAGAAATTAATTGATTAATTTCAATGTCCTGTGTACTGAGAAATATAAACTCCTAAATTTCCAAGGTATGCAAACCAAAACTAGAGCACTTTGGAATAAAAAATATCCACATAGTTTAAATATTAGTAGGAATAACAGGTATAATACAAAATAATTTTTAAGCATTTATCCATGCATATGCTACAATGTAGGTAACTCCATATGAACTGCTGAAGGAGGCAGTTCTGGGTGCATTGTTGGTGCAGATAACACTCTTGGCAAATATCAAAAATTGAAGGAATACTAATTTCATGAGCTTTAATCATTCTCTGATTCTGGAATTATGTCCATTCCTGCTAAGGTACTCAAAATGCTATTCTTTTGGAGAAGCTTACGAGGAGGTGTTATAGGCCTTCAAGTATGGACGATATCAAAAATTCTAAGGGTAAAATGAGGTTTGGACAAGACCATTTTCTCCTGGGACATCTTCAAATGGGGCTAGATACATAGATTAGCAGGAATTAAGAGAATAAGGGGAAGATAGAGTTAAATGGGATGGAGGGAGGTTTAGGAAGTAATGAGGTAAGGGTAGGGAGGGGCATAGAGGGTTTTGTCAAGTGTAACTGAGGTAGGAGTCACATTTTTGGTATGAACTTGCTAAGGCAAATTCATGTCCAAGATGTCCTAGGTATTGGTATTCTAGGAGAACAGGTAGGCCTTGGGTTAAGGGTGGTTCGTGGTGGTCGGTGGCGGGTTTTACATGTTGGGGTTTTTTCCCCATGGCTGATTTGTTTTGAAGTGGGAGTAGAGAGGCTGTGCGGGATGGTAGTAGTGGGGTGCATGCCAGTCAGTTTTTTGGTTCGCTTGTCCTGGAGTGCTTTAGGGCTGGGGTGGGTGGGTTGCTGTCATATCAGGGTGTGGATGTTCTTTCATCCTCAAGAGTTGTGGGTTGTCGAGTGGTGTGGTGCGACAAGCTTCTGGAGCAATAAAGGGGGGGGGTTGGTCTCATTTGGTCATTCTCTGCTGCGGAGGTGGTTTGGTTGTAGCTTATTGTTAGGGGCATGGGTGGAGCAGTTTTGATTGAGTGGGCAGTGTGCAGCTTACTTTTGTATCGTTCAGTTTAGTGGTCAGGGCATGCACTCTTTTGGAACCTCCTGATTCCTGGAGGTATGGTCGTTTTCTCGTGGTTCCATGGCAGTTCTGCTCTGTCCCTTCAGCTTGAACTGCGAGAGGTGTTTTTGTGGCTTTCGTGCAAGGTACAGGATTAGTGTTACCATGCATGCAAGGTAATTTCTCAAGATGCAATTCAGCTAAAAAAAAAAAAAAAAAAAAAAAGAAAACAAAATCTGTTACCTCACTTCTCACATGATCATTATATGAAATGATTGCTCCTTGTGGACTGTTACTTGCCACTGTTTGCCCTGAGCATTTTAATTTTCATGCTACTGCTAGTAGTTTTATGAACAAATGCTTTAACAGCAAGCAGATATGTTTAAGAGGGGAATGCTTGTTTATTGACAACAATAATGCATCTTCAGTATTACACGAGTGGGGAGCAGCAGTTGCTTAGAGAGAGCATGGTTCAGCTAGGGACTGATTTACTGTGAAACTGCAAGATTAATGGAGGATCTCCTTTGTAATCAGTGCTGGTGTAGTGCTTGTATGGAGACCATTCTCAGGTATGAGAGTTTCATTTTGAGTCATTTTCCGAGTTGCCTTTTGGCTACTCTTTCAGGCTACTCTTTCAGCGGTTGTCTGGTGATGTGGGTGTTATGTCCTAGTCTTGGTATTCTGGTTCTGCTCTGCCCATCATCGCATGATATCAAGGGGTTGAAGCAGCGGAGTGGGGGTTTGCTGCTCTGAGCAGTCACTACCTGGGAGCGGTGTTTCAGTATCAGGAGTTGGCATTATGTGTTGTTGTGCAGGACTGTGCTTATTACTTAATTTTGATGGTGCTGTTTTGTTTGGTTCAAGTTGGGTGTGGTGGTGCTTGATTATGTTGATGGCATCGGGATGGCTTTCCTTCTGGTTTGTCATTAGTGCTGCAGTCACAGTACAGCTTACACAGCTATTACACAGGATTGTGCTGGTTTTCTTCCTCAGTTGGTTTATTGGTGGTGGGGGTGTAGCGTTGCCCGGCTTTCAGTGGCTGGAATTATTGGGACAGCATGGGTTCTTGCCATGCATCCTATCTTCCACAGATGTTTGCACTTGTGCAGCAGGGCAGGTCTGGTACATCGAAATGCTGTGCAGACGAATGGGTACAATGGTCCACTGGTGGGCTGGGAAGGCTTGCAGTGGGGAAATCTTGACTCCTGGTATTGCTTTGTAGTGGCTGGTTCAGTGGTAATTTCATGGGCTTGGAGATACTGGTCAGGAACAGCTGCTTCTGCACATACGCGGTGGGTAGGGTAGCCATTGGGGAGGGCGAGATTGATTACCTCTAAACTGTACAGATTTTCGTAGTATGTCCAGATTTTTCCTTTATGTTTTGGCCTGTTTTTCATAAAATTGTGGTTTTCTGGCAAATTAGTGGCAAATCATTAAAGATTGAAATTAGAAAATAATGACAGACGTTTGAGTTTTAGACTTCATACCTTTCAGAAAATCCATGCTAATGCAAAACCTGTTATTCTGTCAACTTTCTAAGTTTGTAAGGGCCATATTTAAAAATTTGTCCCTAGCTGTACCACTTTTTTCACGGCTTTATACAGATTTCTTAGACAAAGAGGTTGAGAGGTACATGCCTTGGAGCACAGATGATTATTCCAAAAAAAAAAAAAAAAGTGGCTGGTTAGGGGAGACTGGTATGAATAAAACTATATATACATATATATGACTGGCTGTTGGGTCTTAGATGCATGGTGCTTGACGGGCTGATCCAGTGCTTGGTTGGAAGGGTTTGTTGTTGGCGTGCATTATTGGTGGCTTTTCTTGATTTAGACTTCCTACCATTCAGTAAATTCTTGCTACTGCTAACCTGTGGTACCCAGTAGTCATGCTTTATTGGTGGCTTTTTCACATGACTTGCTTAATCAGAATATCTTAATTAGTAATTCTATATGAAAGATTTGCAGTACCATTGAACTGCATGCTAGTTCTGGTACATGGGTTAGTTCAGCATTGATGACAGATTTGAGTTCAGACTTTTGTGGGAATGCTGGAAGGAAACTTGTTGGTTTGCATCGGATGTAGCAATGAGTGGACGGCCTGGAAGTGACGTTTGTTGACATGGGTTTGTGTTCAGAGTTAGGTTTGGGGGAGGTTTGGTAACTGTTACTTCCCAGGCTTCCCTGGAGTCTTTAGTGGGGCATTGGAAAGTGTCATCTAGCATGTTCAGCTAGACACTATTGGTTATGTGGGGGTGGCATGCTTTTTGGATTGGGGGAGCGGATTTCTTCTAGGAGATTGAGAGGTATGCATCAAGACTTTGTCTCCAAATGGTAGGACTTTAGCTTTACCTTCGCATTTGCAGATCACTGCTAAATTTTTGAAGTTTGAAGGTACAGGGTAATGATAACCAATTTCTCTAGGTATGGCACAGGGAGGTAAGTTGTGGCCTCAAGTTTGTGTACATTATCATACAATTGTGGCTAGGAATGTCCTGGAAGAGTGGGGTGGACATTTTAGTGAGGATGGCATGCCTGGCCATGACTTATGCTGCTTTGGGATCTGCCACATCTGTAGTTTTGAGTTTTTAAGGGCAATGATTGTAGGTTGACTCCCTTATGGGTGGTTGTTGGCCATGGGCTAACAGGTTGTGTTTGCATGCATTTTATGGTGTACGGGATGCAAGTGGTTTTGAAGCCAGGTATTGGCAGGACAGTGAAAGGAGAGGGTAGGACGGGTCTTGCTCCGTGGTCAGGGAGGGGTCGATTTTGTTGGGGGGGCAGGTGTTTGGGTTGACAGTGGGGTCAGTTGGGTACACAACATGCAGTCAGCTGCTGATTTCTTTTGAAGGGGGTCAGGGTAGTGGGTCATACCTTTTCTCTTGCACAAATTTTACAGAATGCCCAGACATGTGTCATGGTGTTGGTCCAGCTTTCATAAAGGGTGGCTCCTTAGCAAATCATGGCTGATTTACGTCTGTGGTGACATTTGGGGTTCTTGTATGTGACAGGGCATAAGGTAGCCGGTGTCATGGTGAGAAGGTGTTTGCTAACTAGACACAAGTGGTCAGGCCTGAGATTCATCGTTGTTTCTGGTTTTGTAAAGGCAAGGTGTTTAATTTGCTTTCTTTTGCAGATGGCAGAGGTGATCAATTAAGGGTGCCACAGTTGGTGACCTGAAGGAAGAGGTGTTGGTGTGATGGAGGCTGTTTTAATGGCTGGCACAGTCATTTGGGTGGCAAACAAGGAGGTCAGAGATGGGTGGGCTGTGGTCCTTGAAGACGTTAGCCGAGGTACTGAATGCACCAGTAAAATTTCAATTTTACTCCACTATGTTCCTTGGTCTTTTTTGGTGTTACATTGGTGGTTTTTAAGTTTATTTGTGTTTGAGCAGTGGTCAGTTCCCTGATGAAGTGGTTTTGAAAGGTAATGTATTTTATTGCACGGTTTTGACTGTTGGAGTGTGCACCAGGGGGTGTGGGGGGAAGTATGTTTGGGGCAAGAAAATGTGGTGTTTTGTTTATAAGGATTTTGGGGGTTACAGGTAAGGTAGAATTATAACAATCATAGGAGCAGAGGAAGCTATGAGGTTAATGGTGTAGGGTTTTGTAGATTAGCCAAGATTGATGTTTATTTCCACATACTGCTTATGTCCTTCACTGGATGGCGGTAGAAGTCTTGGGGGTAGAACTCTAGGGTAAGTTTAATCACTCATCCAGTTTGTTTGGTAGTGGGTTAAGGAAGCGTGGTTGTTAGTATTGTAGATACAAGGCAGTGTTGTGTCAATGTCCTTGGGGTAGATGGATAGGGTTGGTCATGGGGATTGGCATTTTGTTGTCACACTTTGTAGTTTTAATTTCCCTGCTCCAGTTATTGGGTAACAATTTTGTTGAGAAACCTCATGGGATGGTTAAAAGTGATAGTTTTATTTATAGAAGAGGTCTTTTGAGGCTATGAAGTTTTATTTCTCATGGGTATCAGTTGTATCATGAAGGTGGGTGCGAGGAAGAACCTTTATGGGGAATTTTTTGCTAAGACATCGTTAAGTTGCATGGGGATTTTGTGTTAAGTAATGCAAGCATTTCTTACAGTTGATGGAAGAGCTATGCCCTTGGTAGTGCATAATGTCATTAAATATCGATTTTGTGTGTGTGGAATATTTACAGTTGTTTCGTTATAGATCACACAGAAGCCACAGATGAGGATGTGCTGAGTGGGCATTATTTTGGTGATTTGATGGAATGTGCACTTGACAGGTGAGGGAGGATGCTGAGGAATGTATTGGCTGATGGAGCATTAAGAAAGAAGGTCATGGATTTTCAGTAGTACAGCTGTATATGGTGTTTGTTGTTCATTGTTGTGTTTTTTCTTTACTGCAGTCATAAGGTAATGTCTGTCCTGGGGAGTTATTTTTGTTATCTTATCTTGTGCGGGAAGCATCAGGGTTGAATTTCACACAGTCTTATTGGTAGTTAGGGTTTTCCTTGGTATGGATCAGGTGGGCAGATTACCAGGGTAGCATACTAAGTTATGGTTACTGGTGAAGGAGATATTAGGTGAGTTGAGGCATGTCAGATGATAGCTAAGATTACATGTTTGCAGCAGGATTCAGGGGCTTGTTATAGCAGAGTTTTGGTAAAGGGGGTGTTATCTTGATCGGGATTAATGGGTTGCATTTAATAAGTTGGATTGGGCTGGTGAGATAGGTGATGCATTGTGTATAGGAAGATTTAGCTTTGAGTTACTGCAGTTTTATGGGAAGTAGGTTTGGATTATTTTACCACAGTTTGGACGATGAGAGCTAGTCACTGACCTGGTGTGTTTGTTGCCAGTGGGCATTTCAAGTTGGTGTACATTGTGTTTGGTTAGTTTTTTTAATGGTTTGTGGTACATTTGGCATTGTATTGGTAATGGCCTTGTATGGTGGTGTACGCAGCATGATCACATGTCACGCATCATGTGTACGCAGCATATTGGTGTGACGGCAAGATTATTCTTAAATGGGATGGCAAGATGATTCTTAAATGGGATTTGGATGGGATTTTATGTGGTTCCTATTTCACTGGGCTGCAAAATGTCAGGAGGGTATGCTATTACCTTTGCATGGTTTCAAGTGGCAATGGGCTTAATGTTTACTTGTTTAGTTGGGGTATGGATTCTGAGAGTAATAAAAAAAAAGAAAGAAATTTTTATTGGTATGGTAGCTGGGTTACAAGTGTATGGGTATCTTAGGCTTTTGAGTGTGGTTATTTGAGCATTGGAGGGGGGTTGATGTGTTTTATCTGTTTAGGTAACTGAATAGTTTTGTTGGAATGGGGATTGAGAGGTGACTGCATGGAGACAGTCTGGTTTAGCAAGACTGGGTTCATTGAATGATGTTTGGCTTTATGTGTTTCATGGGGTTTAGGTTGTGGGAAAGTGATCAGTGAGAGGGGGAACAGCCTGGTCAGGCTGGTGGAAAGAGAAGAGGGGCAGGCTTGCCCTCTTCTGTTCCCCCTCTGGTGTTGGATGTGAAGTTCAATAAGTTGGGAAGGAAAGTGAGCAGTTGCTCTGTTGGATAAGTTAATAAGCAAGCAGAGCTGCTTATTTGGATGGTGGTGTAATTCAATAAATTGAAGGTAAGTGGGGTAATGCTGCCTCATTAGTGCAAAGATAAGTGAGCAAGTAGGGGACGCTGCTTATCAAGGGTGAGTGGTTACGCTGCCCTTATGGTTATTTTATGTTTCCTTTCTTGGATGTTATTTTTACCCGTGGCATATTTTTAGTTGAAATTTATAATTATTGGTCAACAATCATGTGTATGAAAGTTTAATAAGGTCATCAAATGTCATTTGGTGTTGTGTGTTTAGTGAAAAGGGACCAGGACAAAGTCGGTTATCCATTAAGCATCTTCTGCATATCAGTGATACTGTGTATTATTTTAGACAGCTATGCACATGCCAAGCAAACATGGTTTAAAAGATACAAGTTTCCATATGTTCCAAAATCAGTTCTTGACCTAACTGTGTTAGGTATGGAGAGAATATAAAGTCTTTAAGATTTAAAAAGTCAAACACATACAGGGCTCTAAGTGGCAACTTTAAAATAACCATAATGCCAGCTAAAAGTGGATTCTGCACTTCACTCAAAATAAAATAATACAAAGTCCTACCTTTTTTCTGGATGATGACACATTAATGTTGGAAACTCATATTCAACCTTATTAAATACATTTACACAGAGATAATGTTGGCTCAGTTATGGAAAGCATGCCAAACTTATGAGATTTATGTTTAAGGACAGCAAAATATCTTGAGTGCATTTCACTCTCAAACCTACAAAATTAGGGAAGTAAAAAATCAAGCTCCATAGCTCCCCATCACTAGAAAACCCTTTTCTAGTTTTCTTTAGACAGTTTGCTGATGATACTGATGAACTGGTTATCATGCTAAGAAATAAAACTATCCAAAATGAAATAGTTGCCAATTTCTGTAAAAAAGTCAAAGTAACCCCATACTTTAAGAGAAAGGACTTACATAAAGTTAAACAATACACCCTAATAAGTATCATTAGTCTTTTAGCAAAGTTTGTTAATAAAATTGTGCATAAACAGCTATCTGATGATCTCCTTAAACAAGGTAGAGCAGCAGTAACCCTGCATATTTCCTATACTGGACATGATACCCATACAACAGTCATGAATCTATGTGATTACATTGCATAAGAAAACTATGTCATTTTCTATACTTTTCTGAAGTGTTTGATCTTATTGGTCAGGCCATTATGTTAAATACAAGCATGCAGTATCTCCTACATGCTTTTCAGGTTACTTTTATAAGATGATACAGGCTGTAACCTAGTGAAATGCACTCTTTACACAGATCTACTAGTATTCAACAAGTCTCTACCCTTAGCCTTTTGCAGTTCTTAAAGGATCATAGGAAGTTACTAGACTATTGATCCTGAGGTCCTTACAAGCTTAGCCAAGAATTTAGCCCAAGTTCCAACAAGTCAGCAACTGGTGCCTGTATCCAGCAGGGACACGGGTGATAACCTAGGGGTGTATTTTCTGTTCTCCATCCAGTTATTCAGGTTGCGCTTAAAAAGGTTAATGAGGTACTCTGCCTGATGTGGAGAGGGACTGTATTCCAAAGAAGGGGGAATCGCTGTGACTCAAATCTGTCTCGCCAACAAGTCCTATTGCTGTCACAGACCAGATTGAGGTTGTGCATGTGGGTAACTCGAGTGGAGCTTGACTTGCTGATATGCAGCAGTCCCATCAGTGTGACATCTGAGATTGTTTTGTACGCCAGACACAGGTCACCTCTGAAGAGTCTGTATGAGACTGAGTAGAGGGACAGGGCTTTTAGCCTATCTGTGTAGGGTAGATATTTGAGGCCCTGGATTCTCCTAGTGAGGAACCTCTGTGGTCTCTCCAGCTGCTGCATGTGTTTTGTGAGTTACATGTCAAAAGGGGCACTGTACTAAATAATGGATCTTATGAGGGTAGAATACAGGGATGTTATGACCTCCTGGTTCCTGGATGAGATACCCTTACTAATGAGGTGGGCCATGTAGAAAGCTTTCCATACAGTAGAGGCAATATGGTGGTCAAAAGTCAGTTTGCTATCATCCTGGGTGTCCAAGTCCCTCACAACTGATTGCATGCTTAGAACCTTGTTATGAATGTGATAATTTGTGGGAATGTCAGTCTCCCCAGAGGGGATGATGATGCATTTTATGGCGTTCTGTTTGAGGCCATGTTTCTGGCACCAGTCATTTGTTTGGGTGAGACCCTCTTGGAGAATGTCCACATCTCTAGGGGGAATTGATGACAGTGCCCATCTTGCAGTCAGCTGCAAACTTAGTCAGCCATAACCCATTAGTTTTGGCCTGCACTTCAGAAAAGTATATCCCAAACAAGAGAAGCCCCAAGACCGATCCCTGGGGTACACCCCTCATTAAGGGTCTACTGCTTGAGGTGGCTTCTCTTATTTTGATTAGGTGGGTTCTATTAGTAAGCCAGTTTGCTACCCATCTGGTAACATACAGGTTGATGCCTAGTTGAGAAAGTTTATCTATTATACCTGAGTGGGGAATAGTATCGAAGGCTTTGGCCAGGTCAAGTTAGGTGGTGTGTACCATCTTCCCCTCATCCATGGCTTTGCTGACTGTCTCAAAGAATTCAACCAGATTTAACAGGCATGACCTCCCCTTGATAAAACCAAACTGTGTGGGATCGAGTGTTGGGAGGTTGCCAATGTCCTTGTTAATGAGATCCATGCTAATCCATTTTGTAGCCTTGCAGATCAGGCTAGTTAGGCTGATTGATCTATAATTTCCTGGATCAGTGTATGCTCCATTTTTGTGCAAAATGATGACAGTGGCTGTCCTCCACTCAGCTGGGATGAACTGGTACTCAAGCTTTGGTTGAATAGGGTGCCTAATGGTGCTGCAGGTTCCTGTCGGAGTTCATGTAGGATGCAGCCTGGGATGGTATTGGGTCTCATGAAGGCTGTGTTTTTTGCCTTTGAGAGAGCAGTGATGACTTGGTCCCTAGAGATAAGGGGAGGGGGTAGGTGCTGGGGATGTCCTGATTTATTGATGGGTGGGGACAGAGGGGTGAAGTTTTCACTGAACCTGCCTGCCAACGGTTGGCTATACCTACGGAATTTGTGTATGTGGTGTCCTTGACCAACAGTTCTGAGCAGATCTGAGTGCTTCTTTTGAGATGGCGGACATATGTGAAAAAGGCCTTATTGTCTTTAGTAGATGTGGCCAGTTTGGACTCAAAGTTTGCTTTGGAGGATTTCACTAGTGCTCTATTTTGCTTGCTCAGGCTAATGAGAGATTGCTTCCAATTAGGCACCTGCTCCTTCTTGGCCCTGGACAGCAATTTTTTCATTTTATTATACAGTTTATTTATTGCAGATGTCCACCAGACAGATTTACTCTTCCTTGAGGAGGATGAGTTTGTTCTGTCTGGTATTCTTGATTCCATGGAGCTATATAAATGCTCGTATAGTACTTTGGTGTAGGTCTGGATATATGTGACAGTTCATATGGAGGGGGAGTCGGCTGTGAAGCTGTTTATACCTTCCATCAGGAGGTTGCAATTGGCTTTGGAGAAGTTTTTTTGTTTGACCTAGCTGGGGTGGGGGGAGGTCGGGGGAGATAGTGACTTCAAAAGTGGCTGCTTTGTGTCCGGATCTTACCAGGTATGTTGACACTGTAGGATTGCTGCAGTGGTTACTCATGTTGGTTAATCCCAAGTCCAAGATATCACCTCTTGTGGGGGTGTCAACCAGCTGGTCCAAGGTATTTGCATTGACAAAATCAAGGAATATCTGGGTATTTGTGTTTTGGCATGAGTAATTCTTCCAATCTATGGTTGGATAGTTAAAGTTGCCCAGGATTAGGGTAAAGGGTTGAATCTGGATAGATTCAAAGAGGTCCCGATAGGTGGAGTGGGCATCTTGAGTCAAAGTTGGGGGCATGTAGCTAGCTATAATTTGAACAGAGGTCTTGTCAACAGTTAACTGCATGTGGAGTGTCTCCTATGCATTATACTGTTTGACCAGCATTGAAGTATGTATGTATTTAATATATATTGCAACTCCACCTCCTTTTGCTTTGCTGCCCACAGTTTGGGGTCTGAATGTATGACAGGAAGAGTAACCTAGTATGGTCTTCGCAGCTTTGAACCAGGTTTCTGTGACTGCACAATGGTCAGCATCTTCCAGGGTTAGGAATGCTTGCAATTAGTGCAGTTTTATGTTTAGACTCCTAGTGTTTAGCAGCATGACCTTTAATTTGCATTTTGATGACATTTTCATGTTGGCAGTTTTGACCTCATGGCATTGCCTAAAAAAGGTAATATGGGGAGGCAAGAACCTTTGCCAGAAGCCTGAAGACCAAGGGAGATAGATGCAGGCCATCTCTGTCAAAGCACTGGGGTCTGTCGATTATGCCTTCCCAGGCTGTCAGGTACTAGATTCCCTTGGAATGACACTGAAACTAAGCCAATTGTGAATGTCTATCATTTTTTGTTTGTATTGAAGCATCATTCTGGGTGACAGGAAAATGCTGCTTAAGGCTAAGAACATACCTGCCTGTGACACATTTTTAATGAGCTTGATCATGTCTCTTTTCATATAGTCCAGGGAGGTACATGTTTCAAGTTATTCATGCCAACATGGACTATGGATATGGATTCATAACAGTACCTGTTGTTGAGACTTGATAAACAACTAACTGTGACTTTCTCCTTATCCAGCCTGGTGAGGGGCACATCTGTATGTCTCACAATAGAGTCTATGACTAATATGTTGGGTTTATGTTTAGGCCTTAGTGGCTGTGAGACACAGATGTGTGGACTATGTGCAGTGTGTGGTGTGGTGGGTAGTTGAGTTTGTGTGTGTTTTTGCCTCGGAGGTTTCTCTTGTTTGGGTATGTTTTTTTTTTGAGGACTTATGCATGTGTGGGTGTGTGTTGTGTAGGTATGGGTTGTGCTTGAGGTGTGGTGTTTGTGTTGACAACCTTCTCAGTGTCAGATATACTGGCTTGTGAAGGAGAGAGCATAGGCTCTAGGTTCTTAATGTAATTGCATCTCTCACAAATTGTGTTCCTAGGTGGTAGTAGTAGAGGGCTGTCCATGTACATGAGGCAACTGCTACACTGTCTAAGGATGTCCATTCAGCCAGACTGGCAGGAGGAACTGTAGGAAATTGTCCATCCATATTTGTCAGAATCTGAGGGAGAGAGATCAGAGAGAGTTAATGTTGTAACAGATGGAAGGTCTATGAGGAGTACTACTTGATGATCACACAAGTGCTACTAAGGGGAAACTTGTAGCTAGAATACCTTGCAATGGGTTAAAAAGAGTGCAGCCTAAACCAGCTTAAACAAGGGATTTAAATACCACAAAAATAGAACTTTCTAGTAACACAGAAATCTAGCCAATCCTGCTAGTCCTTGCTTTCTTTACCAGCCCTTTTCAGGCAAGGTCTAGGTAGCCCTGCTACTCTAACTAGCAGTGGAGATAGGTCCCTATCATCACAAGATGGCTGCCAGAAACACAGAAGGCAAACACAAGATGGCTGTAAGAATTACAGAAGGCAAAAACATACAGCTCTGAATGCAGCAAACCTTGTATCCAGACTATGCTACTCAATTTAAGGATAAGAACACAGAAAATCTCACAGAAAAGCACAGATTAACCACTTACAAACAAAAACACAACTCATAGTATGAAAAAATATAGTTAAACAGTAATGAAATGCAGTAAAATGCAGTTAAACAGGAAAGAATTGCAGTAAATAGCAATGAAATACAATTAAACAGTAATGAAATGCAGTTAATCAGTAAATTGCTTTAAAACAGTGCAAATGTGATAAATAAACTCACAATCTCTACAGTAAAAAAACTGCTCAAATAAAGCAACAATTCAGTAGAATACTGTCATTAATTTAATCAGGCTACAGGCAAGCAGTATCAAATGTGGCAAACTAAATGCAGTTGAACACCTAAGCACAAGCAGTAAAATGAAGTAGGAAGAGGCACTTATAAATATATATATATATATATATATATATATATATATATATATATATATAGGATCCGTACAGATGCTCAACTGTCCCCAGGATTCATGAAACTTGCGCCAGGCGCAGGCGTAGCGTAGGCAGAATAACGCCAAATATGGCCTTCGAGCGATTCAGGTATGATCCAATATCACGTGCACTACCGGTGTATGCCAGAACTGCGCAGCCCTCGGCATAGGTATGCTAATCACCCCATGCGCAGTGTCGCACCATGCAAATGAAGGCATATAGCGATTCATGAAGTGGTGCAGGTGTAACGTAAGCCCACGGAAATGTAAACCTAAAAACACAGTTTACATTTTCCCAAACAGAACATCGGAGCTATGGAAGCGGACCAGACTCATGTATTACAAAGTTAACATATACCAATGGCTAAATACACAGCCAATGGCATAAGAAAAGATGCACAACACCTAAAAAACAACTTTAATGTCATGTCCACAGTAATGCACAGTACAACCGCAGGGCATGTGTGCGCAAACTGGAACATAAAGAAAATATATAAAAATGTCATAAAATCGCAATGTAATACAAATCAGGTGTACACCATAATACACAATGGTAGGCATGGAACACCACAACCAAGGTGCAAGGGTTGCTAAGGGCCTGCGACAGTGTTTGGCGCGGTAACTATGAATTAGTAGTCAATGCCATGCAAATGAGGCAGATAATACTGAATCGCAAATGTCCTGCCGGATGAAGGTTGAACCATACGGCGCAGCGCTATAACTCCGAGGAGTGGCTCAGAGGAGATACATGACATCAGCAGAGGGGTGTGCCACTGTAGCAGTAAGCACATTGGAGCAATGCAAATCTGGCCTGGCTGTTGCTAAGCAAAGCTGCAGGACAGGGGTGGGGAGGAAGGTATAGAATCGTTTAGTTGAGAGCACACATGGTGTCCAAAAGCGCATGTGTACAGGGATGAAAACATGCCCGAAACCCAGTAAGTGGATGCATGCGGCGCGAACAATAGCACAAACAGGAAGGTCAGGGGAAGAAAAGAAGGAAATGCTGAAGTAGGGTAATTGGCATACTAATGAGCAATCAACACCAATCAACTCACGGCGGCCAATCGACGGCAGCTGTCAAGTCTGCTCGGAGAAACCTGCAAAACAGCAAGCTTTTGTTTTTGGTTTCAGTGTTGTTTAGCTTGCCTTGCCAAACTTGCAAAACAGGATGGGGAGGCATTGGAATGCAAAGAAAGGAGGGGAGGCATTGGATTGCAAAGATAGGAGATCTGTCATAGCAGAGCAAAGCAAACCAACAGTAGACCGGCAACAGCACACATTACACAAGATACGCCAGGTCTAGGAAAGTACAAATTAAAGCAGGCTGCCGTATGCATGCCAGAAAATGGTAGGTGGAATGTGCAGAAATGTAAAGGGAAGGTCAAGAGGTAATCCACGGCAGCCAAATGTAATTCAACACCAAAGGCACCACAATAGTAGTTCCGGTAGTAAAACACATAAGATACCCTGTAGCTATGATTGTACATGCACACACTATGACATCATCGGTGTTCACAGCACAATAGTATAAAGTGTGAAAGCACCCTACACACATCTGTGAATTCCCAAACACTGCACCATAGGTGTAAACACACGGGGAACTTTTAAAATGTACATGTTGGGAGCTCCCATAGCTGTGATTCATCAGCATGTGTTAGAGACTGATGGTGTTGTGGAGGATGATGCTGACAACCACCGCAGGCCCTGGAGGAGGAGAAGAGTGTTCAGACCAAGGGTAACCTACCAGGGGCTACATGATCTAGAGATAGTAGAGCGTTACAGGGTGGACAGAGACATCTTACAGCAAATAATGGAGCTGTGCCGGCCACGCCTGAGAACCAGAAATAACAGAGGGGAACCCATCCCAGTAGACACGAAGGTATGTGTAAGCATGCGAATACTAGCCACAGGTACCTTTCAAAGGCCAACTGGAGATATAATGGGGATCTCACAGGCATCAGCATCCAGGGTACTACACCATTTCCTGGATGCCATGTTACCACATGCCAATGAGCATATATACTTCCCCCGAACTCAGGAGGAGTTGGCCAGCAATATGCATCACCTCCACAGTGTGGCACACTATCCGGAGGTACTGGGTGCGATAGACTGCACGCACATACAAATCAAGTCACCACCCGGTGAGCATGGTAGGCACTACATAAACCACAAGGGATTCCACTCCATCAACTGCCAGGTCGTGTGCAATGCCCAGGGCATAATCATGGATGTGTGTGCTGGCAGCCCTGAAAGCTACCATGACTCCCATATCTGGCATGCCTCACAGCTGTATCAGGTATTTGTCAGGGGTGACATCCCACATGGCCACCTTGTGGGGGATGCTGGCTATGCACTGGAGCCGTGGATGATGACTCCCATCAGAAATGCACACACACCCATGCAAGAAAGCCATAATGAGGCACACGCACAAACCAGAATCATCATAGAGCGTGTGTTCAGGATGCTGAAATCACGGTTCCGGTGCTTGGACACATCTGGTGGAGCCTTCCAGTACTCTCCAGGCACGTGTGCCCACATCGTCATAGTATGTGCCATGCTACATAATATGATCCTGCGGAAACAGCTGCAGCAGGGACAAAATGGTGAAGGCCCTCATAGCCCACCGCATTTGCCAAGGCCATCACAGGCACAGAGGGATTCAGACCATGAACACACTGTGCCAGCCCCAGTAGGCAGACGGAGGCGTGCCCGATATGCCTATGCCTTGGCAAAGAGGGAACGTATAGCGCATACGCTGACAGTGTAGGCCCCTACGGTCTGACACACCTCTCCACCTGCACACACAGTAAAATGGATGGCACACAAGCACGACCACCTGTAAATTGTAATGTATAGGTGGCCCACTGTGTGAATCCTACATAGGCAGCCCTCAAACATTGCATACACAACAGCTATTGGAACACAGAATGTCAACACCTGAACAGTACATGCGCCTATCAGCATATGGTGGTGCTGTGTGTATAGGTTCCCAGGTACATCAGTAGGTACATGGCTGATTGTCAGAGGCCATACACCAAACAGGGCAAAAAGTGTCCGCTGTCGCCACAACATCGAGTAACCAACTGTCGCGTAAAGGAGCAGAGGCAATCGTGGGAGCACATGTGTGTAAGCACTGTTCTTCAGACACTCAGCACGGAGTCCCTGCTGCGTTAATGAGGGGCTCCACATAATATAATCATGGATGTTGTGTCAAGGCATTGGGTGTACCCATGACAGGTATTCGTCACCCCAGCATGCTCCACCCACGGTCGTTTGAAGGTGTAGCACAGTATCGTGTATGGCTCACTGTGATATACATACCCAATGCTGGAGCACATCCAGGAAACATCACATGGACAGACCATTAACTGGACTCATCAATATGTAAACTAACTGAGTTACCCATGTGAGTGCAGTATGGAGTAACAGCCGTAGTATACTCCACGTACAAAATGACATAACACGTGTACAAATCCCAGATGGCCATACGTTAAATGCAGTGACCGTCGTGCATGTTCCTGGTCCCACGTCCTGCAAGGGATGTAACGTAATCCTGAAGGCACAAGTAATGCATGTCGGATGCAGGTCATCAGATCATATGCTTAGCACACTTTACCGGGAATATGCATTGCCCACTGCTGGTAAGCGACGTTTAAATATGACTATATGGATATGCGCAAAACAGGGATAAGCTACTCCAAATATCATGCAGATCACGGTGAATGATGTCCAGAACAGGTGAAACCAGCATTATTTACCCCTGTACTAATAGCACCTGCTCTGAAGGGTAAAACGACCACTGCCAGGTGTAGAACACGCAATCATGTATAGAATCACCTAACACTATTGCTAGGCAAGATGTACCTACGGTAGGGTTGCCACCTCTTCAAATGACTAATGCGGGACATACATCAGATGTCTGCAGGCTGACACGTACACCCGGCCAGTACGGAAAGCAGAACTGCACTGTTTTGCCTAGATAAAAGCTCATTCTTGTAATGTTTACTTACTTATTCTGTTTGTTGGTTCAGATACAGAATAACTGTTTTATGCGATTATTACATAAACTACAGGAAATAAGTATGTTCTAAAATCACAGGACATTTGCCATGTTTACAAATATTTTGCAGGACACAACTGCCCAAAGAGGGACTGTCCCTCGCAGAGTGGGACAGTTGGCAACCCTAACCTATCTGGAAAAAATAGCAGCCAACCAAGCCTCAGCTCGAGCAGGACACCAGTCAAGTACACAGTCACTTGTAAAGACTAAAACACAAGTTTATTACTCCATAGATAAAATCCACACAAAGAAAAGATCGGTTCTGATGAAATCTGAGGTTATCAGATGAAAGCGCTTAACCAGGAGTCTCTTTTCTTTGTGTGGATTTTATCTATGGAGTAATAAACTTGTGTTTTAGTCTTTACAAGTGACTGTGTACTTGACTGGTGTCCTGCTCGAGCTGAGGATTGGTTGGCTGCTATTTTTTCCAGTTTGGTTTTACCTTCGGGTTGTTTGACTTTTATTTACGTAGCAAGAATGGCAGAGACCGAACCCTAACCTATGGCAGGTGTGTAATGTGACAGGTACAGACACAAATGTTCGGAGTCCAGGAAACAGTATACACCAACAAGTACACAATGAAAGGTGTAGCTTGCCTGTCACTTTCCCCGTCAGATATATCTATATATATATATATATATATATATATATATATATATATATATATATATATATATATATATATATATATATATATATATATATATATATATATATATATATATATATATATGTACACATATATACATATATATATAATACAGATAGAAAGGGCAATAGAGTGATATATGTTGATATATACGGATTCAGTGATATCTGCAAATATATATAGATAGGTCAACGACATTCATAACACCTTGGAGGTACAAATAATTAGGATACCGCCAACTATGGAATGTGTAACATACCGACATGCATAACCACGAGGCTGAAAGACCAAAAGAGAACAGTACAACTGCGTGTAATAGTATGATGATATGAACGGATAATTAGTTACCGCTGCCAGTGTTGCGGTCCACGTAGGTACTGTGTTCAACTGTGTTTGTGAGTGCCGTAGTCTGTGTATGTGTGTGTTGAGGGTGCCGTGTGCATCCCCGTGTGACTGTAATGTGTGTGTGTGTTCGCATCATGTGTCTGCTAGTGCCAACACGGAGGTAGATCATTACGGTAGGTGTGGGTATAGCTAGCCGTAGGCATACGGTCACCACCTGTCCCACATTAGGAGGGACAGCCCCTCCCTGGGCAGGTGTGTCTTGACATAAAACATTACAAAGGGCAAATGTCCAAGATTGTAGGACATTAATATGTCCCATATTTAATGTAATAGTTGCATTAAATAGTTATGCCTGTATGTAAGAAATGTGAATGTTACATGCAATATGCTAAGTAGCCAAAGTCCAACAACAATAGGTATGTATTGAGGGTAAAAGTATGTGCTATCCTGTGTACTGACCGTGGCTATGTGTTGGCCTGTAAACACCGCTGTGTGTCCCGGAAGTGCCCAACAATGGCCATATGAAAAGGTGGCAACCCATGGCAAAGAGGTTCTGTTACCAACACAACCGCAATGACTGCAAATATCTGGGACAGAAATACACGGGATAGCTGTCATGTAGACATATCCCTTTACATATCGCTGCAATTCCGGAGGTATGGAAGTATCAACCTCACCTGCATACTATATAGAAACCAATTAACAACGGCCCAATGTACAATCCCGTAACATAAGTCTACTAACTGATAGCTCTTTAATTAGGGACAGAGCCCACACACATATATATGGAATATGTAGAAATGCAAGCCCCACAAACCTGTATATGCTACGTACACCCACCGACATCCCCCACACTAGAAACTATAGCAATACAGACTGTAATAACAGCACAAACATCCAGTCAGTCAATTACAACTGCAGAACCGTCAACATACCTTGTGAGAGACACAATTAAAGGCGCCATGCAAAATTGCAGCCATTGTATAATGGAACAAACGGCGATGTTACAGGTTTTGTTTGCAATAGTCCGTTAACAGACGTTGGGATGACAGGTACACCCACATGTTGAACCACATACTCTAGCTGTCACACACAATCCACGGGGGACATGAATCCAAAGTATACTTGTCTCTATGCATAGCAGTTGCAATTACACATAACAAAACGCAATACAGGCCGTCTCCCCGAAGGTAGGGCAAATGGGAAATGCCAAAGTGGAGAAGTCAATTATACCCCACTGTTGCCGCGTAATTGGCGAATGGAGTAGCTGCAAAGCTGATATGCAAGTAATTAGTCACTCAGAAACACCAATAGGTGGCAGGAAACCACATGTTACAGGTATCGACATATATAAGGAAGACTTGCCAGACATTCAAACCGTATGCTCATACAAAATACCCGTGTAAGCAGTGTGAGAGAGACAGAGATGAAAGTCCGTAATGATAACAAGGTATGTAGAACACTTGGTATGTAAGTTTATGTATAGCATGTTTTTTATTAATTATTTACTGTTATGTATAGCCTGGTTTGCATTAATTAAAAGTGTCTGCAATGCATAAAGTGGGAAAAGGTATTTATGTAGTGATGTCTTGCTGAGCATACTAATGCATGTAGAAACTGTGCATCCAGCAGTGGGCCACAAGGTACACATCACAGACACCACAAGGGATGCCACATGAGGGCTTTAAACAGAACATTTCCATACAACCCACCGTCAGTGGTAGGGTATGTCCAACAAGTACGTGCCATAGCAGGGGATAGTATATGTTGATATACTGTCACAGTAGGCATATGTATGGGCATATAACGACAATGACATGTCTAAGGTGGTCCCGCTGTGCAAGTATGCTGCACATTATGGGATACTATGTGAAATATGTGTAATGTATAGCATTGTAGGTAGATATGTCAGATATTCTACACAGCATAACAGGCATATCATGCATACCAAAGGTATCGTCTATTGGCATGTACAATAACAGGATACATATGGCTTGTAGGCATGGGACATTGCAATAGCATGATAGCTAATCTAAATGGAAGGGCTACCAAGTAACCATGCACACAGGACATGTAATAGCTTCACAGGTTCATAGTGGGGTACTATGCAGTCTGGCAAGTCTATGTGTAAGCACACCTACAGTGTTCACACCAGTGGCACCTCTCTAGGGTAGTGTCCTGTGAACAGCAGAGCCATGTGTTACCTGCACCTCTGCACAGTACAGCCACTGCAGTGATCCCTGGCATACGTGTCTCCCAACCACCAAGGGAGGTATCACATGAACAGTGCTACTGAGTGTCCCTGCGTGATGTACATAGGACTCATGTTCCAAAGCATGGTGAGTGACCGGTTTGGGAATGTAACCCTCGAGCACATCCCACTCATTGTTGCATGTGTGCACATATCCATGAGCATGTTGCTCACAGTGGCTTTTGCTTATGTCGTGTATGTGGAGTATATCCATTAATATTGTTGTGGATATGGGCCCTGTCTGTTCAGCAGAGGTCACCCCTGAGTATGTAGTATGCAAATGTGTACAGACATGGTGTCCATAGTTCAGCCACATACTTTAACTGTCGGAGCTCAATAAATGTCATGGCGTGTTAATGGTGTGGTATGTAAAACTGTAGCTGTTGTGTAAGGTACACCCTAAATGGGGTGATGTACCCTTGAATGTGTGTAGAAGTCTTGAGTTCAGAGGCACAATGGGTGCCTATGTACCAGCTACACACCCAGTACAGATAAGTGTGGCCATGTAGAAGGATATCCACGCCACAGTGGCAATACAGTAACCACAGGAGTGGGTGCAACATACGTGTGTACTACAAACATGCACAATGTGACATGTATGTAGGGGACTACTACCTATGTGATAGTCAGTGGGTGAATGGTGTAATGCAAAGGTGATGTTCATGCACCTTGTGTCATGCAGCTTGAGGCCATGATATTCATATCAGGTATCTGTCACAGTGACACCCATATGGATGGAGTCAGTATCAGCTGGTGGATCAATCATGGTGCTTTGTATGCAGGGGTTTGTAAAGCTAGGCAGGGAAAGTCCCTCTGTGCTAGCCTGTACCTCAGGGAAGCATATACTGAACATGAGGGGCCCAATGACTGAGGACTGTGGTATGGCAAATGTAACTGAAATGCAGTAGGTACTATGGTATGCTACCCTCATTGTGTGTGTCCTGTCCATGAGCCACGTTGCATAATATCCTGAGACATAGGGTACGATGTGCAGGTGGATGTGTATGTTGTCAATACCAGAATGGAGAACAGTGATGAAAGGCAATGAGAGGACAATGTAGGATGTGTGGACTCCCGTACCATCATCAACTACCCTGGTAACTGTATGAAAGGAGTCCACCAGGTGTAGGGGCCATGCTCTGGCCCTAACAAGTCCAACCCGGGTGGCATCAAAGGACCGGAGCCCAACAATGTTTCTGTGAATGACATCCTTGATGATGTGCCCCATAGCCATGCAGAACAGTCCAGTCAGGTGTGTAGGACTATTGTCCCACTCGTGCATTGTGGTGCCACCTGTGTGGAGTGTGATAAATGTTGTTGTGTGCCATTCAGGGGCCACAATGTCTGATACAAGGCTATTACTGAATATGGTGGCCTAGTGGGGAGACATGTCGTTCAGAGGTCTGTGGACATCACAGCCTGGGACTTTGGAAGGTGACATGGGGCCAGTGTCCCAGGACATATAGAGTGCAGGTTAGTACTGTGTAGGTGTGACCACTGTGCAACAGCCTCCACCTGTTGTTGTACATTATGTCCATGGAACGTGACCACCAGAGTGGCGTCTGTTATTTGGTGTGTACCATCATGGCTCTGTGTGGAATAGCAAGATCCATGCAGTCGTGTACATGCTAATGAAGTGCACTGCAGTATGTTACAGCATTTGTAAGTGCAGTGTCCATCTGCACGGGTGTCATGAAGTTAACAACCACTGTCATAAGATGTCTGTAGTAGGTGTTGTAGTACTCATGTACTGTGTATGCCGTGAAGGGTGTGGTGCTGGGATGTGGCTAACAAGGTTGATTAGCATATGTTTGGAATCCACCAATGAGGGGATAACCCCAGGTGTGAAACACCAGTCACATGTTGGTAGTGTTCATGTCAAGGTTAATGTTGGTCTTGGAGGTGGTGTGTATGGGTTGATCCAGCCGAGTGGAGGTTATGACTCATGGATGTGTCGGTACATGAGTGGCTATGCCAGTTAAATGTGGGGTAGTGTCAGTCACACATCAGCAGTAGCTGTCTGAGCCCTACTGTCCAGTACACCAACAAATGAGGTCTGGTAACCGTGGGGTATGTTGTTGAATCTGTAGCTTGTTACAATGTGTATAGTGGTTCCTGACACAGTTAGTTGCACATGGAGCACCTCTGATGCATTGTGCTAAGTAACTAGCCAGGATGTGTGTACAACATAGTGGGATATGGGAACACCTCAGCTGTGGGTGTGCCGGTCCAGGTATGTGCCTGAAAGGTATGGTCTGTCTATAACCTGTCATTGCAGGTGTGCTCTGCAGAGCCTAGAGGCAGGTCCCAGTCACTGCAGAGATATTGGAGTGGTGCATTATAAGGTGTGCCTTGCCTGCGTGTGTCACAGAGGAAGATGCAAGCAATGTGTCACATGACCCCATGTCCTGCTTGCCAGTTCCCGTTCTGCCAGTGACTGTTATTGGAAACTGTGCAAGACAGGCAGTATAGAAGCAGCAAGAGCCTTACATGTGATCTGTACTCCCAGGGCTGACAGGTGCAGGTCATCTGTGCCAAAGCATTGTGTCTGATCAGGTCAGTCAAAGCGGACAGATACCAGATGCCTGTGGAATGACAGCAGAAGCATAGGTAACTGTTGAAGTGACAGTCAGTCATTGTATAGTGGTATCGGGTCCGGATGAATGCATAATGCTCCCCAGGGCTAGGCCCACACCTTCAGGGCTACAACACTGGTGAGCTATTGTATGTCCCTGCACATGTAGTCTGTGAAGTGGCATCTCAGGGCAGTCACACTAACATGGAGAATGACAGTCACATCATACCTGGTGAGGTGTGGCATGGGTGCATAGGTTATGTTGCAGAACCAGTTACCCGACAGCAAGATGTAAGTGACTATCACCTTGTGTAGCCTGCTGTGTGAAGCTACAGTGTGACCGCCTACAGACTCACCTATGACTGCTGTGTTGTGTATGTTATAACACCCTATTGGCTGTATGTGATGGGCACACATGAGTCTGTGGGCTATAAGTTGGTGATGTTGTGTTCCGTGCTGGGGGCTGCCTCTGGTGCCTACACAGAGTATGGAGAGGTACTGCACAAGTTGTCCTCTTATTTGTGGCCTGTGGTGGAGATCATGTGAGACTATGTGATGAGTGGGGTGTGTTGCGAATGTGACACATCCCCACATGACTATCAGGTGCAGCCAGGGTTGGTGACAGCATTACCCCTAGCAGGGCTGCATAAGTGCATCCCCCACAGGCTGTAGTGTCATATGTTGGGAGGTGAGCATTGAATGTGTACATGAGACAGTTGCTCTATTGCCACATGTACGACATATCCATCATATAGACAGGCAATAGCACTGGTACATGACAGTCGGATATGCCTGTATATACAAACATGTCTCACAGGATATGTGCGTTACGTGTGTACAACAGCTGTTGTACCATAAGCAAGCTGGAAATTCTAGGACAGCCAGTGTACCTGTGGGAAATGGTGTGGAATTGGTGCTATATTAATCAGTAGCTCATGACATGCTCAAGTTCTGAACAAGTGCCTATCATGACCATAGAATACAGATAGGGAGTTGGATTATATCAACCTACAAGTGGTGACGACAGTCATAATTGGTGGCACCGCACTATAACCCTGCTGAGTATGGTGTGCATGTCCATGAACCATTATCACTGTAGATGTTAGCAGTACAGATGTACAAGACAGTACGGATGTTTGATTACAAATACCTTTGTATGTCACAGGAGTGTTCTACCAGTGGCCCGTTGACAGACTCACAACTACAAAAGGTGCCAGAGTGACATGTGCATATCACACCAGTGCCAGCTACAGTAGAACAGGGTTAATGTGTTGTACTCCACCCTCATTGTAGCCCATACAACACAGACAAATGTTAGGCATCTGTGTATGTAAGGATGTGAATGGCCAGGACCTATGAGGAATAGCTGTGTCAGTGTTGTGAATAACATGCAGAATGGGCTGTGTGGGTGAGGTGTGTGACATATGTGCACATTCTGATGAATGATATCAGCATTGTCACCGCTAGGTGAACATCCCTGTACCCATTAACTACCACCTATGCTGTGGTCAACATTATGGACACTGTGTAAGGGATGGTGCTGTGCAGTACACCTCCCTGCCTTGGTGACATCTCCAGGCCCCTTGGGTAGTCATACGAGGTACCCATGTCATGACAGGGTGCCATCCATGAGCATGGAGATCATTGGACAGGCATATACAACACTGGGGTGACCAATATTGGATCACATATCACCTTTAAGGGGTAATGGCCATGTGTGGATGGGCGATACCAGCCTTCACAATCCTCACCTCCACTACGCAGCATGCTGTCTGCCTTGCATAAAGACATTTGCTACACCATGATGATGGACATGCTACATGTCCATATCCTGATCTGTAAGACATACGTCATGGACAGCCACCGTCCTAATACTAGGATTGCCACATGCTGGACAGATCCCTGTGCCATACATGTGACATACTCCCGCTAAACCATGCAACCCTGTCCATCAAAGCTGCACATGTCATCCCAGTCATACATGGTGTGATGGCCGCATGGTAGATGTAGTATCAACTGTCCGGATCAGTAATGCGGCACTGATGCACCTAGCAGTGGCATACTGGCTGTCTGTTACAGCTGGGAAACCTTGCCCATACATGCTATGGTTGATAACCATCCCTGCAAATGACGTCCGACTAGCCATTGTCCCATGTCTATCACATGTGCAACACAGGCGATCCGTGGCAGGATGTTGAACAGCTGTACAGTGCTGTGTAGATGTATATGGCAAAACACATACATGTACAGGTGTCCATGCATATGTGTGCATTGTCACTGCTCAAGTCCATTAAGGCTGTGTCTGTGTTGATATGTGACATATACACAGCATCAAGGTCAACAGCAGTACCATGGACACATCCAGGCATGTGCAGATAGGTAAGAACACCAGTGCAGGCAAATAGACATGCCCACATCAAGACAGCATTCACATGGAGTATGAACACTGTAATGAGGTGACACAGATATATGGTGATGATATCCAATGCATAACGGGTGTTACATTTGTGTGACACAAACACGTCAGTCGTGTCAGTGTCATGATGATTTGCAAAGATTAAAGTGCAGATGTACTAGATGTCATAGAAATGTATGTGCAGCAGTATCTCTGTACATCTCTGAAACTGTGACCTGTCACCATCATTATGTCTTACAGATAATACCTCGTACACGCCTTCCAGCATACATCCGCCAGGAGGATGATGTCCTCATCCCGTACCTCCATGAGAACTATGAGGTGTTGTTCAGCCATGTGCCACAGCATGCCCAGCAGCGGGATGACCTGTGGCAGGATCTACGCAGGAGGGTGAACGATGTGGGTGGCCATAACCGCACCTACCAGCAGGTGCACAGACACTGCACAGACTTGATACGACTTGCAAAACAGCGTGCCACTGCAATCACCAGGGAACAAGGTGGAACAGGTGGTGGGCCTCCAACCCAGCACCCACTCACACACACCGAGGAGCTACTGGCCAGTCTGGGGACACCCTCAGAACAGCATCCACACACACTAGCTGCCATCGTGGAGGTGGGTGTCTCCCAACCAATGAACCTGGAGTTGCCTGGTAAGTCAGTACTGCACATATGGCTATTATATCCCATTTAGTTGCATGTGTCACTGTACATTATGTAAAGTAACAACATATGCAAGGTATGTGGACACACATGCTGCATACTACAGTATGCTACCCTGTGTATGCATGCATGTGCATACTATATGCTATTATACAGGCAAATGTGTTAACATGCACAGTGCACCCTGTGGCTGTCAGACAGTCAGGGATAATGTTCATACTGCTGTGTCACCCCTATACAGGTACCTCTGGCTGCACAGACATGAGTCCATTGCAGGTGAGACTCTCATCAGTATCAGGCATGTTAAAGCATAGATCTATATGCCATGTGGCCAGGTAACAGTTGCACACTTGATGTTTGTTCCAGTCATGATATACAGGTCACATCACCCATCATTCACACAGGCCACCCATGTGCAACATATACAAATGAAATGATACACTGACTTGAAACCACAGTAGTTGTCATTGCTACATGTCTGGTCAGCTGTGCATACAACAGTGGAGGTGTTCTACAATGGAGGCATATGTAGTATGCACTGGAACAACATGTGTGGTACGCAAACAGTACCACGCAGTGAGCTGTGATATGGGCAGCCCACAGGTGTCACCACTGTGTTATATGCCCCTGCATTGGGTGCACACATTGTGATGTGCCATCTGACATGTCCCAGACACGTAGTGTTCTGGCTGCAATATTGTCACACTATCCCATGACCCATACCCCACATACCAAACATACAATACGTTGTCTGCATAGCCCTGTGGATGGTGACATATCTGACATCTATGGGTGTATGTCATGTGGGACAACACAGACATGTGAGATGGCCATCACACACATTTGGTCAACACATGTGCACACATGGCCATGGGGGATGGCCAGAGACACGTAGCCACACAGTAGATGTGATGTGTACACACCCTGTTGCACATTGTCCACACATGGTCCAATTATAGCCTTAGTTGACTATACAGTTGATGTGGTACACTGGACATCCTAAAAGCCTGTGTACAGCTAGTGGAGGTGTCACTGACGTCTACTATATAAGATCTGTTGAACATCATGACTGTGTCGTAGCATGACAGTAGTCACCTGTACAGCTTCTACAGACATTGACACCACATCAGGCCACAGATACTGTACATTTCCCTTGCTGCTGTAGGACATCACCGTTAGCTGTGCACCTCGTGTGTGTGGTACATCAATGTCATTTGGGAAATGGTGAATTGACATGTCCACTACGTGTGGACATGGTTGCCAGGCAGCTAAGACCCTGTAGTTGTTGTGCAGGGGTGTCAGCTGTAGGCCTACAGTGACCTGTCACTTGACACAGCATGGTTTGGTGTGTATACACCTCAGCATCGTGGGTCACAATCCACAGTTATGTCATGGGTATGCATGCAGTTATGGCTATGCAATGTGTACATATTATGCATTGTACAGCAATATAGATGCCTCAAGATGCCATGCAATGGTACAGTGTCTGTACTTCACACTGTATAGCAATGTAGACGGCTCACACTACCCTTCCATGCTCATGCACATTTGATAAACATGCATTCTATCTGTAGGGCATACAGACAACACCACAATGTGATGCCCATTACGATGCTGTACATGTGTCAGGACACCATTGTGTCAGACATGTATGCATGTTAATGCACACGTCAGCAGAGTACATGTCAAGGTCACATCAGCCATGTGTACTGTTATCCTGTTCTGGTCCACATGGTGTATCACGGGGATGCATGCATACTACCATGATTGTGTGAACTGCATGGCTACTGATATGACACCTGCTTGCTGTAGTGTGTACCCCAGGGAGGTATGCTTACTAACACTATTAATGTTTGAGCTGCATGCCCTCTGCTGTACCACAGGCATGCTGCATGCCATCTGTCAAATCACATGCATGGTGTGTCTGTGTGTGTGTGTGTGTGTGTGTGTGTGTGTGTGTGTGTGTGTGTGTGTGTGTGTGTGTGTGTGTGTCTGTGTGTCTGTGTGTCTGTGTGTCTGTGTGTGTCTGTGTGTGTGTGTGTGTGTGTGTGTGTGTGTGTGTGTGTGTGTGTGTGTTTGTGTCTGTGTGTGTGTGTGTGTGTGTGTGTGTGTGTGTGTGTGTGTGTGTGTGTGTGTGTGTGTGTGTGTGTGTGTGTGTGTGTGTGTCTGTGTGTCTGTGTGTGTCTGTGTGTCTGTGTGTGTCTGTGTGTGTGTGTGTGTGTGTGTGTGTGTGTGTGTGTGTGTGTGTGTGTGTGTGTGTGTGTGTGTGTGTGTCTGTGTGTGTTTCTGTGTGTCTGTGTGTGTATGTGTGTCTGTGTCTATTGTAATTTGGAGTCTTCCTTTGCATTCACAGGTGATGTAGGTGCGTTACCCTCCTGCGGTCCATCTGATGTTAGTGTCCCCACAGAAACTAGCAGTGATGAACATATGCATGAGGTACAGGCAGGGTTGTCAGGGGCTGAATCTGTGCAAATGGTTGCCATCCCAGCTATGTCCCCCTTTTCCCCGCACACAGCTCTGCTGCCAACACATACCGCTTCACCAGTGGCCATAGAGGAAGGACAGTCAGCGTCTGTTAGCATGGAACAGGAATGTGTGGTGGCTACAGAAGGTGTGTCTACACACCATGGTGTCAATGTAATGACTGCAGATGTGCCACACAGGCATGTGGCCGGTGCTGCTCATAGGAGGACCTCTGGCAGACATGCACCTGCAGGACAGAGCGCAGCAGCTGGTATCACCAGATGCATATTCCAGACTGTAATGGTGGCACAGGCACGTGCTGAATGGCAGACCAGTGAAGGGGAGTGGCTTCAGAGGGCTGCTATCCGTACCCTAAATGACAACATCCAGGCATTGGCAAATGCTCAACAGCAGATTGCTGATTTTCTTGACAGGCAATTGGGTGACATGGTTGGAATCCTTGACCGTGACATGGCAATCCGCAAGCGTGAGCTGTCTGTGCTGAAACATCTGGTAGGAGTGAGGCATAGGCCATGTGGACATAGGCCAGCTACACCACCTAGTGCAGGTCAACGTGAGCGTGCCACCTCACATGCCCGCTCCCATAGTGCCGATAGCAGTAGTAGTGCAGCTACACCAGGACACAGCAGGCCACGTGGATGTGGCCCTGGACGTTCCCAGTGGGGACACGGTTCCAGTGGACATGTGTCGTCGGACAGTAGCCAATCTGTACCTCCACCTCGTAGTGCCCGTGCAACCCCTGGCAGGCACAGGTCACGTGGCCGTGGCCGGACACAGTGAGCTGTACAACCTTGTCTGTACAATCTGCAGCTGTCAATAATACCCCGTGTAGGCCTCACAAAAGGCAGAACTGTGTGCACACATACACGGACACAGCAAAGACATCTGTAGGGCACAACAACAACCACATGCATACTGAACAGACATGTCCAATCATATCACTGGCCTTTACCCACACATATGATGTCATCCATTGGTGCAGCCTATGCCTCTGGCAAACATTATCACCCTGTGCATATGATGAAGCCTGTGCCGCATCCCTGTCATCCACACCATCGGTGCAGGGACATGCTCAAATGGTCTGATGCACAGGGTGAACAGAATAGTGAGAAGTGTAATTTACATTAGTTGTATAAGAATAGTGAGAGAAGTGTATATTACAATAGTTGTGTGAGAATAGTGAGAGACATGTATATTACATTAGTTGTGTACTGTTGACACGTACCAGACATACCATGTAGTACAGGTTTAGCATGCATTGTTATATGTTCACAGTATGTGTCATGGTAACAACAGTAACAGTATGTTGGTAATGATGCCCTGGTTCCCTCTTTATGGTCTACTTGCATGTGCCTACAGGTAGCACTGTTTGCAGTCTCCCATGTGTAACTGTGGAGTACTCACAGGCACATATGGCAATATCAGCATGCAAAACGTAGCCTCAGCCTGACTGTCTGAAAGTCTAACATACCACAGATGTCCACACATATACTGATCTAGAAGCATGTGGGCAGTTTAATAGGCTACAGTGGCTAGAGACGTGACATCCATACCAGGTCACATCACAGGTATGTTGACATGGTGCAGGGGTTGTACACAGCGGTCTGGCCAATGATAATGTTAGAGGCCACTTGATAGCATGAGGCCTCACTGTGTAGCAGTAATACCCTGTCACATTACAGGAACATGCTCACACTAATGGGGTCAACAACACTTTAACGCACACCCCATAGTGTTGAGGTGAGGACCCTTGCCTATGTGGTCATCACCCTCACAGTACTGTGCACCCACACAATGCGACACAGAGAAAGAACATGTACAGGTAGCCAGTGTAGCTGAGACCGATGGCATCAACAGGGTAGTGGACTGCATCTCCATGAGGGGTTAGGGATCCTGTGTGTTCTGTATGGTAGCATACACCCTCACTCCATGCACCAGACAGCCATACATACGTACATACACACACACACATAGTGTGGAGACCCCAAATGTTGTACACATTTGGATAGCTGATGTGTGTGATACACACACCACACCTGCCTACTTCATGCTTTCCACACTGCAGTATGTACAGATCTCTACAACAGTGTACAGGGGTGTGTGACAATTGGGTTGTATTCCACACTATTATGTGGCATATATGGTCACACAAGCAAACACACATGGCAGTACTGTGAATGATACATCTGCTATATGATGATACGTCTGACAGACATGCAGCAGTATTGGCCGCATTATGTGTACCAATGCTACCTTCGGCAATTGTGCTGCTATAAGTGTTACAGGTGTCAAGTGATGTACTGTTGGTGACACCTGACCGCTGTGTAGGTGTTATGTCTCCACCATCAAGTAATGGTTACATAGCGTACTGTTTGCACATGTCATGGTTGGATGGCGTGTGACACACCTGTGAGCCGTCCCTGGCAAACATCCATCTACACAGGTGCATCACCACTTTATGTACACACATCCATCCATACCTGCTGTACATCCTACCGTACTGTCAGTATGTCACCATATACAAGTGTCAATGATGGGGCTGCATTGCAGCTGCATGTTGTAGATAGGCACAGATGAGTTACTTACATCAGCTACTGTACATGCATGGTAGCTGCATGGACACTACAGATTGTACATGTGTGTTGGTCCTACATGCCTGTCATGTAGACATGTTTGTATGTATTGAAATTGGTGGACATGTGTGTTGACATACATAACACATGGACTGTTGTATGATATGATGGGTGTCATGGGTAACTAGAACAGAGGGAATGTGTCCTCGGTCAACATTGCTACCTCGTGTACTGTTAGCATTCAACAGCCATGGACCCACCTTCCATTTGTGTGCGTATGATTGCTGTAGCCACTTGTCTGCACAGAGGACAGCAAAAGCTATGCTATGTACATATGTGTTGTGTGTTTGGTCCATGCACATATCCACTGCAATTACATGTATAACATAGCCAAACAAGTGTGTTCGTTGGTGTAGAGCGACAGTCATCTGTCACAGCTGTGTAAGACCCAGGGCCCCTGGTATATGTAGAGTCGACCTGGTTATGTACAGTGGTATCATTGCAATGCATAACACATGATGGAACCCTGTCGGTACCTGTGTAGTCTGCACAGTTGCTGTAGACCTATGTACAGTACACTGGTCATGAGTCACACAGTGTTGTGTTAATGTATGGCTGTGTATTGCTGGTCCAATGACATGGTGATGTGTGATGGCTACATTGTAGATTGTGGTGTGTACCTTTGTGATCTACACCTGAGAGAACTGTGATAGCTCCTGAGTGTGTACTGGTCAATACATGTGAGTGGCCTTCATGTACGTGGGGACAGTAATACCATACTGTGCCCTTCTGTGTTTAGAATCCGTGTGCATGCAAGACGGCCTTTGCAACTGCTAAGTGTGTGAGCATGCCCAGTACGCCGTTGTGTAGATGGACACACAGTACATTCCAAACTGCGCACTTCCATGATTAGAATCTGTGTGCATGCCAGACGGCCCTTTGCAATTGCTAAGTGTGTGAGCATGCCCAGTGCGCCGTTGTGTAGATGGACACACAGTACATTCCAAACAGACATGTGATACTAAGTGTGTGGGCATGGCCATTGACATCCTGTATAGCCATGGTGGTCATCCAGGCAACAGATGTCCATTTTCAATGTCACGATTGATGCCTACATTGAACACACTGGTTGCTGTCTCGAAGGGTGTACTGTCTGTGGCGCGTCCCGTATCTATGTAGTGTTGTAGTGCTCCGTAGATATTTAGTTGCCCCGATCACAGCACTGCCGTGTGTTTGTCTATGTCTACCTTGGGACAGTAATATGCTTTCAGACTGCTCACTCTCTATTCCCTATTGGTGTCTTTGCCTTTGCGGATGATGTCACCCACCTAGAAGTATGCCTCTGGGAGTGCTATGTTCAGGAATCTCGGTAGCGCGTTCTGTAAATGCATAATGCTGTAGTGTGATAAGGTAGTTAGGTGTATGTTCAACTCCCAGCCCTGCCAATTGTGTGTGTGTGTGTGTTTCCAGCTGCCTGGGGACACAGTAATGCTTTTAGATGCCTCACAACACATGCATTCCCTATCGACATCTTTGCCTTTGTGGATGATGTCACCCACCTAGAAGTATGCCTCTGGGAGTGCTGTGTTCAGTAATCTCGGTAGCACGTTCTGTAAATGCGTAATGCTGTAGTGTGAAAAGGTAGTTAGGTGTATGTTCAACTCCCAGCCCTACCTAGTGTGTGTGTGTGTATGTTTCCAGCTGCCTGGGGACACAGTTATGCTTTTAGATGCCTCAGAACACATACATTCCCTATCGGCGTCTTTGCCTTTGCGGATGATGTCACCCACCTAGAAGTATGCCTCTGGGAGTGCTGTGTTCAGTAATCTCGGTAGCGCGTTCTGTAAATGCCTAATGCTGTAGTGTGAAAAGGTAGTTAGATGTATGTTCAACTCCCAGCCCTACCAACTGTGTGTGTGTGTGTGTGTTTCCAGCTGCCTGGGGACACAGTTATGCTTTTAGATGCCTCACAACACATACATTCCCTATCGGCGTCTTTGCCTTTGCGGATGATGTCAACCACCTAGAAGTATGCCTCTGGGAGTGCTGTGTTCAGTAATCTCGATAGCGCATTCTGAAAATGCGTAATGTTGTAGTGTGATAAGGTAGTTAGGTGTATGTTCAACTCCCAGCCCTACCAAGTGTGTGTGTGTGTGTTTCCAGCAGCCTGGGGACACAGTTATGCTTTTAGATGCCTCACAACACATACATTCTCTATCGGCATCATTGCCTTTGCGGATGATGTCAACCACCTAGAAGTATGCCTCTGGGAGTGCTGTGTTCAGTAATCTCGGTAGCGCATTCTGTAAATGTGTAATGCTGTAGTGTGATAAGGTAGTTAGGTGTATGTTCAACTCCAAGCCCTGCCAAGTGTATGTGTGTGTGTGTTTCCAGCTGCCTGGGGACACAGTAATGCTTTTAGATGCCTCACAACACATACATTCCCTATCGGCGTCTTTGCTTTTGCGGATGATGTCACCCACCTAGAAGTATGCCTCTGAGAGTGCTGTGTTCAGTAATCTCAATAGCGCATTCTGTAAATGCGTAATGCTGTAGTGTGATAAGGTAGTTAGGTGTATGTTCATCTCCCAGCCCTGCCAAGTGTGTGTGTGTGTGTGTGTGTATATATATATATATATATATATATATATATATATATATATATATTTGTAATATGTATGTGGATATTAGCACTATTGAATGTGCTGCATTATCTGTTCGTGATCACCTTGGATGTATCTAAATTTGCTATGGCTCTGTGATAGTGCACATACTGTGTGCTGTAGTGATCCTGGGTTATAGTTGTGTAGTGACTAGTTATTTTGTTGCTGGGTATTACAAGGGACATTGAAAACAATGATAGTACAGCAGCTTTAAACGGTCGTGTGCACATCTCAGCAGCAGTCAGCAGTGGTTATTACTTTGGAGGATGAGTATGGCTCATATAACTATGTATTAAATGACAATACTATGCAAATGTGGTTAACATTACTGACACCCGTTTATCCACAGGTTGTGATACAGATCCCAAGAATGTGTATACATTGCCAGGTGCAGGACTGGAATATTGTTGAATGCATGGAGGGATGTCCATGGCCAGAAATGGCGATCTGTACAGCCTGGCAGGTATAGCCTGTGACTGTCCCACAACCTCCAGTATATGGCTGACACATGCTGAAACTGTGTACATGCAGACACACACATAAAACAAACAGCTAGGGATAACACATACACACACACATTGCATCAACATTGGGCCATGCAAAACCTGTTGTCCCTCACACACACACAGGTACATACATGTTGATTGGATGGCTCAATGACAGGCTCTGGAAAAGAAACTACATACCCTGTGCATATGATGACACATGTGCCACCTCTTGTAATGTGTAACATTGATGTAGGTACAGACTAGCATGGTGCTGATGCACAGGGTGGCTTCATAGCACTGTAATAATGTTAAAATGTTGTTAACACAAAGTGTGATTTCCTTCTAGGTGTATGTAAGCAGGCATGATGCATTACAGCTATGATCATCAATGTAGTATAGTGTACAGCACTGTTAATTCTGAAGATGTATTATCCATCCATGTGCCATTTGACTGATGTGTGTAGTATTGGCAGCATGTGTTTCAAAGTGTGGAGTATGTGTGATGTGTGTAGTACATATTTTCATGAATTTATATGTGAACATGGTGAAGGTGCACTGTCTGCATGTACATGTATAGTGGTGACATGCCCTGTATTACACACTGTTAACACTTCATAGTTTCTATTGGTGGCCAGTATGCATTATACTGCACATATTGTTGTACTTGTCTACACATGTGTGATTGCTATGGTTTTACACAGCATTTTGTGTGACACTGTTACTATCTGTGATTGTTTTGCATTATGGTAGTAGACACAACCTCAACAGTCTGAATAACCAATTGTTATACGATATCTTCACAACTGACCCACACATGTAGGACACACAGTAGCATGTGGATCCTACATGTACTATACTATACCAGTACACACTGGTATTGACCACCACACATTGCTGGGACCATTACTGTTTGACATATAGCCATGTTAGTTACAAGCAAAGACAATAGGGATATTCCTGTCCACATCTGGGAATTCATACTGTGGCCTACAATGCATTCTGCACATGACACAGTTATTCTACACAAGGGTATCATACAGACAGATATGTGTTATCCAACCCATGCTGTAAACCTATAAGGCTAAAAAGAGTTAGTTATCCACATTTACTACACATACTATACCAACAGTAACACATAGGTATTACACCCCAATATGTATAATGGGTAACAATGTGTACATATAGACAAGTGCTATGTCATTTGTCATTTGATATTTGCATTTACAATGGTATTTTGAAGTACATCACTGTATCACATAAGCAATGAGAGTTCTGCATGCATATCCTCCAAGGTGGTTGTACAACTATGATGAATGTCCATTATTGACAGACTTTGCTGTGTTTGAACTGTTCTGCAGTAATACACATGCATGAACAGTCACTCACACTATGTATATAAACTGTCATGTGTGTGTGTGTGTGTGTGTGTGTGTGTGTGTGTGTGTGTGTGTGTGTGTGTGTGTGTGTGAGACACAGATGACCTAGGTCACAGACAATTCTGGTACATGTAGTTGACAAGTGCTTTAATGCTCCACCAGATGTGTCCAGGCACCAGAACTGTGACTTGAGCGACACAAACACATGCTAGATTAAAGTTTCTGTTTGTGTGTGTGCCTCATTATGGCATTCCTGTTCATGTGTGTGTGCATTTCTGATGTGTGTCATCAGCCACAGTTGAACTGCACATCCAGCATCCTCCACTAGGTGACCATGAGGGTTGTCCCCATTGCCAAATGTTTTGTACAGCTGCGTCAGATGCCACATATAGGAAGCACTGCAGCTTCCAGGGCATCCAGCACACACATTCAGTATTATGGGCTGGCCATCACACACAAACCACCACTTCATGGAGGGGAAGCCCTTGTGGATGATGTAGGCCCTACCACACTCACTGGCTGGTGCTTTGATGCATATGTGCATGCAGTGTATTGCACACAGTACTCAGGGTATTCCACTATTGTGTGGAAAAGACACATATTGCTGCCCAATACCTCATGGGAACTGGGGATATATACATGATCACTGACATGTGCTGACATGGCATTCATGAACTGGTGCAGTACCCTGGATGCTGATGTTTGTGAAATCCACATCATATCACCAGTTGATCTCTGGAAGGTACCTGATACTGGTATCCTTAGGGCAACACATACCTTGGTTTCCACTGGGACAGGTGTTGTTGGTTCTGTGTGTGAGACATGGCCTGCACAGCTCCACAATCTTCTGCAGGAGGTCTCTGTCCACTCTATAGTGCTCTACTGTCTCCAGCTCATGTAGCCCCTGGTAGGTTACCCTGTGCCTGCATACTCTTCTCCGTCTACTCACTGTGTGTTGCTGAGCAGCATTCACATTGGCACAACCCTCCACATGTTGCATATGTTGATGTATAATAGCAATGGCAGCCCCTAACATTATGTTGTCTCAGTTAAGCTTTTACAGTTTTCACTTCTCTTAGTATACTACAGTGTTGCAGTGTGTCTGAGAAAACATGGTGGAATGCTGTTTGTAGAGTTGTACGTGCTGTGCTGGCCTACTGTACTGGCTGTGTAATATACTCAGTCTGATTGTTTTCACCTGCTAGCTGTGGTAGTTCTCCTTGGTTAACTTACTGCTATTTGTTTACCTTCCTTTTCACTGTCTGTGTCCACAGTGAGCGGCGCCGCGCATAGGAGCACAGTGAAGTGCACATCCGCTTCCACGCACACACACAGGCTTATACATGCATACAAACACTTACACTGGCTTACACAACATTACACGGGCTTCAACAATCTTACACTAGCTTACTCATTCTTCAACGCACGCACACGGGCAGACACGCATGCACACATGCTTACTCGGGCTTACAGGCGTGCACGGGCTCAAACACACTTCAGCAGGTTTGCAAGAAACTTCAGTGATATCCATGGCGTACACCGTCAGTTTCCTGACTTTACCTAGGATAAATCATAACACGCCTCTTCCACTGATGAGTCACTGACAGCAAACATGTGACACACTGCTCCAATAAGATTACAGTGTCTTATACATACACACTCATGATGTCACCTATCTTCTACGCTGATAGTCCCCTTAACCTACTCTTACACTGTAGAGGCTTGGCCCATATGGCATGACAAATTGTGCTTCACTATCCTCAGCCTCAATTGCATAGGATTGCCTACTAATGCTTGGTTACATCTCTGAGAGTGCGCTTCCACACATAGCAACCACTACTCAGTAGCCATGTTGTCTTCAGCTTGCCATTCATCTGCATGGCGAACTAACTTTTAACTGACATTACAATTTGTATGTATATTTTACATATTTGTCTTGTTTTGTACACGCAGAGCGTATTCGCGCCACTGCGCTATGCTTAAACACCGGAGATCGGGGGAGGACAACTAGAGTTTTATTAATTTCCAATGGAAAAACATGCCACTGGCCTTATATTTGGCCATTGGCATGCTTCTTCAACTAAATCCATTCTTTATTTGCAGATGACATTGCTCCGTTTAGCTACTTGCAGAACGTTACTCGGTTAACATCCGTGTACATTTCTGCACATAACTCTACTCTTGCACAGACAGCTTACTGTTTCATGTATCGCAAATTTTACATCATTTGCATAGCTTTCACCTACAAATGGGGTAATTTGCATATCCTAACATTGTCCGTGCAACGTTCGTTTTAGGGGCTGTGTTACACGCTCCTACAGGATATTGCTGAATAGCTCGGCAGACATCTTGCCTTGCTCTACTCTTACTCTACTCGTACACGCCGGCCAAGGCTTCGTAAAACCTGGCCTAAGCTTTGCTGTGGTCTAATATGTCTATTTGTGGAGTAAGCATGGCTGTAGGTATGTTTTGACCTGCTATGTCTGTCATTTCTACAGAGCAGCTCCCACTTACATCATTTGTAGAGGTGACAGCCCTATAGGAACTATATGTACAGCTGTGACATTTGACAAGTCAACACATACCTGCGGTCAATACTAAACTGACTACTTCAGCGCTTTTCATACCTTCAGATTTGTCTTGTAGTAGTATAGTGGATAATACTGTTTTCTATAACATGTATCTGTTTCTGATACAAGATATGTCATTTTATTGCACCACTACACACAATATATGAAGAAATCACAGGCCAGATGCCATTACATTCCTTTTGTAGGACACACCCGCACAGAGTGTTGTGTTCCTCACAAAAGCCAACAGGTGCTAATCAAAACATATTCTGCTATCATCTACCTTATGTGTTCGCCGGTATTTGAGCTTTCCGTCAGTGGCAGAACTCACATGCGAGTGTGGGAGACTGAACACTGTATCGGGGACACTGCATAACACCCTGAGGGACACATTTATGTTGTTTATATTAACCTTCCACATTGACTATCACAGGGCATAAGTATTCATCACATTTATCGAGGTACATCCTTTTGACTTATACATGTTTTGTCATTTGTCATCACGTCTTTCTTCACACCTGTCCGCCTAATCTCACTAGTTCTGTACATTTATTTAGGTCAGGGTTACCTTCATACCTCTCAACTGTATACATTTTGGGGAAATGTCCTGAACTTAGACATATAATTTTGTTCCTTTTTTAATAATATTGTGCCTTTCTGGTAATTTAGTGGCAAGTCACTAGGGACTGTGGGGTTAGACAATAATGACAGACATTAGTAGTTTATAATTAATAACACTCAAAACATTCATACTAATGAATGATCCATTATTCTATCAATGTTCTGACTTTGTAAGAGGAATATTTGAAATATTCCCTATTTGTACTTATTTTAAAATGCCTTTGTCCAGATGTCTTATTCTGAAGGGTTGAGAGGTATGGTTACCATCTTAGTCGTACGCATGTACGTCCATGATAATCGCTTACAAGACACTGATATAAGTCCCTATGTCTTCCCCCAATAGTTTACACAATATCCAGTAGATGGGTTCTTCATTTTTGGAAGATATAGGCGTCTGCTATACCCACATAGGAATATTAATCACTCCCATGGGGCGGACCTCATAAATCTGTGCCAAACCAACACCTAGGCACCTAGGCCCATTATTGCATACCCATGATTCCCAGACCTGACACCCCTCCACAGTAGTCATAACACATATTTAATGTGAGTGATAATAAAGTATGAAGACACTTCTAAACACTATCCACTCTCCGCGTATCGGGACATATGACATACATTCTGTCAACCCATGTGTTATTACACTTGCACAAGCTACTGTTGCATTTACAGCTATATTGTAGTTGTGGATGACACTTCTTTGCAGCAATCATTACAGGACGGTGCCTGCATAGATTCACAATTTTTGGGGTCCTGCAAAGGACACCTATATCCATGTTTAAAGAGTAGGACTTGCAGATCTGGCACACTGGTACTTTCCGGGCAATAGTTTTGAAAGCAGCAGTGCATTTACCTTAATTGCATGTCTGTATGTCTATCCATACTAGCTATGATGTAACTTATTTATGTACATGTGTTATATCTACGAGGACATTTGTTTATATGTTTGTTATGTATATATCAATTAATGTTGTATGTGTTTGTGTATATATATATATATATATATATATATATATATATATATATATATATATATATATATATATATAAAATATATATATATATATATATATATATATATATATATATATATATATATGTCTGTACATTCTTTATTTCATATATTTATTTAGTTTAAGTCTGTGGATATATATCTATACACAAATGTATATATCCATATATAGACATTATGTGTAGAAAACAGCATTCATTTGCTATGCTGTGAGCGGATTACACACGCGCAGGCACACTTGCATTTCCTTATTGTGGGTTACACGCAGGCACACTTGCATATCCTTATTGTGGGTTACATATGTTTACTACGTCTTTGTGCTTACATGGGCTTTATTACTTGTGACAGTACCAGTAAAATATCTGTAATCCGGTTAACGGACATATGCGAAACACATGTTCACCTTTACATATTTAAATGTCTGTACAGCAGAGACGCATTCATTACACTTTAACATTATATGTGCTGTAGTTGTAGTTGAACCGGGGCTGCATTCATGTTGGCCGGATGCTGTAACCACTATACTTTTGGTGTTCTGACTCATTTATATGCATACCCATAGTACATAGCTACATTAACATATGCCTCACCGCTTCACTTACGACACAGGCATCCATTCTCCTGCTGGGAAAAATGCGGTACTACATATTACACATTCCCTATTCCCTACTGCTCTGGACCCAAGCTGCATATTTAATCACTGCAGGGATATTCAGAACCCCAAGGCTTATAGTCCTGACACATACAAGTCTTTAATTGTTAGGGTGTTCATGTGGTGATCTGGGTTTAGGCTTGTCCGCCTGGTGAACAGTACTGCCCTGACCATGTTCAAATGTCAGACAAAGCACATGGACAGACTTTGTCCATTTTAAACATTTTACCTGTGTTTGCAGACACAGGTGTTTGGGCACCTGTCAGCATCTTATAATGTTGGCAATACATAATATGGGTGGGAGTGGTTACAATACATAATCCACGGTGAGTGGTGTTCCCATTCACATTTGACTATTTCCTGTATTCATTCATACGAGGATTATTATTTTGGACATGAATTAACTATGAATTAACTACAGGTATGCAGTAGTACAGTAAACAAATGTGAAGGTTTGTTACTGTAAAAATGGATGGACCTCTGTAATACTCGGGGACTACCCCACATCCTTCACAAATTTCATGCTAATGTACATACTATTATTCTGTGAACTTTCAAAGTTTGTGAGAGCAGCATTTACATCTGTCCCTATTTGTCCACCCATCATTTTAGGCTTTGTCCAGATTTTGTTGCTGTAATAGGTTGAGAGGTGGTGTCGGTAAGTGATTGAGTTGAATATATACTGTCGATAATTCAGTGGGGAGTAGGGTTACCACCTGTCCCTGTTTGCGAGGGGAAGTCTCACTTTGGACAGTTGTGTCCTGCGACAAAACCTAAGACATGGCAAATGTCCTGTGATTTTAAGACAAAATATATTTCTTATTTTCTTTAATAGTTGCATAATACAATTATTTTGTATCTGAAACACTTAACTATTATATGAAATAGCATAAGCAATTCAAATGCTACGAAATAAGCATTTATTTTGGCAAACAAGTGTAATTCTGTCCTTTGCACTGGCCGGGGGTATGTTTTATCCTGCAAATTCTCACATTTCTACAAAAGATGTCCCACCTTGGGCATCTGAACAGGTGGCAACCCTAGTGGGGAGACCTGCATGGTGGACAGGTGTTCCATCCTGCGTAGTATGTTTTGCATATCCGTCTAGAAACTGAACAGTACCGTGACTACACATACATGTTTTGTCCAGATGTGTACAGTACTAGACACTGTGGCGTGTAAACAACTCTGATGTTTCAACAGGTTACTTATCCCACGCGGGATGTACACACATTTTGCCAAAACATGAACGAGCGGGCATTTGGATTTACGTAACTGTGATGGGATGTTTACAAACGTGGGATACATATTTGCAATCCAGACACTGCCTAGGGCGATACTTCCTACTACATATGGGTAATACTCGCTATGTGTAGGTGTATGGCTGGATTTGGTGGACATTCGGATATGGGTGCGGGTTATGTGCTATACAGGGGATGTTGCGTATTGCATTTGCATGCTTGGGTTCTGCATTTGGATGTCCCGGTTCCGCATATACCATCCTATGTGTATGTGCCGGTTACGTTCCTGTTCATGTGTATAGCACATTTTAATATTCATATGTTTGTGTGAGTTTGGTATACAATATGGACTGTCAGGTTTCTTTACGGTTGTTATATGGCCACAACTGCCCAGCTGTGTACTATCACTATCACTGTGGGACTGCTGGTGACCCTGCCCATGGGGCTAGATGTGTGTATTGGCGGCTCACTGACATGATGCGCTTCACTTCCACTGGGTATAACTACTTACAGTGCAGTACATTACGGACACATGATTTTAAATATCATTTGTTCCATGGACGGAAACTCATATTGTGTTGCGTGCATTTCTGTTTGGTTCTCAATTTTGTGTGGCCGGGAACTGTCTTGCATGCTTTGCATACGTTTCATTATCCACGGACTCTGATACGTGCGATTACTATTGCTTGCAGGCTATAATATTCAGCAGTTTAGGTTGCTCATCGACAGCCGACATTGACAAGCCTCCAGGCGCAGCTTAGTAACGCCCCATGCACTTGCTCACATTTCCTATGCATGTGGATGTGGTGGCAGTGCACCTTCATTAATATGCATATGGCGCTACTACACCATATATACGGCACACGGCCGGCGCAGGTCTTATGCCGGCCTTGCGCTGAGCTTCATGAATCCCGGGGTATATCTTTCACCGAATCCCAATTTGGTGAGCATACTTGCACGAAAGTGCTGTTCACTGAAGGGGGGGGTGCAGGGGAGCTTGCCCCCCTACATTCAAGTAGATTTTGTGGGGTTTTTTTTACATATTTTAATGAAAGTGCTTGGTGTGTTAGGTCGTAATGGATTTGGGCTTTTGATCTTTCGATCAAAAGTCCTAGATCCATATATTTATATATATATATATATCTATATATATATATATATATATATATATATATATATATATATATTTATAAATATTATGTTTGTTATTTGTCTTTCTGCTTTTCCCGGTTAGTGGTTGCCACAGCGGAACTCCGGTCCGCTAATGATTGGCAGTTGTTTTTTATGGTGTCGAATTGCCAGCCTGACGCCCAACCTTCAATGAAGGCACGCCCATAAAACGCCTGTCTTTCGAACACCCACTCATCCGCGAGAAGGACATGCAGACTCCACACAGAAGGCACTCCCAACCCAAGCCGAGAATAGAACAGGTATATATATATATATATATATATATATATATATATATATATATATTTTTTTTTTTTTTAAAGTAGAAAGTGAGGAGACAGAAGATAATTCAAGGTTTAGAAGCTAAAGTGTGGGCCTTCACAACTGATCACACTGTACTTAGTATGAGCTAATGTAATGAGACTGAGAGGAATGTCCCGTATCAAATTTATACTAGATTGAGCAACTCAAAATATGCCAAATGCAGCCTGTGTAGTTTATGTGGAATATTAGGTTACCTAAGACATGAGGTCATAATTACATTAGTTTAAACTGTTTTACTTCCAGTGTTATTGTACCACATTATGGTTATGCATAACCCTGAAAAGTATGTGGACTGACAAACTCACTAATTCTAAGAGTAAGGTGGTCAGGTTCTACTGCAATCCTTCCTTTTTCAAGTCACCAGTCAGTAACCTCAAGTGGATGTTTTATAAGCAGAGCATGTTATTTCATCAGCATGTCTTTAGTATTTTATAGCAAAGAGAACACTTATCCTCATAATCTTAAAGTGGTATGACAGCTGAGGATATCTTAGATTTACACATCAAATACTGTATGATAATTTCATCAACAAGGCAAACATGGGAATTAAAATGCCAAGCCAAATCCTACCATCCACACTGGATAAGCTTATATTGACTGAAAAAAAATGTAGATTCTGAAAAACAATATATTTTTGACACAAATACGTCTTATAGTAACCATTTATTTCTACGGTTTATTCTATATTTTCTGTTTTCTCTCTCTATGATTACGTACTTTATTACATCATTAACTGTAATTAATGGTATATTGAATATTTTACAAAGCTTTTTAACAAGACCTTTTGTCTCAAGGTCCACTGTACAAAATAGTTCTGTCTAATAGAGCTAACCTAGTTAACAAAATATAAATAATTACATATATAAATACAAGCCATAAATGAATATTTCAAGTGACAGCAATGTGATCAAGCTTCTCATTATTTAAATACCAAAAAAAATGTTAGCAGTAATGTAAAGGGATATGAAATGACTTAAGAAAATCAAAAGACAAAGTAAGTTTTGTATGACTGGTGCAGTTAATGTGGCTGGTTCTTTAGTTCAGCACAGAGCAGGTGTAATACTTGGGCAGAGTCTAGAAGTTCCCCCAGTCCCACATATCACTTCCCTCCCACTCACCTGATAGGCTATATTTGAGCTGGTGAGCCTTCAAACAGCCAGCAATTACACATGCAATATCTAGGCGAGGTGGTTTGTGTGTTTTGTCATAGAGCATCCTTTCTATAAAATGAGTCATTTATTTTATGCCCACTAAATGCCTTTATAGGCTTTTACTTCCTTGTTACTTTTAACTAAATAAAGCAGGTAACCAGAGACTTAATTAGTTAATGATTTGAGCAAATTTCTGTTAGTGTTATATTTTTGTTAAGCTATTTGTAACACAGGTTGATTGACAGCAGTAATACAAAGAGCAGATTCAGTCAGGCTAAAATTATATATATATATATATATATATATATATATATATATATATATATATATATATATATATATAAAAAAAAAAAAAAAAAAAAAAAAATATATATATATATATATATATATATATATATATATATATATATATATACACACACACACACACACACACACACACACACACACACACACACAGGCACATATTTAGATATATATATATATATATATATATATATATATATATATATATATATATATATATATATACACACACACATACACACACACACAGACACACACACACGCACACATATTTATATATATATATATATATATATATATATATATATATATATATATATCCGGATCTACTTCACTTACCTGAATAGCCACATCACCGATTTTCACTTCGCCAAGACGAAAGTACCAACAAACCAGAAGACCAACATCCAGAACATCGACATTTCACTCAAGGTAAGTAACCACTTGGCCATCCTGTTGAACGTTGCCCCTTACCCCCACAGTAGTGCGATCTCGGAGTTGGTATATTTAGTTAGGGGTGTGTGGAGGCAAAGCCGCCCCACATAGGGGGATGTGGGTGGTGAAGCCCCCTACATGAGTGGGTTTACTTTTGGTCATTTTCTTTTTTCGAGATGTCCAAGCGGTCTCTTATCTTGAGTCGAAAGTCAGTGTTCTGGATGTCAGTCTTCTGGTTTGTCGGTCCTTTCATCTCGACAAAGTGAAAGTTGGTGATGTGGCAGCTCGGGTAAGTGAAGTAGAGCCATATCTACATTATATATGGAGGTGTGATGGAGAAGAAAGAGGTAAATGGGAACATACGTTATGGGAGCATAGTGAATTGCATGTATTTTTCCAAAGTTTTCATTTTTTCTGTGTCTTTGCTATAATAAAGGTTTATATGTAAGTACTAGACTAGCTGCCCTTGCTGACCATTTTAAGCCTAACCAATTTCACCTTTTGTGGTTAAATTAACCTATCCCATTTGAATAGAAAATGGCCTTGCCCATCCCATGGTTGATAATCATATATAACCCCTAATGAAAATAACTGGGATCATGCCATAGATAATTTGATAGGACCAGTGCATTGATTAAAGTATTTAGAAGCTGCCTCTATCCATTAGTAGTTCAGGGGAAGTCTTGGGGTAAACTTTCCATTTCCCATCCATAGATTCAAGCTGCAGTTGAATATGGACAGGGATGAACTTTGTTTTGTGTAGACAGGGACTCTGTTCTTGAGCAGTGGTATCCTATGCAAGATATACCTTTCCCTCCAAATCATTCTGTTTATGTTGCAGAAGAGGTTAAGGTCTTTAAATCGAGTTATTCTGATACCATTTGACTTGCTGATGTGCAGTAAATCCATTAGTATTAGGTTAGTGAACCTATGCCAGACCCAGATCAAATTTTAGCAGTCTGTATGACACTGAATATAGTGGCAGGGCTATGACATGGTCCATGTAGGAAATGTTATTTAGGTATTGGGTTCCAGTGAATTTATATGGACTTTCTGGCTGAAATGAATTTTCTGTAATATTAGACTTGTACAACTTTTCTGTTTTAAGAGTATCTCCAATCACTGAAAAAATCAGATGAAAGTTAAAATATTACCATGAATGTCGCATAGTAGCCATGTTGAGTTTACAGAAAGGAAAGCACTATTTTTAAGCACTTTTACTGAATTATCACTTGTAACATAAGTAAACTTATCAGACCATATTAACAAGTTTGTATTTACAAACACAGTACATGAAATGTATTTATAAATATTACAATCTAAGCAACATTGCATATATTATTTGATTTCTGCCTTCTCTTAAACCCCATTGCTCATCTAAATCATTTTTCTGCATGTATTTTTCCAAAGTTTTCATTTTTTCTATGTAATTTACTCTTAGCCCTTTCCAGTGATCCCATTTCCTGTTCTCTTATCTCTGTTACATTATTCACTACAAGTGTAGTTGTTTTAGATTATGATTTCCATTTTCTAGTAATTGCTTTTTAGGCAGCCACAAGAAGTAAACTCAGCAAGGCCTTACTTTGTCTAGAAAATTCACATCCTGTATCCCATCTCTAAAAAATAATTTCCTTAGATACACTCATTTGCTCACCCAGTATTCCTGACAGAGTACTGTGCAGGGAATTTTTAAAGTCTGCAATTCACTACACTCCCATAACGTATGTTCCCCGTTACCTCTTTCTTCCCCATCACACCTCCAGCATTTGCTATCTAATAAGGAAACATTTTTTGGAGTCTGCTTGTCATACAAAAGTATCTATGCAAACACTTCCAGTCAACATTCCTAAATCTTCTAGACTTTGTTTCATATTTGAGAAGTATATGTCCTCCCATTGTTTCTTTGTGAATTGTATATTTAATCTCTCTTCAATATCTTTTCTGACCACTTCTGATTGATTCCCATAGTTATCATGCAACATTTTAAATGTCCTACTAATTATCCCTTTTTAACAGCAGCTTCTGTTCTAGATTCAGTTAAAAATTCAACAAGTGCAGTCTTTAATAGAGGATTTCCCATCTCTTTCTCTTTGTCTATACTCTGTTATCGATCTCTTATAGGGAAGACAATCACTAGCCTGCAATCCAAATGCATCTGGGCCTTTTCCCATTCTATTGTCTTTCCTTCTCTAAATTTGTTCCCAATACTTTTGTTCCTTTGCAATCCTCCTGCAGTAAATTCAACCTCCTTTTATCTGTTCTCTGTATCCCTAATTGCAGTCATCCCTATTGGCAGAATCTTCTTTATCCATTCCTGTGTTTGATATAATTCTAGCATACTTTCTGCTACTTTATGAATATAATGCATTTTCCATTTTTTTTTAATTTCTCTAAGCCTTTTGAGTTTCTAATACCTTGACTGGAATGGACCCCATTTCTTAGTCAACATATGATTAAAGTTCATGAAATTAGTATTGTTTCAATCTTTGATGTTAGCCAGATGTGCTCTTCGCAGCACCTGCAATGTGGCCAATAATGACTCCCTCTGCAATTTGTACAGAGTTACATGTATCAGTAACATATCTAAGTATGATTGTAAATACTTTTTTACAAGACACATTTCTCCAATTACTATTGGAACTGTCTGGGTATCTTTCTTTCACATTGCCCTAATTTCTGCCTGCAAATCCTGGTATTTTTTTATTTTGTGTCTCTCTGTACGTAAGGCATTGTAGTCACTAGGTGGAACAATTTCAATGATCAATGCTACTTTTGTCTTATTGAACTGTTGGTAATGGATGAGCCCATGTGATATAAACTTCATCATTTTCTATTATGCTTTGTGGATCATGTGTCCAGTGTTTTACAGCTACTTCATTATTATAATGTTTGTACAATCCCCAGTGCAACAGTCTTGCAAGATTATTATGCCTTTTAGTATACAGTCATTCTGCTGTTAGTATATTATAACCAGCAATAAGATGTGCAACTGTTTCTAATTCTGTTTTACAAAACCTACATTTGTCTGTTTCTCCCATATGTTTAATGGACCTTGTAAACCAACATGTACATATTCCACTTTCTTGGGCCGCCAATATTAACTTTTCATCTTTTGGTTTTAATTCACCTCTTCTTAACCATTCCTGCTTTCTATCCTGATCAACATGAGGTGGCACCAAGAGTTTTCTATACTTGGTACTATATTTATGAGTTTTCCACATTTCTTACCTTCCTCATTTGATCCTTCACCTTATATTTTTTCTTTTGTTTTTTTGGCACATTCAGTTGCCGCCTGATTTTTATCTACTTCTGGTTTAGTTTCTGTTCCTGCTTGATGCTGATATGGTTCTACTAAACTAAGCAGGGAAGTCATCTTATACTTATTCCCCTCATGTTTCAAAATTCTCATTACATTTGGGTCTTGTGAGGTCAGCAGATATGCATGCAGTCCCATGATTGCAGAGCTATACATGTAATCAATTTCAATGAGGCCCATACCTCCTTCAGAACATGGGATATATGATCTTGGTATGCACTGATTTTTATAAATTATTTGATGAGCATGAAGCATACTTCTTGTTTTCCTATCCAGCCAATCCAACACCTTTATGTGGCCAGTTAATCACTCCAAAACTGAAAGTTAGGACAGGAAGAGCAAATTGCTTTATAGCTTGGACTTTGTTCCTAGATGTCAATGCTCTTTTCAGTATTCATTTTAGTATACTAAAATATGCCTTACTAAGTTTCATTTGCATTTGTTCATGTTTTAGTGTTGATCATTCATAATTTCCCAAATATTTATGCACTCCCTCTTGCACAAGTTCTTTTATATCACATTCCTGTCCTAAACTGATGTTTTATTGGTGCTGCAGTTCTCCAGCGTTAAAGGTTGCTTTTACACATTTATCAAGACCAAATGACATCCTTATATCATCTGGAAAAGTTTTGGCCATTTGCAGTTATGCTTTCAGTTCCTCATTTGATGAACTATACAGTTTTAAATCATCTATAAAAAGATGAGAAGTCTTTACACTTTACTGTTTTCTGGGACCCAATGTAGCCATAACCTAATCTGTTAAGTAGACAACTTAATGGGTTAAGGGAAAAACAAAAGAGCAGCGGTGACAGAGAATCACCCTGGAATATTCCGCTTTGAATTTTTATCCCTAGAAGAATAATTAGTTATTTATCATAGCTTAACTGCAAAGTGGTCTGCCACTGTTTCATGGTTGCTGTAATGTAATCCATCAGTGTAGGATGTATCTTATACATTTTTAAGCACTCATTTATCCATGAATGTAGGATACTTTAAAATGTTTTTTTGTAGTCCATCCATGCCATACTTAGATTCTTTCTCTTTTTACAGTTCTCCATTATGACTTTATTTAACAGGAAATGGTCATATGTTCCATATGACTTTTATTACCCTTTTGTTCTATTGCCATGATTGAGTTTTTTTCTTAATGATTATAAACTCCATCGGCATCTATTCCAGTGTATACCTATACATCGTCGCAAGACAAATTATTGGTCTATAGTTTTTAGGATAGCTTATAGGTTCATTCTTAAGTAGAAGTACCAGTTTTCCTGTTGTTAACCAGGTTGGTGGCTGTTCTGGGTTTGCATATAAATAGTTCTTACTCATAGCTAAGTTTTCATATAAAGCTATTAATACTTTTAGTCAGAAGTTAGATACTACATCTGGGCATGGAGTTTTCCATTTAGGAGCTATACTTAACTTAGTTTCATTCTCTCTGGCCGTTATTTCATCCCATTTTATATCCTGTACATTTGAACTTCTTATTTTTTCTTTCACTTCTTCTATCCACTTAGCATCTTTGTTATGTTCCACATGATCTCCATAGATATTTCTCCAAAATGTCTTCTTTTTTTTGGTGATGTTGCAATTCCTTTTGTCTTGTTTCCCAGTTTTCTTTAAACTTTTTTGGGTCATTAATAAATTGCTTATCTTGTTCTTTTCCTTTATATTTATCTGCACATCTTCTACATTTTCCTGCCTTTGCTGATATGTTTAGTTTACTTTTTGTGATACTGCATGATAGATCTTGATCTTTTATGATACTATGCATTGCTTTTATTACGTCTATCTTTCTGAGTATTTTGTTGATCAATCTGTTCCCTCTTCTATGCTCTTCTAACAGTGACACTTCTTATTTTAATTACTTTACAGTTGTCCCTGTTTGATATTTCCATGATGGCATTCAATTTCTCCCCTTCCTTTACCTTACTACCCCATGTTTTTGTGGTAAAACTTTGGGCCAGATTCACGATGGCTTGCACGGAGTCTAAGAGTAGTGTAAGACTCCATGCAGCCATCATGTCTGATGAGCGATCCACGAACAGCCTGCAGGGGTGTGTAAGAGAGCTCCTAAAACGGCTCTTACACGGACAGGGCTTGGATATGCAAATTATCTCATTTGCAGCCGAAAGGCATGCAAATGAGGTAATTTTACGATCCAGGAAGCACAAACCTGTCCGTGTAAGAGCCGTGTTATCTGCAGAAATGTACTCAGTTGACAACTGAGTACCATTCTACAAATAGCACAATGGAGCCTTGTCAGCTCCAAATAAAGGTTGCATATGCTCCAGGAAGCATGCCAATGGCCAAATATGTGGCCACTGGCAACGTACCTCCATGCAAAATTAAAATAAAAATGTATTTTTTTTCGGTGATCGCCGATGTTTAAACGTAGCGCAGTGCCGCGCAAACGGGCTGCGCTAAAAAAAAAAAATAAACAGAAAAATATTTAAAACCAATAAACGTGGGTTTTATGCAAACCATCAATATACAATGTAAGGGAATAGCAGTCTGAAAACAACATGGCCACCGAGTAGGGTTACTAAGGGGGGAAGCTCAGTGTAAGACATGTAACTAAGCATTAGTAGGCAATCTTATTTAAATGAGTGTTAGGATAGTGAATTGCACTTTTACATAGCATATGAGCACATTCCCTGGAGTGTAGGAGTAGGATAAGGGGGAGTAACAGAGTAGGAGATAGGTGACATCACAAGGGGGTATGTATGAAAGAAATGAAGCTCATTGGAGCAGAGTGGGATGTGAAAGCTGTCAGTTAGACATCATGGAAAGAACCATGAACGCGTGGTTGTGATAACTGAAACAAATGACAAAATCCTTGGCTCGAACTGGAAGAACGTAGTTTATTACAAAACAAGACAGCCACCAATATTCACAGGTTAAGCGCTTTCATCTGAATGTGACCAGACTTCCTCGGAACAACAACAAGGTAGATCTGGAATGTTTAAATAACCTTTTAGGTGCCAAACACTGAAATTGCAATAGTAATTTTTAAACAGACAGTACTCTAAATAAATTATAACTACTATCATGCACTACTTTAAACTCACTTAATGAAAATGAGATATACATCTGATTTACTATTTTAAAATACTATTAAAATGCTGTTAAAAACATATATGATAAATCTATATACATATATAAAACTCAAAGTCTGTGTATGACACTATAGCATAATACCCTATACAGTTAATAACATTGTACACTATATGGTATACTAATATCAATACATAACCATATTAATTAATCATACACAAAAAATTTTTAATAATAAGCTATAATAAATGAGTGAAAAATGAATAAAAATGGATAAAAATGGAAAAAACTAGATAACTCAAAATAAACAAGGGTACTTGGCTATCAATAAGAACTGTTTAATACTAATGTGTTCATTAATTCCTGGAAATCTAGTGGCATCAGTGAGCATCTGCCATCTGCTCTCCTTCATGGCCAATCTAGCCTTGATATTACCACCAATTGGGGAAATTTTAACCTGATCAATGATGACAAATTTGAACTGATGATCTTCACCGTTCATAACAATATGTCGATATAAGGCATTCTTATTACCCTTTACCCTAATACTATATAGATGGTCGTATATACGTTTCTTTAACTGTCTCTCCGTTTTGCCGATGTAAAAAGCGGAGCATATCGTACACCTGGCTAGGTAAACTACTAACTTGGTATTACAATTGCCAGCCCTACTCTCAATATAAGTCTTATTGTAATTGTCCAACCTGATTCCTTCAACTTCATTAATTGCGTGACATTGATTACATGTACCACATTTTTTGGTACCTGTTATTTTCTTCTTAGTCATATGTTTGTCGGTCCCATATTCCAAAAGCCTTTTAATATTAGGTCCTGTCTTATATACAAATTTCAGGTAAATACCCAAAATTTTAGTTAGTTTATCATCAACAGTTATTAAATTCCAATTGTCCATAATAATATTTTTAATAAAGTGTACCACCGGTGTATACATCATAACACATACCCTATTGCTTTGTTCAATTTTCATTATTCCTTCATTATTGAAAGAACTACCTAATATATTTCCCAGTAGGGGTAGATACTTATTACCCCACTCATTCCCAATGTACTGGACTACATCGCTCAATAATGAAATAAGATATCCCCTGGCAATAAACATGGACTTTATAAACTCCAATTCCGTGTTCATAATTTCAACTGTTGATGACATACGGGCAGCTCTAATACACTGTCCCTTAAAAACGTTCTTGAACATGTAAGATGGATGATTGCTGCTGAATTCTAAATAATCATTAGAAAACATCTCTTTTCTATAAATTAGTGATATAAATCCTTGCTCACCATGACTAATATATGTGTCTAAATAGGCAATTCCTTTATCACTGTAATTATAAGTGAATTTTAAAAAGTCTGTGGTATTGTTAATGTAGTCAACAAATTCTCTTATCCTATCAATGGGGCCTTTCCATAATACAAATAAATCATCTAAAAATCTAGAATAATAGGCCATGTATTTGTTGTAATCACATTTAAACAAAAATTCCGTCTCCCACTCAAGCATAACCAAGTTGGCGAAAATGGGGGCACACGATGCTCCCATCGCTACCCCTCTGGTCTGCCTGAAATATTCACTCTCAAAATGTATATAATTGTAATCTAAAACAAGTCCCATCATATCAGTAATTAAATTTATTCGATCCCACTCCATGTCGGAATATTTCCTGAGGCTATTGCTAAAATATTCTAAGCCAATGTCTTTAGGAATACAGGAAAATAAATCCTTAACATCGATGGTTATAAAAACCAAGTCACTACTCCAAAGATTAGGAATAAGCTGTCCCAAGAACATCCATGAATCCTTAATTAAATGTGGGATGTTACTATACACCGGTTTTAACCATCTATCAATTGCCACACCTAATGGGAATGTTTTAGACCTACTGCCAGATATTATTGGTCTGAACGGGGGTTTTGAGAGATTTTTGTGTACTTTAGGGATACCAATGATGGTGGCTAAAACAGGAAATTCCACCCTCAAAAATTGATATGTGTCATTGGTAATCCTATGGTCAATCAAATATTCTTCTATGGCAAGATCAATACGTCTATACCCAATGTTAATCTCGTTTAATGATATAGCTTCATAATTGCCTGAATAATATAAAATATTATAAATCTCATTTGTGTAATCCATCCTATTAAACAGTACAACTCCACCCCCCTTATCGGGTTTCATTACCCTAACCTCTTTGTTCTTAACCAATTCTTCCAAACATCCACGTTCACCTGTAGTTAAATTTTCATTAATACAACGTTGGATATTTTTATCGGGCTTATATAATATGTTAAACTTATAAACTTCCTGGCTAGCCATTTTTTTCAAAACATGCTACACCAGGATGTGTACAAGGAATATAAGTACTCTTCTTCTTTAATGAACCATGTTCAAATGAATTAACATCCAAATTGCCATCTTTGAATTGGACAGCTAAATTTAGCCTCCTACAGTACAATTTCAATTCCAAAATGGTATCAACTAAATTAAGTCCAACAGTAGGAATAAATTTCATACCTTTTGTAAATAACCTAAAAAAACTCCACAGAAATATTGATGTTGGTGTAGTTAAATACTTTGAACCCATTACTTGTGTGTACAATTTTTTCACCATGCTTGTCAATGACCATTACGGATCGATTAGATGTATTAACAATTGTTTCATCACCCAAGCCGAAATTTTGAATTGTCCTTGTGCCATTACCTACTTCATTTACCTCATTCTCCTGTTCCATGGGGTGAATACACATTTTGGAGCTGGATAAAACCTGCCCCCTTGAAAATTAGTGTCCTTATTTACCTGTCTAAATTATTTTGGTTCCTATCCCTTCCAAACATCTGATAGTCTTTGGGCCATATATAAGCCCTATTCTCAGCATACTGCTCAACATCACGTTCAATTTTTCGAGATTTTCTTTGAAAAATGCTTTTAGCTTTTTGATCGGCAAGGTTAAACTGTTTGTCATACAAATCAATCCACTGAGAGTATGACTCGTTGTTAATAATTTCATTATTCAATATATCAATCTCCTGCAATAACCCAGATAATTTCTCATCGTTTTTCTTGATAATAATTTTCATATAACCTACACCATAGCTATCAAATAGCTGATTAAATTCACCAATAGTTTCATTGTTTATCTCAATACCCATAGGTAATTTAAAAAACCTCAATCCTTTGGGTACAATATGCATAGCAATACACTTAGACAAATAAGCATTATCAATTTTCAAACTTTTAATGGTTAATAATTTCTTTCCCAAAAGATATATCTTGTCCTTAATAGACGACTTTGCACCACTAACTTGTCGCCCAACAGCATGATTCTCCATGTTACCATCATTGTTATTAAAATCATAATTGTCTCTAAGAAAACGGTCCAAAAACTCAATATCGTTACCACCCAACACTCTATCAGTAGTGTACATTTTATTTTTCTTATATTGATTATTACTGGTTGTTTTATTATAATTGGGGCTTGAATAATTAACACCAGTACCTTTAAAATTGTCCATTTGTACCCTAGTGGCTGCGGAATACGTTTTGGTAGTCATCGGGTGTTTAGCCTTTTGATATTAGGTCCTGTCTTATATACAAATTTCGGGTAAATACCCAAAATTTTAGTTAGTTCATCATCAACAGTTATTAAATTCCTTATTGAGAGCCAAGTAGCCTTGTTTATTTTGAGTTATCTAGTTTTTTCCATTTTTATTCATTTTTATTCATTTTTCACTCATTTATTATAGCTTATTATTAAACAATTGTTTGTGTATGATTAATTAATATGGTTATGTATTGATATTAGTACACCATATAGTGTACAATGTTATTAACTGTATAGGGTATTATGCTATAGTGTCATACCCAGACTTTGAGTTTTATATATGTATATAGATTTATCATATATGTTTTTAACAGCATTTTAATAGTATTTTAAAATAGTAAATCAGATGTATATCTCATTTTCATTAAGTGAGTTTAAAGTAGTGCATGATAGTAGTTATAATTTATTTAGAGTACTGTCTGTTTAAAAATTACTATTGCAATTTCAGAGTTTGGCGCCTAAAAGGTTATTTAAACATTCCAGATCCACCTTGTTGTTGTTCTGAGGAAGTCTGGTTACATTCAGATGAAAGCGCTTAACCTGTGAATATTGGTGGCTGTCTTGTTTTGTAATAAACTACGTTCTTCCAGTTCAAGCCGAGGATTTTGTCATTTGTTTCAGCTATCACAACCAGGCGTTCGTGGTTGTTGCCTTACATCATGGAAAGAGGTGTGTCAACAGGTAGACATGGGAAAGCCAAGAAATGGAAGGTGTACACTGTGGATAACACCAAAGTTTCTTGACGAGCGTGCATGCGCGCGTGTGCGCGCTGGGAAGCCCGAGTAAGATGGAGTGCGCGTGTGTAAGCGTGAGTGAATGTGTTTAAGCCAGAGTAAGCATGTATAAGGCTGTTTAAAGAGTTATAAGCGCATTTGCGCTGTTGTGCATGGGTTTTAACCCGAATAAGCAGGTTGTAGTCCATCTAAGCATGGGTGCGTGCTTGTTAGCTGCTGTGCGCGTCTTTCCCTTGTATGCGCATCGCTCCCCCCTGAGGAAACAGAGAGGAAAAAGGAAGCACAACAAATTGTAGGAAGCTACCAGGTACTAGCATAGCTAGCAGGTGAAAACAATCAGAATCAGGCAATTACACAGGCAGAACAGTAGCCCAGCCCAGCACTGAAAACTCTGCAAACAACAGTGCAGTATGTTTCTCTCAACAGACACTGCAACACTGGAGTAAGCTACTAGAAGTGAAAACTGAAAAAGCTTCACTCAGACAAAAAATGCTAGGGGCTGCCATAGCTGTTATAAGGCAACATATGCAACATGCTGAGGGTGGTGACAATGCAAATGCTGCCAGACAACCCACAGTGAGGAGACGGAGAACAGTGTACAGGCCCAGGGTCACCTACCAGGGGTTACATGAGCTGGAGATAGTGGAGCGCTATAGAGTGGACAGAGACCTCCTGCAGCAAATTGTGGAGCTGTGCAGGCCACGCCTCACACACAGAACCAACAGAGGGGAACCCATCCCAGTGGAAACCAAGGTATGTGTTGGCCTAAGAATACTAGCAACAGGTACCTTCCAGAGACCAACTGGTGATATGATGGGGATATCACAGGCATCAGCATCCAGGGTACTGCACCACTTCCTGGATGCCATGTCAGCACATGTTGGTGATCATGTATATTTCCCCCAATTCCCGTGAGGTATTGGCCAGCAATATGCGTCTCTTCCAGCAAATAGCTGAATACTCTGAGGTAGTGGGTGCAATAGACTGCACGCATATACACATCAAAGCACCAGCCGGTGAGCGGGGTAGGGCCTACATTAACCGCAAGGGCTTCCCCTCCATCAACTGCCAGGTTGTGTGTGATGCCCAGGGCATAATAATGAATGTGTGTGCTGGCTGCCCTGGAAGCTACCATGATTCCCATATCTGGCATCTGATGCAGCTGTACCAGACATTTGCCAATGGGGACATCCCACATGGTCACCTACTGGGGGATGCTGGCTATGCAATGGAGCCGTGGCTGATGACACCCATCAGAAATGCACACACACCTGAACAGGAATGCCATAATGAGACACACGCACAAACACGTAATGTAATAGAGCGTGTGTTTGGGCTGCTCAAGTCACGGTTCCGGTGCTTGGACACATCTGGTGGAGCCTTGCAGTACTCACCAACTACATGTACCCAAATTGTCATGGTATGTGCTATGCTACATAATATGATTCTGCGAAAACAGCTGCAGCAGGACCAGCATAGGCCCTGCCTAAACAGCCCCCCACCATTGCCAAGGTCATCACAGGCAGAGCGTGACTCAGAGGAGCAACAACCTGAGCCTGCCCCAGTAGGCAGAAGGAGGCGTGCCCAGTATGCCTTGGCCTTGGCGAAGAGGCAAAGCATAGCACACACACTGGCTCAGTAGGAACCCTGGAAATGATACCTCTCTCTGACCACACATATAGTAAAAGGGATGCCTAAGTTGACACAACCTGCTTTCAAACATGTACAGGGAGTGTAGTATGTGCATCCAACATAGGCAGCCCTGCAGCACCACCTGAGGCATGATTGCCATGTGTTAAGCAATGTAACACCATGTAGTATATGCAAACTTGATGACCCTGAGTAACATCCTACCCTCACCAAGCATGATGCCACAATATGAAGACAAGATGATCAATTACAACAATTGGCTTAAGTATTGTTGTTAGTCAAAGGCGATCCAATGCCTGTCAGCCTGGGCTGACATGCTGAGCAAGACACGATGGTCTGCTAGGGATGGCTTGCACCTATCACCCCTGGTCTATTGGATACTGGCAAAGGCTGTTGTCACCCCAATAGTGCCTTGAGTAGGTAAGGATCAAAACACAAACCCACCTCCATAGGTATCACAAGGGATACGAAAGTGGAAGTAATGCTACCCAATGCCAGAAGTCTAAACTGCAAGATGCATGCAGTCCAAACTCTCCTCAGCATGGAGAATGTTGATATCTGTGCAGTAACAGAAACCTGGTTCAAGGCTCACAAGAGCACCCTAGCACTACCAGGTTACACCTCATACCATGCTTTACAGCCCCAAAACATGGAACAAACTACAAAAGGAGGGTGAGTATCAATAATTGTCAAAGATACCCACACCCCCAGGTTGGTGCCACAGCATGAAGCAGCACAGACTATCCACGTGCAAGTAACAGTGGCTAAACCTGCCTCCCAGTTCGTAGCCTGCTACACACCACCTTCCTAAATCCAGGAACCCCATTTGGCCTACTTGAGAACACATGAAAATATGAAGGTCTCTCCAAACCACATTATATTGGGCGACTGCAACTACCGAAACATAGACTGGGAGCATTATTCTAGCTCCAACACCTTAGGCCAAAGGTTCCTAGAATTCATAAACCAAATTGCTATGGAACAACTTGTCACCACTCCCACAAGAGGGGTAAAAATACTGGACCTGATAATCACCAACATGGGGACTCTATGGCCAAGACAAGAAGTGTATCCCTCACTGGTAAGATCAGACCATAAAGTAATCTCACTGGATATTCACATCCTGACCCCAGTCCCTGGCCAGAAAACCACAGTGAAAAAACATGTGTAAAGCAAATTATGCACTCCTCCAAACTGAGGTGGAATCCATTAAAGCCCTTGTGCCTGTCTCAAATATGGCCCAGACCTCAGAACCCTTTATAAATGCATGGTATGAACATCTTCAGGAATGTATGGATTATGCAATCCCAAATAAAACCAAGACCCAATCCTCCAAAGGCAGGCATCCTGTCTGGTGGGCCCCAGCCATCAACAAGCCATGCAAGAGAAGGAGGAAGCTACTACATGATAGAGAAAAACCCAAAAAGGGAAGGCATCACTGATCAGTATTATGACAAAAAACTATGGCCACACATAAAATCCTCTAAGGCCAGCTACAAGATAAAAATTGTACAGGACACTAAGGATAACCACAAGGCTTTCTTTACTGATGGTAGGAACGTGGGTGGGAATTCCCAGATATGCTCAGAATTTGCCAAAATGACAAACAATACACCAAACCCACAGACATTGCCAACATCCGACCTGACAGGTTCAGTGCAAACTTCTCCCCCCCACACCAAAAGGCCAAACATCTATCCCAGCAGAGTGCTGGCCCCCTAACATTGCAGATGCTCAGGTAACAGCCAGCATCTCCAAAGCAAAACACACAGCATCAATGGGACCAGATGGTGTCCCGGGCTGCGTCCAACATGAAGTCCAAGAAGAACTGAACACCAAATAAAACTATTGCTCAATCTCAGCCTTACCACAGGATATGTACACAAAGAGCAGTGTACAGCAACAGTGGTCCCTCTCCACAAAGGTGGTGCCTGAATGGATACTGCAAACTATCACCCCAGAATCCTGACTAGCTTGGTCTGCAAAGCTATGGAAAGGATCCTCATGGACCTCAGAAATAAAGATATTGGGGACCTACAGACACTGGACCCTACCCAGTGTTGCTTACTTAAGGGCATATCCTGCCCCTTAAACCTGGTTGAGTCATTTGAAACAGTCACCAAGGCCATGGATGAGGGGAAGGTGGTCCACACAGCCTACCTGGACCTTGCAAAAGCCTTCCATACAATACCCCACTTGGTCATTATAGATAAGCTCACCAGCTTAAATATAAACCCCTATGTCACTAGATGGGTTGCAAACTGGCTCAAGGACAGAACTGACATGGTCAGAAATGCTGGAGCCATGTCAGAGTCCAAACCAGCTACAACTAGCATCCCACAAGGCTCGGTCCTGGGACCCCCCTTGTTTGGTACATATTTCTCGGAGGTACAGGCCAACATGGAAGGACTGTGTCTGAACAAGTTTGCAGATGACTACAAACTGGGTGCCATATCTGACCCTCCAGCTGACACAAGCATCCTACAAAAGGGCCTCATAGAAACAGACAACTGGTGCCACAGCCATGTCATCAAGCTAAACACAAAAAAGTGTATAGTCATCCCGTTTGGAAAAACAGTAAGTGCCCACCAATTACCACATAGGTGGTAACCCATTAAGTACAGAAGAAGTAATAAGAGACCTGGGGACACAAGTTGATAGAAATCTTGCATTTGACAACCATGTGGCCGTAGTGGTTATAATAACATGTCATATACCCACCTAATCATGAAGGTATTCACATCTACATCAGGGGAGGTTATTGTGCCTCTTCAGTCATCCTTTATCAGGCTCACAATTGAGTACAATGCCCCTTGTGGGAGGTACCTTAGCAGACACCTCCAGCAACTGGAAAGACCCCAAAAGTACCTCACCAGGAGGATCAAAGGGCTATTGGTAAAGGCTCTTGCTACCCCCATAGTGCCTTTTTTAGGCAAGGTTCAAAAGACAAACCCACCTCCATAGGTATCACAAGAGATAAGAAACTAAGAGTGATGCTACTCAACACCAGAAGTCTAAACCTCAAGATGCATGCACTCGAAACTCTCCTTAGCATGGAGAACATCGATATCTGTGCAGTAACAGAAACCTGGTTCAAGGCTCCCGAGAGCACCCCAGCACTACCAAGTTATACCTCTTAGCATGCTTTTCAGCCCCAAAACTTGGACCAAACTACAAAAGGAGGGGGAGTATCAATATTTGTCAAAGATACCCACACCTCCAGGCTGGTGGCACAACACGAAGCATCAGAGACTATCCATGTGCAACTAACAGTGGGTAAAACTGCCTTCCAGTTTATAGCCTGCTACAGACCACCCTGCCAAACCCAGGAAACCCACTCAGCCTTCCTCAGAACACTGGAAAATATGAAGGTCTCTCCAAACACCATTATATTGGGTGACTTCAACTATCCAAACATAGACTAGGAGCATTACTCTAGCTCCAACACCCTAGCCCAAAGGTTCCTAGAATTTATAAACTCAAATGCTATGGAACAACTTGTTACCACTCCCACAACAGGGGAAAACATACTGGACCTGATCATCAGCAACATGGGGACTCTGTGCTCCAGACCAGAAGTGTATCCCTCACTGGTAAGATCAGACCATAAACTAATCTCACTGGATATTCACATCCCGACCCCACCCCCTGCCCTGAAAACCACAGTGAAAAACTTCTCTAAAGCAAATATCACACTCCTCAAAACCAAGGTGGAATCCTTCAAAGCCCCCGGGCCTGTGGAAAATATGGCCCAGACCACAGAATCCTTTAAAACGCATTCTATGAACACCTTCAGGAATGCATGGATCATGCAATCCCAAATAAAACCAAGACCCAATCCTCCAAAGGCAGATGTCCTGTCTGGTGGACCCCAGCCATAAACAAACTAGACAACAGAAGGAGGAAGCTACCACATGATAGAGCAAAATCCCAAAAAGGGAAGGCATGTCTGATCAGTATTAGCAAAAAACTACGGGCACTCATAAAATCGTCTAAGGCCAGCTTCGAGAGAAAAATTGCACAGGACACTAAGGATTATCACAAGGCTTTCTTTAGTTATGTTAGGAACCTGGGTGGGAATTCCCAGATATGCTCAGAATTAGTCCAAAATGACAAAAAATACACCAAACCCACAGACATTGCCAACATCCTAGCTGACAGGTTCAGCACAAACTTCTCCCCCCCACCACAAGGGCAAATATCTATCCCAGCAGAGCGCTGCCCCCCTGACATCTCAGATGCTCAGGTAAGAGCTGCCCTCTCCAAAGCAAAAAACACAGCATCAATGGGACCAGATGGTGTCCTGGGCTGTGTCCTACATGAACTCCAAGAAGAGCTAAACCAAAACATAAAACTACTGTTCAATCTCAGCCTTACTACAGGTTATGTACCCAAAGAGTGGCGTACAGCAAAAGTGGTCCCTCTCCACAAAGGTGGTGCCTCAAGGGATCCTGGAAACTATTGCCCCATAATCCTGCCTAGATTGGTCTGCAAAGCTATGGAAAGGATCATCATGGACCTCATAAATAAAGATATTGGGGACCTACAGACACTGGATCCTACCCAGTTTGGCTTTGTGTAGGGCAGATCCTGCCTCTTAAACCTGGTTGATTTCTATGAAACAGTCACCAAGGCCATTGACAAGGGTAAGGTGGTCCACACAGCCTACCTGGACCTCGCAAAAGCCTTCGATACAATACCCCACTTGGGCATTATAGATAAGCTCACCAGCTTAAATATAAACCCCTATGCCACTGGATGGGTTGCAAACTGGCTCAAGGGCAGAACCCACATGATTAGAATTGCTGGAGCCATGTCGGACTCCAAACCAGTTACAAGTGGCATCCCACAAGGCTCAGTCCTGGGACCTCTCTTGTTCGGTATATATTACTCAGAGGTAGAGGCCAACATGGAAGGACTGTGGCTGGCCAAGTTCACAGATGACTGCAAACTGGGTGCCATAATCGACTCTCCAGCTGACACAAGCATCCTCCAAAAGGGCCTCACACAAACAGACAACTGGTGCCAGAGCCATGGCCTCAAGCTAAACGCCAAAAAGTGTATAGTCATCCCCTTTGGCAAAAAGAAAGTGCCCACAAATTACCACATAGGTGGTAATCCATTAAGTACAGAAGAAGTAATAAGGGACCTGGGGACCCAAGTTGATAGCAATCTCTCATTTGACAATCACGTGGCCAAAGTGGTTAGAAAAACATTTTATATAGCCCACCTAATCATGAAGGGATTCACATCTAGATCAGGGGAGGTCATCATGCCTCTTTACTCATCCCTCATCAGGCCCATAATTGAGTACAATGCCCCTTTTGGGATGTACCTTACCAGACACCTGCAGCAACTGGAAAGACCCCAAAAGTACCTCACCAAGAGGAGCAAAGGGCTCAAACAGATGCCATATGCTGCCCAGTTAAAGGAACACCAGCTCTACTCAGTGGCATACCACCTGCTCAGAGGCAATCTGTGCCTGACGTATGAATCCATGTCCAACCCAGAATTAATGGACATGCTGCACCTCAGAAAATCCAAATCCCATCGAGCGACGTGCTCGAGAGACTTGAACCTCAGCACTGAAATAAATAGGACATAATGGAGGGACAGATTCATAACCCAGAGGCTCCCTTCACTCTGGAATAAAATCCCAGTCCAGGTTAGGCAGAGTCCCTCATTGACTCTCTTCAAGAGGAATCTTGATGAGTGTATGGGAGATTTTAGGTTTACCCTGGGTATCACTTTTATGTCACAGTTAGACAGAGGCACAGTATACTAACCTTGAAAAATGTTATGGCAAACACCAGTTAAAATGTGTGTTGAAGGACAAACACACTCTGACTAGGATTAGAAATGCCCTAGGGCACATAGCCTAGTGTTTGTCAATGTCCACCCAAGTTGCGGAATACACTAGTAATGTTGGACAACCCTGGTTTAAGTAGGCCATAGCTGAACAAAATGCAACATGGTCATACCTTAGTCTGGTGTGCTCAGTATGAATATTTACAGCAGTGATGGGAATCAAACCCAGCATACTGTGCACCAGACTAAAAGGACTGAACCACTACACTATGACAGTGCTTGGTCAGTATGAAAGAATGTTGACAAGTGTATGCAAACTGTCCCATGGAAACCCTGCAGGCACAGCATAATCCCTCTTGGGTTCAGACAAAAAGCAGTTGGACAGTAAGAACACAACATGACTTCCAACACACACACTGTAAATGTCAACTATTGTTCAAGTTCACACACAACCACAAATGTAGTGGACCTCAGATCTCAACATATGGAAAGGTTACACTGGGCATGCTCACACACTTTGATAAATGAGACATATGCCAGGCAACAAACCATGGAAAGCCTGAACTGGGCATGCTCACACACTTAGGCCATGTCTCAGTATAGCAGTCGGCCACACATATCTGGCATTTGTAAGTGTTAAGCCAGGAACCTCCCACAATACAGCAATCTGCCCAGTGCACACAGTTAAATGACAATAGAGACATAAGTAATATACTGGAACCCTGTCATGATCAAACATCTTCCAGAGATACACAAGTTGTTCATAGAAACAGGGAAAGCTATGGCAGTAAAGACCTGCAAACAGTTTATCAACAACAAATATTGTGCATCCCAAACATAAACATATGGGTTCAGAGGTCGATACTAGGCTGTTTGTCCTAGGGAATACATAAGCCTAGCCAGAGTGTATTTGGCATCTGCCTCCCCAGTACAGTAGCCTACTGTGCCTCTGTAAAGTAGGTCACAGAAGGCACCGTTTAAGGCTAGTTTGCTGTGCCTCTGTCAAGCAGGGACACAGTGGAAATCCCTGGGGTTGAATTTGCAATGTCACATCCATGTGGCTGGAGTTTGCTGGAAGAGGTTTGGCAAGCGGCTATGTCTAACATTAACTGGGATTCAATTCCAGACTGAGGGGAGCCTTATCTGTAGTGTCTGGGCAATTTCACTGTCAAAACTTGCAAGTGATGATTTTGAGGGATTGAAGTGTCTTGCCAATACTGTTCAGAGATGTCCTCCCTCTGTGGGATATTGCTCTGTTATGTATTAGCTCCCTCCTTCTGTTGTACAGCTTACATATGGCTGGTGTCAACCAGACAGGTCTCCTGTTGTGGAGGAGTCTTGGTTTTATTTGGGATAGCATGATCAATGAAAACCTGCAGGTGCTCATAGAATGCATTTGTAAAGGATTCTGCAGATTGGGCTGTATAATCCTCCAGCACAGGGCCTTTGAAGTATTCCACCCCAGTCTTCACAAGTGCAAAGTCTGCTTTTGAGAAATACTTTGTTAGCAGTGATGTCCTTGCCTGGGGGTGGGGATCAGATATGGACATCCAGGGAAAGTTGGTTATGGTCATATCTTAACAATGGTGGTCTACCTCTGGTGTGGAGCATAGAGTCCCCATGTTGGTGATGATCAGGTCCAATATGTATTCCCCCTTGTGGCTGTGGTGACTGGTTCTGCCATAGCACATGGATTCACAAATTGTAGTGGCTGTAGGGTGATGTTGTTGAGGCCTGAGTAGTTACCCCAGTCAATATTCCTGTACCTGAAGTTAACCACTGTAATGGTGTATGTGAACACCTTCATATCCCACACTGTTCCCAGGGAAGCCAAGTGTGGTTCCTGGATATGGGAGGGGGTGGTCTGAACTACACACCAAACCAAAAGGCAGTTTTGCACAATGGTAGTTGTATATGTATGGCCTGTCATGCTTACTGCAGTGGTAACAACCCAGAGGTGTGTGTATCTGTGATGTATATAGGTTCATAGGTTCATACTAGGCTATCTGCCCTAGGGCATTTATAAGCCTAGCCAGAGTGTGTGTGGCTTTCGCCACCCCTTGGAATGAGAATACTATGCCCATGTAGGGTTTAGTTTACTGTGCCTCTGTGTAGTAGTGACACAGAGATGACCCCCGGGGTAAACCTACGAACTCCCATCCACTCGTCAAGATTTCTCTTGAAGAGAGTCAGTGAGGGGATCTGCCTAATATGGACTGGGATTCTGTTCCACAGTGTAGGGAGCCTCTGGGTTATGAATCTGTCCCTCCAGCATGTCCTATTTATTTCTGTGTTGAGGTTCAAATCCCTCGCTCTCGTGGCTCTGGTGGATTTGGATTTTCTGAGGTGGAGCATGTCCATTAATTCCGGATTGGACATGGCCTTGTACATCAGGCATAGATCACCTCTGAGTAGGTGGTATGCGACTGAATAGAGTTGTAGTTTCTTCTGCTGGGCAGCATATGACATATGTTTGAGACCCTTGATCCTCTTGGTGAGGTACTTTTGGGGTCTGTCTAACTGCTGCAGGTGTTGGGTAAGGTACATCCCAAATGGGGCATTGTACTCAATTATGGGCCTGATAAGGGAAAAGTATAGGGGCACGATGACCTCTCTTGATCTAGATGTGAATCCTATCATGATAAGGTGGGTAATATAGAAGGTCTTCCTAACCACCTTGGCAATGTGAGTGTCAAATGAGAGGTTACTGTCAACTTGGGTCCCTAGGTCCCTGATTACGTCTTCCGTACTTAATGGATTACCACCTATGTGGTAATTTGTGGGTAATTTGTTTTTCCCAAAGGGTATGACTATACAGTTTTTGGCATTCAGTTTAAGGCCATGGCTCTGGCACCAGTTATCCATTTCTATGAGGCTTTTCTGAAGGATGCTTGCGTCCGCTGGAGTATCAATTATAGTGCCCAGCGTGCAGTCATCTGCAAACCTTGTCAGCCACAATCCTCCTATGTTTGCTTGCATCTTGGAAAAATAAATGCCGAACAAGAGGGGTCCCAGGACTGAGCCCTGTGGGATACTGCTTGTGACTTGCTTAGAGTCTGACATGGTTCCAGCAATTCTGACCTTGTGGGTTCTGTCTTTGAGCCAGTTTGCAACCCATCTTTGACATATGGGTTTACAGTTAAGCTGGTGAACTTGTCTATGATGCCTGAGTGGGGTATTGTGTCGAAGGCTTTTGCAAGATCAAGGTAGGCTGTGTGAACTTCCTTACCCTCATCAATGGCCTTAGTGACTGTTTCAAAAAAGTTGACCAGGTTCAAAAGGCAGGATCTGCCCTTGAAAAAGCCGAATTGGGTAGGATCCAGTGTCTGTACATCCCCAATGTCTTTGTTTATGAGTTCCATAATGATCCTCTCCATAGCTTTGCAGACCAGGCTCGTCAAGCTTATGGGGCGGTAATTTCTAGGGTCCGTAGAAGCACCTCCTTTGTGGAGTGGGAGCACTGTTGCTGTATGCCATTCTTTGGGTACGTATCCTGTAGTAAGGCTAAGATTAAACAACAGCCTTATGTGCGGGTTTAGTTCCTCTTGGAGTTCATGTAGCACGCAACCCGGGACACCGTCTGGTCCCATTGATGCTGTGTTTTCAGCTTTGGAGAGGGCGGCTCTCACCTGGGCATCTGAGATGTCAGGGAGGCTACACTCTGCTGGGATAGATATTTCTCCTTTTGGGGGGGAGGGGGGGAGAAATTTGCACTGAACCTGTCTGCCAGTATGTTGCCAATGTCTTTGTGTTCAGTGTATTTCTTGTCATTTTGGACTACCTCTGAGCATATGTGGGAGTTTCCACCCAGGTTTCTAACATAAATGAAGAAGGCTTTGTGATTGGCTTTAGTGTCTTTTGTAATTTTTCTCTCAAAGTTGGCCTTGGATGATTTTATGAGTGATCGTAGTTGTTTGCTAATACTGATCAGAGATGCCTTCCCTTTTGGGGATTTTGCTCTGTCATGCAGTAGCTTCCTCCTCCTGTTGTACAGCTTGTTAATGGCTGGGGTCCACCAGACAGGACACCTGCCTTTGGGGGAATGGGTCTTGGTTTTATTTGGGATTGCATGATCCATGCATTCTTGAAGGTGTCCGTAGAAAGTGTTTATAAACGATTCAGCAGTGTGGGCTGTGGTTTCCACTGGCCCAGGGGCCTTGAAGGATACCACTTCAGTCTTTAGAAGTGTGAAGTCGGCTTTTGAGAAATTCTTCACTGTGGTCTTTTGTGCTGGGGGTGGGGGCGGGGTGTGGATTTCCAGTGAGATTAATTTATGGTCTGATCTCACCAATGAGGGGTATACTTCTGGTGTGGAGCATTGTGTCCCCATGTTTGTGATGATCAGGTCTAGTATATTATCTCCTCTTGTGGGAGTGGTGACTAGATGTTCCATTGCATTTGAGTTTATGAATTCTAGGAACCTTTGGCCTAGGGTGTTGGGGCTTGAGTAATGCTCCCAGTCTATGTTTGGGTAGTTGAAGTCTCCCAATATGATGGTATTTGGAGAGACATTCATACTCTCCAGTGTCTTCAGGAAGGCTGAGTGGGGTTCCTGAGTTTGAGAGGGTGGTCTGTAGCATGCTACAAACTGTAGTGCAGTTTTGCCTACAGTTAGTTGCACATGGATGGTCTCCAATGCTTCGTGCGTTGCCACTAACCTGGAGGTGTGGGTATCTTTGATGAATATGGATACTCCCCCTCCTTTTGTGGTTCGGTCCAAGTTTTGGGGCCGAAAAGCATGATATGAGGTATAACCTGGTAGTGCTGGGGTGCTCTCAGAAGCCTTGAACCAGGTTTCAGTCACTGCACAGACATCGATGTTCACCATACTGAGGAGGGCTTTGTGAGCGTGCATCTTGAGGTTTAGTCTTCTGGCGTTGAGCAGCATTACCCTTAGTTTTTTTCCACTTGTGTTTTCTAGGGAGGTGGGTTTGTCTTTTGAGCCTTGCCTAAAAAAGGCACTATGGGGGTGGCAAGAGCCTTGGCCAATATCTGGAAGCCAAGGGGTGACTGGTGCAAGCCATCCCTTGCAAAGCAGCGTGGCTTGTCAAGCATGTCATCCCAAGCAGACAGACATTGGATCCTTTTAGAATGACACCAGTAATTGAGCCAATTGTTAAAGCTGATCATTTTGTCTTTGTAGTGTGGCATCATTCTTGGTGAGGGTAAGATGCTGCTCAGGGTCAGGGTCATACTGGCCTGGGCTACATAATCAGAGAGCTCCTCAATGTCTCTTTTCATGTAGTCCAGGGAGGTACGTCTCAGGTCATTCACACCGGCATGGACAATGACTGAGTCGTATTTGTACTTGCTTTGGAGTGACCTGAGTGCTTGTGTTATGTGGTGGATTCTAGCACCCGACAGGCAGCTTACTGTAACCTTTTCCTTGTTCAGTTTGTTGAGCGGGACATCAGTGTGTCTGACTATGGAGTCACCTATTACAACTGTATCAGGCATGTTGTTTGGCCTTTAGGGCTGTGACTGTTTGGTTCATAGGTTCATAGATTAGTACTAGGCTAACTGCCCCTGTGAGCCATTTTAAGCCTAGCCAATTATCCCTTGTGAACTATGTGTTGCATGTGCTATGTTTAGAGGTAGTGGTTGCTTGGATGTCTGCTTTGGAGGCCTCTGTTGTTTTGGTAGTTTTTAATTAGAGCCTCCGAGTATGTTGTTGTGTGTTTACATGTTTGGTTTGCAGTTGTGATAGGTCTATATGAGACTGGGTTTGTGGTGTGTGTGGTTACCTTCTCCTCCTGACTGGTTTTGCCAGTACTGAGTCGAGAGAGCTCAGCCTCCAGTTTGGCTATATAGTTGCATCTCTCACATACATTTGTATTTGTTGGGAGGAGGAGAGGGTTGTCTGTGTACATGAGGCAGTTGTAACATTGCCTCAAGATTCACAGATTCACCAGCTGAACTGGAGAGGACGCCAGTAATTGACCCTTCTACATGCTAGAATAGTGTAAGGGATTGCTGTGTAACTGAGTCAGAAAGGACCTATAGGGAAATGGGTACTCAAGGGGATTGTAGGTGGATGTAGTGCTTTCCTTTTGTTTAAGAGTGCTTTACCTGTGTAAAAATGTTTTAGGAGCAAGTGCTGGGATTTTCAGATAGAGAATAGACTGTTTAGATTGAAAGTAGAGCAGTTCTAAGGGAAAAACTGAAGAGCATATGGATATGGATACACTCCCTGGTTGTGTTGTGTGTTACAAGTCCTGTGTTCACGAAGCATGGTATAAAACATAACCAGGCAGTGCTGATGTGCATATGTGACCCTGAACTAGGCGTCTGTTAATGCATATATATTGTTATCCCCCATACTGAGGGATGGTAATAGATGTACAACCTCTTTGTAAAAACTGATGTCAGTACCCTATAAATACTGCAGGAGAAAAAAAGCCACCCAGTAATGCAAATAGCGCGCTGTGCTAATGCATGTTTCAAGTGTTATAACATAGTTAAATAGGGGTTTGAATCCTGCAAATGCTCAGTATGTGTGTGTGTGTGTTGGGGGGAGGGCAAGGTGTATGCATGTGTACAATTCTCTTTGAAAGAGATGTCCCTTTTGACAACTGGAATAACACACTACATGATGTACATTCTTCTTTGTAAAGACTGATGATGTCAGCAACCTATAAGTACAGCAGGAGAAGAAAAGCCTCCTAGTAATGTGAATAGCGCACTGCACTAATGCGTCCTTCTTAAGTGTCATAATATAGTTAGGTAGGGGTTTGAATTCTGCAAATGCTCTGTATGTACTGGGGGAGTAGGGGATGTTCATGTGTGCAATTCTCTTTGAAAGAAATGTCCCTTTTGACAACTGGAGTAACACACTACATGATGTACATTCCTCTTTGTAAAGACTGATGATGTCAGCGCCCTATAAGTACAGCAGGAGAAAAAAAAAACACCCAGTAATGCGAATAGCGCTCTGTGCTAATGTGTCTCTCTCAAGTGTTGTAAAATAGTTAGGTAGGGGTTTGAATCCTATAAAAACCATCTGTGTGTTTGTCACACAATTTGTCAATGTGTGGTGGAGTATGTATGTGTACAATTCTCTTTGAAAGAGATGTCCCTTTTGACAACTGGAATAACACACTACATGATGTACATTCTTCTTTGTAAAGACTGATGATGTCAGCAACCTATAAGTACAGCAGGAGAAAACAAAGCACCTAGTAATGTGAAGCGCGCACTGTGCTAATGCGTCTTTCTCAAGTGTCATAATGTAGTTAGGTAGGGGTTTGAATCCTGCAAATGCTCTATGTGTGCTGGGGGGTAGGGGATGTTCATGTGTGCAATTCTCTTTGAAAGAGATGTCCCTTTTGACCACTGGAGTAACACACTACATGATGTACATTCCTCTTTGTAAAGACTGATGATGTCAGGGCCCTATAAGTAAAGCAGGAGAAAAGAAACACCCAGTAATGCGAATAGCGCTCTGTGCTAATGCGTCTCTCTCAAATGTCGTAACATAGTTAGGTAGGGGTTTGAATCCTATTAAAACCATCTGTGTGTTTGTCACACAATTTGTCAATGTGTGGCGGGTTTTGCTTTCATTATTGTATCCCGTATAATTATAACAGTAAGTGCAATGCACACATCAGGTATGTGTGTGCCACATACAGATATGTACCTGTGACCTTCAATAGTTCCTATGTGTGAAGCCTGCCTCATATGAATACAGTTGTTACCTGTGCCAGCATGTCCTGCAGATTCCCAGACTGTACGCCATACATGTATGTTGTTGACAATGCAGGCTACTGCAGTGATCTGTGTCCTAGGCCAACTGGGTGACACACACTCATGAAAGCTGTGATATATTAATGTGGGTGAGGGTTCATGTCTGGAGTATATGTTACACATGTTATAACACAGCAAAGTCTGTGAGTAATGGACATCCAGTGTAGGTGTATGGCAACTGTTGCTGATATGATTAAAGACACCTTCTTGCTGAGGCGATACACCAAGGGACTGCTCAATACCTTTGGAAATGTGAATATCACAGGATAGACAAGAAAACACTTGTCCATATGTACACACCATTACCCGTTCTACATGATGGGTGCTGCCACCTACATGGTACTACTGGAATATTATGTTAAGTACATGCTGATGACAAAGTTACAGTTGCATTACAGTAATACAGCATGACTTGGACAACAGGTGTCTATCTGTATGATACCCTTCAGGTGGTCATGTGTGTCATGTGCAGACTGCATTGTAGGCCACTGTACACATTTCCAGTCGTGGATGAACATATCACTAGTGTGTTGGCATGTACGTGAGACTGCTATATGGCAAACAGTATTCTTCCCAGGGATGTGTGGGGCTCAGTAAGAATGGCTGCTGGTATAGTGTAGTACTGCAGGGATATCACTGACACTGGGTTTCCTACATCTGTGTATCAGTTGAGGATACATCATGTAATAGGTTCATAGGTTCATACTAGGCTATCTGCCCTAGGGCAGTTATAAGCCTAGCAAGACTGTGTTTGTCTTTCGCCACCCATTTTAAATGTATTTTCATATGGCCTTTTTCCAGGTTAGTATACTCAGCATCTGTGTAACAGTGACACAGAAGTGAAACCCAGGGTAAACCTACAATCTCCCATCCACTCAGCAACAGTCCTCTTGCAGAGAGTCATTAAGGGACTCTCCCTAACCTGGATTGTGATTTTATTCCAGAGTGAAGGGAGCCTCTGGGTTATGAATCTGTCCCTCCAGCATGTCCTATTTATGTAAGTGCTGAGGTGCAAGTGTCACAAGCGCATAGCTCCATGGAAATTGGATTTTCTGAGGTGCAGCATGTCCATTAATTCCAGGTTGGACATGGTTCTATATGTCAGGCATCTGTTGTAGCCCTTTGATTCCCTTGGTGAGGTACTTTTGTGGACTTTCCAGTTGCTGCAGGACATGTCTCTAGTAAGGTACACCACAAAAGGGGCATTGTACTGAAGATGCACGATGACCTCCCATGATCTAGCTGTGAATCCCTTCATGATTAGGTGGCCAATATAAACTGTCTGTGTAACCACTACAACCATGTGGTTGCCAAATGAGAGTTTGCTATCAACTCGGGTCCCCAGTTCCCTAATCATGTGTACAGTACGTAATGGTCCAGGTAGGCTGTGTTGAACACCTTCCCCTCGTCACTGGCCTTGGTGACTGTTTCAAAGACATCGACCAGGTTTAAGAGGCAGGATGTGCCCTCAACAAAGCCAAACTGGGTAGGATCCAGTGTCTGTAGGTCCCCAATAGCTTTATTTATGAGGTCTATGATGATCCTTTCCATAGCTTTGCAGACCAAGCTAGTCAGGCGTATGGGGTGATAGTTTCCAGGATCCGTTGAGGCACCACCTTTGCGGAGAAGGATCACTGTTGCTGTACGCCACTCCTTGGGTACATATCCTGTAGTTAGGCTGGGATTGAACAGTAGTTTTATGTTTGTGTTTAGTTCTTCTTGGAGTTCATGTAGGATGCAGCCTGGGATACTGTCTGCTCCCATTGATGCTGTGTTTTTGCTTTGGAGAGGGTGACTGAGCATCTCAGATGTCAGGGGGGCATCACTCTGCTGGGATATATATTTGCCCTTGTGGTGGGGAGGGGGTGAGATGTTTGTGCTGAACCTGTCAGCAATGATGTTGGTAATGTATGTGGCTTAGGTGTATTCCTTGTCATTTAGGACAACTTCTGAGCATATCTGGTAATTCCCACCCAGATTCCTAACATAAGTAAAGAAAGCCTTGTGATTATCTTTAGTGTCTTGTGCCATATTTCTCTTGAAGTTGGCCTTAGACGATCTTATGAGTGCCCATAATGTTTTCAAAATACTGATCAGAGATGCCTTCCCTTTCTGGGATATTGCTCGATCATGTAGTAGCTTCCTCCTTCTATTGTTTTCTGTTATGTGGCTGGGGTCCACCAGAAAGGATGCCTGTCTTTGGAGGATTGGGTCATGGTTATATTTGGAATTGCATGATCTGTGCATTCCTGAAGGTGTTCATAGAATGCACTTATAAATGATTCAGCAGTGTGGGCCATATTTTCCACAGGCCCGGGGGCTTTGAAGGATTCCACCTCTGTCTCAGTTTTGAGGTGTGTGGAATTTGCTTTAGACAACTTTTTCACTGTGGTTTCTGGCCAGGGGCTGGGGTTGGTATGTGAATATACAGTGAGATTACTCTATGGTATGATCTTACCAGTGAGGGATACACTTCTGGTCTGGAGCATAGAGTCCCCATGTTGGTGATGATAAGGTGCAGTATGTTCTCCCCTCTTGTGGGAGTGGTAACAAGTTGTTCCATAGCATTTGAGTTTATGAATTCTAGGAACCTTTGGCCTAGGGTGTTGGAGCTACAGTAATGCTCCCAGTCTATGTGTGGGTAGATGAAGTTGCCCAATATAATGTTGTTTGGAGACACCTTCATATTTACATGTGTTCATAAGTAGGCCAAGTGGGTTACCTGGGTTTAGGAGGGTGGTCTGTAGCAGGCTATGAACTGGAAGGCAGTTTTACCCACTGTTAGTTGCACGTGGATAGTCTGTGATGCTTCGTGCTGTGGCACCAACCTGGGGGTGTGGGTATCCTTGACATCTATTGATACTCACCCTCCTTTCGTAGTTAGTTCCATGTTTTGGGGCTATAAAGCATGGTATGAGGAGTTACCTGGTAGTGCTAGGGTGCTCTTGGGAGCCTTGGACCAGGTTTCTGTTACTGCACAGATATCAACATTCTCCATGCTGAGTAGAGTTTGGACTGCATGCATCTTGTGGTTTACATATCTGGCATTGAGTATCATTACTTCCAGTTTCTTATCCCCTGTGATACCTATGTAGGTGGGTTTGTGTTTTCAGCCTTACCACCAGAATGCAAACATGTGCAGACATTACACTTTTGGAATTAACACTGGTGTATAACAACACTACAATGACAATCATACTGTTAATGCATCAGGCATGCTGGGATATACCCACATTGATATCATTACACTGTACTGTAAACAACATGATAATATTACTACAGTGCTATGTAGTCACCCTGTGCATCAGCACCATGCTATCCAGTTCCTGCATCAATGTTACAGATTGCAGGAGGTGGCACAGTTTCATCATATGCACAGGGTGTGTACTTGGTATGCCAGAGTTTGCCATTGACACATCCAATCAACATGTATGTGTGTGTGTGTGTTAGTGAGGGACAACAGTACAAAATGGGGCAATGTTGATGCAGTGTGTGTGTGTATGTGTTAGCCCTAGGTGTTAGCATTATGCATGTGTGTATGCATGCACACAGTTCCACCACATGGCTGCCATATATGGGTGTTTGTGGACAGCCACAGACTGTACCTGCCAGGTCATACAGATCACTGTCTCTGGCCATGGACACGGTACCTGTGCCTGGCAGGGGTGCTATGGACAGTATCAGGTACTAAGCCAGACTGGGTACTGTCATCAGAAGCTGTTGGTTGATGACTGGACACATGTACCTGCTGGGACTGTCCATAGCCACGTGCACATGGTCTTCTAGGGTGGTCTGATGACAGGACAGACCCAACATTGCTGGGGCTGGTACTGGCACTATAGGAGCGGCTGCGGGTTTGTTGTCGTCCGTGACAACTGCCAGCTGATGATGTTGATGGCATACGTCCACGTCGATGCCTCAAATGTCCTGCATTGCCCTGGCTCATGGACATGTAGTTGTGGAACAGATCTAATGTGTCCCCCCAACGTCTGTCAATGACCTCGCCGACAGTACGGATGGCAGCCGCAACGTCACGCATAGTGTCATTCATAGCAGTGCGATCTGCTCTATGCTCCCTCAGACCCAGTCTGGTGTACCGTTCCATACGTGCCTGTGCCTGCATTACAGCCCGGAACATAGCTGAGGTTGAAAGACCTCTGTGGGCATGTCTGACAGGGGAGTACGACCACAGATGCTCCCACGAGAATCCTTGGACATCTGCCTGTGTGGTACCATGTCAGGACTCTGGCCATGGCTGCTGTGAGGGGATGCATGTGCCACTGATACAACATTACCCTGGTCAATGCCCACTGTATGCTGTCTCTCACCTATGGAAATTGGTGACAATGGATGTATCGGCAGGATGACTGTGCGCATTGATGGGGTTGACTGCTGTGCACTGTCGATTGGCTGACCAACAACAGACCCTGTCACACCTCCCTGTGCCATTACACATGTATCATCATTATCACTATCCCCAGCAGTGGCTTCAGGTTCCCTGCTGCACGGCAACAGAGCAACACCAGAACCTGTGAGAGGAAGACCGGAAACACAGTTTACAATGCGTACACAATGTTACCACAGATGCACACGGGCACATGCACACATGCACACATTCACATATGCACACATGCACACGGGCACATGCACACATGCACACATGCACGCGGGCACATGCACACATGCACACATGCACACGCACGCATGCACACATGCACACATGCACACGGGCACATGCACACATGCACACGTGCACATGCACACATGCACAAGGGCACACATGCACACTACTCAGTACAGCAGATACAAACACACACACACACACCTGCAATCCAACACATACACAATACTGTTTGAGGGCATTATAAGTATTAATATTATTAGTAGTATTAATAGTATTGTTATTACACACTCACCAGCATGGATTGGCTGCCTTGCTATTACTCCAGAGGGACATGCACAAATAAGAGAGTTATTGTCAGTGGCCACAACTGTGCCATTGATACTGTGAGTATGATACAGTACAGTAGTACAACAGTTGGCTTTCACAGGTGTACTGATGATATTCAGAATATCAATCTTGCACAAGAATAGGCAGGATAACAGCTACACACACAGTACACATCTCACACATGCAGAGAACAGTCAACTACAGATATGGCATGTTACCTGCACACTCCATGTCCACATGCTGGGTGGCTCCAGCCTCCATCATGACACATGTCTGTGGATGTTGTTGTTGTTGGGCTGGAGCCACAACACTTAGGTGGAGCTCCTCCATTCTGGTGAGGGGGGGTGGATAGGTACCCCACCAGCTGTGGCAAGCTGTTGTCTGTGGATATCAGATGCACGCTGATGGACATTTCTAATTAAATCACTGCAGTGATGGCGTACCTGCTCATATGTCTGGTTATGCATGCCTATGTCATTTACCCGATGGACAAGGTCTTGCTACAGTGCAGCCCTCTCCTGCTGGTTATGGCTGGTCCTGGAAAACAGTGTGGAAAAATCCCGCACCAGGCTCCGGTGTATCTCCTCATCCTCTGCAGATGAATAACAGGGGTTGCGCTGATGCACCATCGCCCTGGAAGGAAAAGAAAAATATGTGAGCAAGTAATATGGCACACTTAATACTCTACTGTACTGATATCACTGAACTGCCATATATAGCATCAGTCTGTCTATCAGGGGATACACATGTAAATTACCACATATCACTGCTCAGCCAACAACTGTGTGACAGTGCTTGGCACACTCCTTACAACAAACTGGTACACACCAGCACCCGGTACACTGTTTGAGGTACAATGCACAACCTCACACTGGGGGTATGTATCAAGCTAATGGATGGAGAATATTGTCATCCCATGCAATGCATGCAATGCACATTTACATTTTCACTGGTAATCCACCCTAGTCTTTGCTGCCATACCCCTACCTACACCACAGTCATACACTGTGAACTACAGCAAAACATATGGCAATGTAGTATGCTTGTATCCCAATAACTGACACATCCTTCTCTGGCCTCACACCGAGGACACACACTACCATGACAGACACTAAGTCATGCTGAGCAATCACACCATTACAGACCTTGCACACAGTCAGTGTCACACTCATTCCACCTCACATAGTTGGTATTGCAATGAGTACATGTGTGTGTGCATTGTCATAGGTAGGTACTATGCTATTGGCCCTGGGCCTATGGCAGCATAGCCTTATGCTACCCTGCCCCTTGGGACACATGTAATGTGATTGTACTTGCTACTGTCAAACAGTTACACAGAGGTGACTCATACAGCATATTACCTATCTCCATAACATTCATCAGGGATATGTCTGACATCTACTAATAAGGAGCCTTGCTTGTTAATGCTGGGTGGTTTAGTCCAGGGTATGGCTTATTTGTGGATAGGAACTTGTACCTCCAGCATGTGTTCTTTACTGCGGTGACAAGGATGAGGGCCATAGGTCATTTAGGCTGGACAGGTTGTGAGGTGTTACCATGGCGGTTGGACAACTGGTATGGGTGTGACATAACTTTGTATATCCAGCAGTGGTAACCTCTGTGTAGGTCGTATGAAAAGCACTCTATCTGTGGTTTTGTCAAGTCACTCTGCATAGGGAATGTGTTTGAGGGCATTATCACTCTTTGTTAGGTATGTCTGTGGCCTTTTCCCTTGCTGTAGTTGCCATGGGAGGTACATACCGTGTAGGACATTGCGAGGTGTAGAGGGGTACACTGACCTACATTTCCCTAGCTGACACACCATTTGTGATGACACATACCATGTACAGGGATTACAAGACTAGTGTGCCACTGTGAATATCAAAGGGGAGGCTATTGTACACTTGTTTCCCATGTTGCCTTCTGACACCTCCTGTAGTAGGCAGGCAACCACCTATGTGGTAGTTAGTGGTTAAAGTGTTTTGGAATGGGGTATGGTACTCCAGTATCCACACTGTTGTTCAGTCCATGCCTTCATCACCAGGCACCTGTTGCAGTACATCTGCCCCCATGTGCCTCTCTCACTCTATATATATCTATAGACATAGACATATATAGACATATTCATATACATACATATCTATAGACATTCATATCTGTCTGTATATGTGTATGTATCTATATATATCTATATATGGATGTGTCTATTACATCTATATGTATATACATATTCTATCTATCTATCTATCTATCTATATATGTCTATCTATTTATACATACCTCTCTATCTATGTACATATATATATATATATATATATATATATATATATATATATATATATATATATATATATGTATGTATGTATATACATACACATACACACACTAACAAACTTCTAATCATCCATTGCTGTACAACCTACATTGTACATTGTACATTGTACTACAACCTACATTGATATGTGCACATAGCAACGTTCAACTACATATGTATGTCCAGCCTTCACTAACAGTTGCAGTATGTCCCTTGCCCTATGCACATCTTCATATACATATAGATACAGACTGCTAACACATATGGAGGGTTCACAGTATGTAGAGTATTAGATTATGTAGTTTACATTACCTTTGTTTCTGACAGCTTTTTTGGATGGCTGGCTTGCTGCCTGGCTTGAAGGCTTGATGGCTTGATGGCTTGTTTTTTTTTTTTTTTTTTTTTTCTCTGTCTCTCTCTCTCTCCTCCAGTGGCTGCAATGATATTATTGCATGTGTGGAGTGGCAGTACAGGCTGCTTTTGTAGGTATCTGCACATGTACATGTGATGGCATCTGCACCAATTGTTGGCCAGCATTTACTAATTGCATACAGCCTGCTGTGTGGTAATTGCAGTTCTCACTGTGATTTCAGGACAGTGCTATAAAATGTTGGTTAGGTAGGCATAGGCCTTACAGTTTAGCAAGGTGGGGACCATGCTGGTTTGCTGTGGGCACTGTTGTGTCAGTCAAAAGGTTGGTATGTCTCTCATATCTAAGGCTGTGTTGTAGCCACTGAAATGCATGTTGTACTGAAACCTGACTGTTGCTTCTTGCAGTTCATTCCTCTCAGTGTGTATGTTAAGTCACACCTAATAATGCTAACACTGTTTACATGGGAGTATGTACTTTCCTGTGGGACTCGTGGATTAACTGGTATACAACAGTAGCTCTTGCAATGTGTTGCTATGGCTTCACTATTTTGCCTTTACATTCACTCATTGAAGGCCTGATATTTGTCTTTACTGGAATGTGTTGCTATGGCTTTCCTATTTTCCATTTACATTCACTCCTTGTAGTGCATGATATATTTCTTTCAGCAGCAATTTCTTATATGTTTGGTGATACTGCATGCAGTTTGGTGAGGCCAAGGTCTGGGGTTTGACACTTACAAGGGTATCTTATTTTGCTGCTGTGCAGTAGTAGGGCCTTGTACTTTGCACTAACACTTGAGAATATCAGGCACATGCAGTGCTTGTAAACTGCTATACTGTCCTTAGTTTGTTAGATGGCTACATCCTTTGATATTTCTGGGTTGTACTCCTACATGAGGGTGTGCTTGTGGAAGCAATTCTACAGCTATTCGCAGAGTGTGTAACAGCAGACAGACTGATATGCCTGTGTGTTTCTGACACTTCCAGGTCTGAGATACTTTCAGGTATATATTTGACCAGCCTCAGGGAACGGCGCATATCAGTGGGATACACCCGTGATATATTTCAGATATTCTGCAGTTGTGACTGTGGGGTATTTTCAGCATATGTATTACTACACCATTTCTGACATGCAAGTAGTGTGTACTTTAACTTATTGATGGTCACCATTATGTGGCATTCCCCACCTTTCTGCCTACTGTTAGTACATTTCGCAGGGGGTCAGTGGGGCACAGGTAACATTTTATGACAAATGAAGGACATCCCTGTAAATCAGTCACAGTTGGGATGTCTGGCCTCATACCTATTCAAATATGGTGGTGTTTATCCTGCTCTGATACCGTGTGTGTTTTGTAAGGTGCTACTGTAACATTATTACCTCCTAGCATGGCTGTTTCTCTTATCACACTAATGTATTGCAATTCCACAAGAATTGCCAGTAAACATACAGGGAACAAGCTTTGTGTAATGGCCTTCCTATATTCCCTTCACATTCACTCCTTGTATTTCATGATATATTTCTTTCAGCACCATGTTCTTGTATATCAGTTATGGCTTAGTGGTAAGTGATGCAGACTAGTGTTTCCAAGGTCTTGTGTTCGAAACTAACAGGGGAATTTTATTTTGCTGATGTGCAGACTACAGGCCTTGTCATACAGAGTGACTAAGGCACTTTTAAGCAGTTGTAAGCGTGTTTGCCTCAGGGAAAGGTACATATCAGTGGGATACACCGGTGATATATTTCAGATATTCTGCAGTTGTGACTGTGGGGACTGTGTGTGTGTTTTGTGCATATGTACTACTACACCATTTCTGACATGCAAGTAGTGTGTACTTTAACTTATTGATAGTGTACATTACGTGGGATTCCCCACCTTTCTGCCTAGTGTTAGTACATTACACAGGGAGTCAGTGGGGCACAGGTAATATTTTTTGACAAATGAAGGACATCCCTGTAAATCAGTCACAGTTGGGATGTCTGGCCTCATACCTATTCAAATGTGGTGGTGTTTATCCTACTCTGATACCGTGTGTGTTTTGTAAGGTGCTACTGTAACATTATTACCTCCTAGCATGGCTGTTTCTCTTATCACACTAATGTATTGCAATTCCATAAGAATTGCCAGTAAACATACAGGGAACAAGCTTTGTGTAATGGCCTTCCCATATTCCCTTTACATTCACTCCTTGTATTTCATGATATATTTCTTTCAGCACCATGCTCTTGTATGTCAGTTATGGCTTAGTGGTAAGTCATGCAGACTAGTGGTTCCAAGGTCCTGTGTTTGAGACTGATAGGGGAATTTTATTTTGCTGATGAGCAGACTACAGGCCTTGTCATTCAGAGTGATTAAGGCACTTTTAAGTAGTTGTAAGCGGGTTTGCGCTGGTTTGCGCGGTGCTCACGCATGCACACAGTGGCTTAGCTACGCGCACACTCGCTTAGCTAAGCGCACACAAGCACACACCCGCTGACTACTGCTTAAAAATGCTTACTCTCGCTACCACCCGAGCTAATTTCTTTTAAAGAAAAGAAAATGGGGAGATAGTACAGTGATGAAAAATGGGGCACAAAGAGGGTAGGACAGTAGGAAAACAAGCTCAGGATTTGCAGGAAGGATGTAGGGAAGGCCCATAGCTGGCCATTTCTTTATCAGCAACAGCTGTGCATATGTGTGTAATTTGGTGTGAAATTTGAAACCTTCCACCCCAGAGGGAGGGGTGAGGACAACAAAATATGTTGTACAGCCAATTTTAATTATCAGTTGACATGTCCAGCAGACATGTCTGCAAAATGGGCAGCTATGTATGGGGCGTAATTTTTTGTGGGAACAGAGTGCCCTTTTTTTTTTCAGGTGAGAGTGGAATGTGATGTACAGGAAGTAGGTATATTTGGGGAGGTAGGTTGGAGAGGTTAACAGACAAGACAAACAAGACGCATACAGGGGTGGAGTATGACACATGTGGGGGGGTACACAATTGACGGGGACGGATGTTTGGATATCGCGAGCCTTTGAGCCCAGAGATGGCAACAGTGGAACTGAGATCCCCACCCATAGGCAGTTACCACTGTGCCTTCACTGCCCAGGATGGGGCTGTGCTGGGGGCTGTATAGGATGGGCAGGCACACCTGTGAGTTGCGCTACCCTCGCCTCAAGCTGGTGTAGGGGTTCAAGCACAGAATGCCTGATCTCGCTACGCACCACAGACTGGACACTTTGGAGGGTGAGTGGACGTTCTTCTCCGGCCACGCTTGCAGAAGGGGGACGAGCCCCATCCCCTGCAGCGCTTCCACCCGAAGGTGGCACAGGGTCAACGGAGGAGGTTCCGGCCTGGGCACTGGTGCCAGGTGCACTCGCCAGCTGAGGTGGGAGAGGGGGGTCCGCTGGAACCCGCCTTCCCTGTTGTCCTATGTTTATCAGTATTTTATGACATTTTGCATAAGTAACAAACAACACCATTCAAAATTAGTTGTAACAGCATGCATCAGTATTCCCATTAACCAAACACCCATGAATTCCAAACATTGAACAGCAAGCATAACACATGCATATTTAGAACAACAGTACACAATCCAACAGCATGCACGGTTGATTGATGGCAACAGGCCATCAGGTTTGGATATGTGAACAGGGCACATGCATCAACGTACATGCAGATATGTATGAACCAACAGGACAAATGTCCATGGGAATTAATTGTGTAAACACATATCCAGTTTGGTGTGGAATGGCATCATTTGTGAAAATGGGGTAGGGTGAAGAAATATTACATTAACAACTTAAACTACCTATACATATGCTGTACATTCCTAGTAGCTGCAGATATATATCCCCTACATGTCTTTGTACAGTTTCCTATATGTAACCTTAGGAATGTTGGTGATGGGAATGTTACTGCTACATTAATATACATTCCATTTTTATTCATACATGTTGATATCTGGCTGTGTTCAGGTACAGCATCCTGCTACATTTGATTTATATGGCTCTAGACAACTGTGGATGTTCAGTATTTCATACAACCATACTATTTCCATATTGCAAGGGTACAGCACCATATCCAAATTGTGGGACAGACACATTCCAGGTTCAGTACTTTATTACACCCATTTTACTGTTTGGTTGTGGCTGTCTCATTCATTTCATTATGTACTGACTGCAGTATAACTTTATTCCAGACTTATTAGAGCTTTCTTGGTCGATTCATACCCTCTTTCTCATACTCTCACTTGTTTTATTTTTACAATTCAAGATGGTACTTAATTCTAGGCGTTATTAACATTTCTTACTTGGTTATAACAATCCTTTCCAAAAGACTCACTTATTTCATATGGCAGATTTTAAAAGGGGATGTATTTGACACATGTCTATCCTTTGTAGATTGATTACCAGTCATTTTCAGGGTGAAGCAGTTATCTGATATTACAATACAGGTGGAAACTCTATTTCAGACTTGTTTAATGTTTATTTCTGGATTACAGGCTGCATCACTTATCTAATCTTACAGTACTAGCAGAATCTTTCTTCTAGGCTTATTTGAACTTTATTAATAATTACTAACCTGCCTGGTGGCGCAACCTCAGCAGCCTATCAGCATAGGCTCACTGATTCATGGAAAGGACACCTACAGCTGTAATATAAATGAAGTAATATTGGTACATACATCTCCATAATATAGGCTAGGATAATTTCTTACATACTTAATTACATGGATACTTACTCAGTAGTGGGGCGTTGGGCATTTGCCGGGCCTCCTGTATCCAACAGTTCAGTTGGTCCTGCTTACATCTCTTCAGGTCCGCATGGTGGTGATGGACCTGTTCACCAGTCCTTGGTATGCCTGTGGCACTGGTGAGATCATGTGCCTACCGGTTCCACTCCTCTGCCTTGTATGCATCCCAGGCAACCTGGCCCTGCATGAGTTGAGCCTCATGATCGTGGACTAGGAGCCAAACCATATATTTCGACTCCTCAACACCCCACCTCTGTGCTCTAAAGTGACTTCCCTCCCCTGCACCTGCCATCCTGACTGCAAATGTGTACCACAATCAGTTATGCTGTGTATTCCCACCTATGGGGCTTATATATGCCCATTTTCCCGCACTTATCTGTGATTGGCCATTTTGGATATTTATCAGCTTAAGAAAACCTGCTTTGTCATGCTTCTATTTCCATTCATTCCTATATATATGCTAATACTGCATTTCTCAGTACAACTGTCATGGCTTAGTGGTTCAGTACTTTGACTATGGTGCACAGTATCCTGGGTTCAAGCCTGGACGTTGCTTTTTTTTTGTTTTTACTACTGTCTAGACAGGGTAGGAGGTGTGTCTGTGTAAAGGTGGTTTTGATACAGCTTGCTCGACGTTGCCCGCCGGTAAGCCGGTTGGCGCGCTGCGCATCACCGCGTAAACGGCTTATGCTGGGTAATGCGTTATTTGGCTATGAGCATGCATATTACATTGTGAGAAGTGTTGCTCAGCTACGGGCACTCATTTTAAGCGTGTTAAAGTGGTGCTCAACTCCGGGTATTTATATTACACCTGTTAAACCACTGCTCACCTGCGGGCAGTCATATTATGCTTGTTAGACCACTGCTCACCTATGGGCACTCATATTCAGATTTGTAAAGCCTTGCTCAGCTATGGGCACTTATACAATTTTTTTATATTTTCTTGTGTCGGATTTCTTCAAAATACATGGCCCATTTCATTACATTTTACTTAAATTATAGTTTTATATATATATATATATATATATATATATATATATATATATATATATATATATATATATATATATATATATATGTCAGGGATTATTTCATGCTTATTTAAATAAAAATAGAAAATGATGTTGTGGGGGCTCTAACCATGACTACCTCCTCTTTGGCCAACGTCTCTACCACTACGCTATTGCTACTTGGCTTAATTTGCATATTTAGATCTTATATGCTTTTCAATGACTGCTAACTGTGACTGAGCAGAGAGCATACCCGTGCAAATGACCGCAACTACGGGCAAACATTTTGGAAATTATAAACAAAAAATTAAACTGCTATTTCTACGTTTTACATTACAGTTGGGTTTATAGTCTGTGGGGGCATGTGTGGTGTTGTGTTCCTTGACATTTCTGCGGACTCGCTCGTGGGAGTTTACTTTCAGGACTCTGACTCTTCTGGGGGCGTGTCCCTTTGCAGAACTCGGCATTTGGACAAGCCCCCTACTGTCATACACGGACCGTGTTAGCCTAGGGTGTGATTCAGCATGCCCTCATGAATATGCATGGCATGCTGACGTCATACCGTTAGACTGCAGCCTCCGTGTAAGACATATTAACTCTTACACGGAGGTTTCGTGAATTCTGCCCTTTATCTGTTATTAATTTAGCTGCACAGTAATATACTTTTACTTCTGTTATATCACACAACTATCTATGGACAGTCCTAATTACTATGTTCATTTGTTTTATCAAACTTCAAACTTTTTTGATTTTATTGACTTTCTGTAGTCTATTTCTTTCAATGATCTTAATATGTCTGTCCATTTCTATTAAATCAAGAAACTCTTCTCTTAAATCATTTTCTTCTAAACTGAGGGCACATTCTCTATTTCCTGCAGGCATTCTATAATAAGTTCCAGAATATCTTCCTGTGCCACATTCTCTTCAGTTTCATCCTGTGTCATCTGTTGCTCTTTCATATGAGAGCTCACCGGGATATCACTCCATAACATTGACTGTGTTAGAGTTTCCACAGTTTCCTATTGCTTCTTTTGCTGTGCAACTTCGACCAAACATTTGTACTAGTTTTCTTTGAAAAGCTCCAAAGTATCTTCATATGGCAACAGATCAGATATTTCCTACTCCACTGGTTTCTCCTTAATTTGGCGATCCATTACTCTATCCTGCTGTGAAATTATCTGAGTTAGATTTCCTAGACTAAACCCTTCACTTTGCAGGTAATCCATAACCTCAGGTTTTATTTATTTAAATTCTCCATTACTAATCTTCTTTTCAGCTTTTCCTCTTTGTTTACTTATGTTTTGTATTGTAAAATTTTCCATGTCCAGATGCCTTTGCCTGCATTTCTTTTCAAATATCTTTGGTGCTGTTATTTTTTGTATTGATTAGTTTTGCTTTCTCCTTTGTATAAATATTGCACCATATTAAATCTCTTTTTTTCTTTCCCATGTCCATTGTTCTTCAGATGATTCCTGCTCCACTTGTTTTTCCAAAGAGGGAATGTAGAACAGATGATTAGCAAAGTAAAAGTTAGAGTAGAAGATGAAGTTAGGGAATACTTGCGAAGTGAAGTATTTAGTGCAGAAAGTCTAACACAGGTTACATCACAGCATGATAAAACAATGAGTCCCAAAGTAGGTTCATAGGTAAATCTAATACAGGTTACATCACAGCATGATGAAACAATGATTCCCAAAGTAGGTTCATAGGTACACACACATGAGCCTATGAACGTACTTTGGGACTCATTATTTCATCATGCTGTGATGTGACCTGTGTTAATTTCTGCACTAAATCTTTCACTTCGCAAGTATTCCCTAACTTCATCTTCTACTTTTTAACTTCTACTTTATGAATAATCTCTTCTACATTCCCTCTTTGTGATCTTATTTTTTTAATTGTGAATTTTTCCATGTTTTCATTTCTTTGTCTGTATTTCTCTTTGAATATCTTTGGAACTGCCTTTTTTGTGTTGATTAATTTAGCCTTTTCGTTTGTATAAATACTGTACCATACCAGATCTCTCTTCCTTTTCCATGTCCATGGTTATTTTTTATACCTTTCAAAAGTCTCTAGATTCTATTCTTTATATTTTCACACTTCCCCAGTCTTTTCTTTTTACAAATGGCCCAAAGTTTCTTGGTCTATATAATGTTTTTCATAAATCTGTTGTAATAATGAGCACAATTTTTTATTTGAAGATTCTGACAGTTTTTCTTGTGGAAGTATTTTTCTTTCCTCTAATTTCTCTCTTAATCATTTTGTATATCTTCTGACTGGAAATTCAGGGCTTCTTGCATAACAGTAATAATACGTAATTTCTTTCTTATCATCAATAGTCCACTCTATCGTCTTTATTGCTCTTTTTTAGAGTATCAGTTTTTGTGATTTTTGTACGCTGCTACTTCCTTCTGCACCAGGGCTTGGCCTAGTCCCATTGTAGGAATGTTTCCATATTTTTGAGGATTCTACAATGTCACGTTTTCTAGTCCTGTCACCAGTATGTCTAGCAGCATATGCTTCTGCTAGATTAAGCAGAGAATTCATCTTAGATTTATTATGCTCATGTTTCAAAACTTTCACTATGTTTGGGTCTTGTGAGGTCAGCAGATATGTGTGCAGTCCCACAATTGCAGATCTATACATATAATCAATTTCAAGGAGGCCCATACCTCCTTCAGAATGGGGAATATATAATTTTGGTATGCACTGATTTTTTATAAATCATTTGGTGAGCATGAAGCATCCTTCCTGCTTTCCTAATATATCCAACACATTTTGGGGCAGTCAATCACTCCAAAACTGTAAATTAGGACAGGAAGAGCAAATTGGTTTATAGCTTGAATTTTATTCTAAGATGTCGGTGTTGTTTTCATTATTAATTTAAGTCTTCTAGAATATTCCTTACCAAGTTTTATTTGCATTTGCTCATGTTTTATTGTTGATCTTTCATCAATTCCCAAATATTTATACACTCCCTCTTGTTCAAGGTTTTTCTATATTACATTCTTGTCTCAAACTGATGTTTTCTTGATGCTGCAGTTTTCCTGTCTGAAAAGCTGCTTTTCCAAATTTCTCAAGACCAAATGACATTGGGCCGGATTCACGATGGCTTGCACGGAGTCTAAGAGTAGAGTAAGACTCCATGCAGTCATCATGTCTGACGAGCGATCCACAAACAGCCTGTAGGGGCGTGTAAGAGAGCTCCTAAAATGGCTCTTACACGGACAGGGTTTAGATATGCAAATTACCTCACTTGCAGCTGAAAGGCATGCAAATGAGGTAAATGTGCAATCCAGGAAGCACAAACCTGTCCGTGTAGGAGCCGTGTGGCTGCAGAAATGTACTCAGTTGACAACTGAGTACCATTCTGCAAATACCACAATGGAGCCTTGTCAGCTCCAAATAAAGGTTGCATTTGCTGAACTACAGGCCTTGTCATACAGAGTGACTAAGGCACTTTTAAGCAGTTGTAAAGCGTGTTTGCCTCAGGAAAGGTACATATCAGTGGGATACACCGGTGATATATTTCAGATATTCTGCAGTTGTGACTGTGGGGACTGTGTGTGTGTTTTGTGCATATGTACTACTACACCATTTCTGACATGCAAGTAGTGTGTACTTTAACTTATTGATAGTGTACATTACGTGGGATTCCCCACCTTTCTGCCTAGTGTTAGTACATTACACAGGAGTCAGTGGGGCACAGGTAATATTTTTTGACAAATGAAGGACATCCCTGTAAATCAGTCACAGTTGGGATGTCTGGCCTTATACCTATTCAAATGTGGTGGTGTTTATCCTACTCTGATACCGTGTGTGTTTTGTAAGGTGCTACTGTAACATTATTACCTCCTAGCATGGCTGTTTCTCTTATCACACTAATGTATTGCAATTCCATAAGAATTGCCAGTAAACATACAGGGAACAAGCTTTGTGTAATGGCCTTCCCATATTCCCTTTACATTCACTCCTTGTATTTCATGATATATTTCTTTCAGCACCATGCTCTTGTATGTCAGTTATGGCTTAGTGGTAAGTCATGCAGACTAGTGGTTCCAAGGTCCTGTGTTTGAGACTGATAGGGAATTTTATTTTGCTGATGAGCAGACTACAGGCCTTGTCATTCAGAGTGACTAAGGCACTTTTAAGTAGTTGTAAGCGGGTTTGCGCTGGTTTGCGCGGTGCTCACGCATGCACACAGTGGCTTAGCTATACGCACAAACAGCTAAGCGCTGGCACACACCCGCTGACTACTGCTTAAAATGCTTACTCGCTACACCCGAGCTAATTTCTTTTAAAGAAAGAAAATGGGAGATAGTACAGTGATGAAAAATGGGGCACAAAGAGGGTAGGACAGTAGGAAAACAAGCTCAGGATTTGCAGGAAGGATGTAGGGAAGGCCCATAGCTGGCCATTTCTTTATCAGCAACAGCTGTGCATATGTGTGTAATTTGGTGTGAAATTTGAAACCTTCCACCCCAGAGGAGGTGAGGACAACAAAATATGTTGTACAGCCAATTTTAATTATCAGTTGACATGTCCAGCAGACATGTCTGCAAAATGGGCAGCTATGTATGGGGCGTAATTTTTTGTGGGAACAGAGTGCCCTTTTTTTTTTCAGGTGAGAGTGGAATGTGATGTACAGGAAGTAGGTATATTTGGGGAGGTAGGTTGGAGAGGTTAACAGACAAGACAAACAAGACGCATACAGGGGTGGAGTATGACACATGTGGGGGGGTACACAATTGACGGGGACGGATGTTTGGATATCGCGAGCCTTTGAGCCCAGAGATGGCAACAGTGGAACTGAGATCCCCACCCATGGGCAGTTACCACTGTGCCTTCACTGCCCAGGATGGGGCTGTGCTGGGGGCTGTATAGGATGGGCAGGCACACCTGTGAGTTGCGCTACCCTCGCCTCAAGCTGGTGTAGGGGTTCAAGCACAGAATGCCTGATCTCGCTACGCACCACAGACTGGACACTTTGGAGGGTGAGTGGACGTTCTTCTCCGGCCACGCTTGCAGAAGGGGGACGAGCCCCATCCCCTGCAGCGCTTCCACCCGAAGGTGGCACAGGGTCAACGGAGGAGGTTCCGGCCTGGGCACTGGTGCCAGGTGCACTCGCCAGCTGAGGTGGGAGAGGGGGGTCCGCTGGAACCCGCCTTCCCTGTTGTCCTATGTTTATCAGTATTTTATGACATTTTGCATAAGTAACAAACAACACCATTCAAAATTAGTTGTAACAGCATGCATCAGTATTCCCATTAACCAAACACCCATGAATTCCAAACATTGAACAGCAAGCATAACACATGCATATTTAGAACAACAGTACACAATCCAACAGCATGCGGTTGATTGATGGCAACAGGCCATCAGGTTTGGATATGTGAACAGGGCACATGCATCAACGTACATGCAGATATGTATGAACCAACAGGACAAATGTCCATGGGAATTAATTGTGTAAACACATATCCAGTTTGGTGTGGAATGGCATCATTTGTGAAAATGGGGTAGGGTGAAGAAATATTACATTAACAACTTAAACTACCTATACATATGCTGTACATTCCTAGTAGCTGCAGATATATATCCCCTACATGTCTTTGTACAGTTTCCTATATGTAACCTTAGGAATGTTGGTGATGGGAATGTTACTGCTACATTAATATACATTCCATTTTTATTCATACATGTTGATATCTGGCTGTGTTCAGGTACAGCATCCTGCTACATTTGATTTATATGGCTCTAGACAACTGTGGATGTTCAGTATTTCATACAACCATACTATTTCCATATTGCAAGGGTACAGCACCATATCCAAATTGTGGGACAGACACATTCCAGGTTCAGTACTTTATTACACCCATTTTACTGTTTGGTTGTGGCTGTCTCATTCATTTCATTATGTACTGACTGCAGTATAACTTTATTCCAGACTTATTAGAGCTTTCTTGGTCGATTCATACCCTCTTTCTCATACTCTCACTTGTTTTATTTTTACAATTCAAGATGGTACTTAATTCTAGGCGTTATTAACATTTCTTACTTGGTTATAACAATCCTTTCCAAAAGACTCACTTATTTCATATGGCAGATTTTAAAAGGGGATGTATTTGACACATGTCTATCCTTTGTAGATTGATTACCAGTCATTTTCAGGGTGAAGCAGTTATCTGATATTACAATACAGGTGGAAACTCTATTTCAGACTTGTTTAATGTTTATTTCTGGATTACAGGCTGCATCACTTATCTAATCTTACAGTACTAGCAGAATCTTTCTTCTAGGCTTATTTGAACTTTATTAATAATTACTAACCTGCCTGGTGGCGCAACCTCAGCAGCCTATCAGCATAGGCTCACTGATTCATGGAAAGGACACCTACAGCTGTAATATAAATGAAGTAATATTGGTACATACATCTCCATAATATAGGCTAGGATAATTTCTTACATACTTAATTACATGGATACTTACTCAGTAGTGGGGCGTTGGGCATTTGCCGGGCCTCCTGTATCCAACAGTTCAGTTGGTCCTGCTTACATCTCTTCAGGTCCGCATGGTGGTGATGGACCTGTTCACCAGTCCTTGGTATGCCTGTGGCACTGGTGAGATCATGTGCCTACCGGTTCCACTCCTCTGCCTTGTATGCATCCCAGGCAACCTGGCCCTGCATGAGTTGAGCCTCATGATCGTGGACTAGGAGCCAAACCATATATTTCGACTCCTCAACACCCCACCTCTGTGCTCTAAAGTGACTTCCCTCCCCTGCACCTGCCATCCTGACTGCAAATGTGTACCACAATCAGTTATGCTGTGTATTCCCACCTATGGGGCTTATATATGCCCATTTTCCCGCACTTATCTGTGATTGGCCATTTTGGATATTTATCAGCTTAAGAAAACCTGCTTTGTCATGCTTCTATTTCCATTCATTCCTATATATATGCTAATACTGCATTTCTCAGTACAACTGTCATGGCTTAGTGGTTCAGTACTTTGACTATGGTGCACAGTATCCTGGGTTCAAGCCTGGACGTTGCTTTTTTTTTGTTTTTACTACTGTCTAGACAGGGTAGGAGGTGTGTCTGTGTAAAGGTGGTTTTGATACAGCTTGCTCGACGTTGCCCGGTAAGCCGGTTGGCGCGCTGCGCATCACCGCGTAAACGGCTTATGCTGGGTAATGCGTTATTTGGCTATGAGCATGCATATTACATTGTGAGAAGTGTTGCTCAGCTACGGGCACTCATTTTAAGCGTGTTAAAGTGGTGCTCAACTCCGGGTATTTATATTACACCTGTTAAACCACTGCTCACCTGCGGGCAGTCATATTATGCTTGTTAGACCACTGCTCACCTATGGGCACTCATATTCAGATTTGTAAAGCCTTGCTCAGCTATGGGCACTTATACAATTTTTTTATATTTTCTTGTGTCGGATTTCTTCAAAATACATGGCCCATTTCATTACATTTTACTTAAATTATAGTTTTATATATATATATATATATATATATATATATATATATATATATATATATATATATATATATATATATATACATATATGTCAGGGGATTATTTCATGCTTATTTAAATAAAAATAGAAAATGATGTTGTGGGGGCTCTAACCATGACTACCTCCTCTTTGGCCAACGTCTCTACCACTACGCTTATTGCTACTTGGCTTAATTTGCATATTTAGATCTTATATGCTTTTCAATGACTGCTAACTGTGACTGAGCAGAGAGCATACCCGTGCAAATGACCGCAACTACGGGCAAACATTTTGGAAATTATAAACAAAAAATTAAACTGCTATTTCTACGTTTTACATTACAGTTGGGTTTATAGTCTGTGGGGGCATGTGTGGTGTTGTGTTCCTTGACATTTCTGCGGACTCGCTCGTGGGAGTTTACTTTCAGGACTCTGACTCTTCTGGGGGCGTGTCCCTTTGCAGAACTCGGCATTTGGACAAGCCCCCTACTCTCATACACGGACCGTGTTAGCCTAGGGTGTGATTCAGCATGCCCTCATGAATATGCATGGCATGCTGACGTCATACCGTTAGACTGCAGCCTCCGTGTAAGACATATTAACTCTTACACGGAGGTTTCGTGAATTCTGCCCTTTATCTGTTATTAATTTAGCTGCACAGTAATATACTTTTACTTCTGTTATATCACACAACTATCTATGGACAGTCCTAATTACTATGTTCATTTGTTTTATCAAACTTCAAACTTTTTTGATTTTATTGACTTTCTGTAGTCTATTTCTTTCAATGATCTTAATATGTCTGTCCATTTCTATTAAATCAAGAAACTCTTCTCTTAAATCATTTTCTTCTAAACTGAGGGCACATTCTCTATTTCCTGCAGGCATTCTATAATAAGTTCCAGAATATCTTCCTGTGCCACATTCTCTTCAGTTTCATCCTGTGTCATCTGTTGCTCTTTCATATGAGAGCTCACCGGCATATCACTCCATAACATTGACTGTGTTAGAGTTTCCACAGTTTCTTATTGCTTCTTTTGCTGTGCAACTTCGACCAAACATTTGTACTAGTTTTCTTTGAAAAGCTCCAAAGTATCTTCATATGGCAACAGATCAGATATTTCCTACTCCACTGGTTTCTCCTTAATTTGGCGATCCATTACTCTATCCTGCTGTGAAATTATCTGAGTTAGATTTCCTAGACTAAACCCTTCACTTTGCAGGTAATCCATAACCTCAGGTTTTATTTATTTAAATTCTCCATTACTAATCTTCTTTTCAGCTTTTCCTCTTTGTTTACTTATGTTTTGTATTGTAAAATTTTCCATGTCCAGATGCCTTTGCCTGCATTTCTTTTCAAATATCTTTGGTGCTGTTATTTTTGTATTGATTCGTTTTGCTTTCTCCTTTGTATAAATATTGCACCATATTAAATCTCTTTTTTTCTTTCCCATGTCCATTGTTCTTCAGATGATTCCTGCTCCACTTGTTTTTCCAAAGAGGGAATGTAGAACAGATGATTAGCAAAGTAAAAGTTAGAGTAGAAGATGAAGTTAGGGAATACTTGCGAAGTGAAGTATTTAGTGCAGAAAGTCTAACACAGGTTACATCACAGCATGATAAAACAATGAGTCCCAAAGTAGGTTCATAGGTAAATCTAATACAGGTTACATCACAGCATGATGAAACAATGATTCCCAAAGTAGGTTCATAGGTACACACACATGAGCCTATGAACGTACTTTGGGACTCATTATTTCATCATGCTGTGATGTGACCTGTGTTAGACTTTCTGCACTAAATCTTTCACTTCGCAAGTATTCCCTAACTTCATCTTCTACTTTTTAACTTCTACTTTATGAATAATCTCTTCTACATTCCCTCTTTGTGATCTTATTTTTTTAATTGTGAATTTTTCCATGTTTTCATTTCTTTGTCTGTATTTCTCTTTGAATATCTTTGGAACTGCCTTTTTTGTGTTGATTAATTTAGCCTTTTCGTTTGTATAAATACTGTACCATACCAGATCTCTCTTCCTTTTCCATGTCCATGGTTCTTTTTTATACCTTTCAAAAGTCTCTAGATTCTATTCTTTATATTTTCACACTTCCCCAGTCTTTTCTTTTTACAAATGGCCCAAAGTTTCTTGGTCTATATAATGTTTTTCATAAATCTGTTGTAATAATGAGCACAATTTTTTATTTGAAGATTCTGACAGTTTTTCTTGTGGAAGTATTTTTCTTTCCTCTAATTTCTCTCTTAATCATTTTGTATATCTTCTGACTGGAAATTCAGGGCTTCTTGCATAACAGTAATAATACGTAATTTCTTTCTTATCATCAATAGTCCACTCTATCGTCTTTATTGCTCTTTTTTAGAGTATCAGTTTTTGTGATTTTTGTACGCTGCTACTTCCTTCTGCACCAGGGCTTGGCCTAGTCCCATTGTAGGAATGTTTCCATATTTTTGAGGATTCTACAATGTCACGTTTTCTAGTCCTGTCACCAGTATGTCTAGCAGCATATGCTTCTGCTAGATTAAGCAGAGAATTCATCTTAGATTTATTATGCTCATGTTTCAAAACTTTCACTATGTTTGTGTTTTGTGAGGTCTGCAGATATGTGTGTAGTCCCACAATTGCAGATCTCTACATTTAATCAATTTCAAGGAGGCCCGTACCTCCTTCAGAATGGGGAATATATAATTTTGGTATGCACTATTTTTATAAATCATTTGATGAGAATGAAGCATCCTTCTTGCTTTCCTAATATATCCAACACATTTTGGGGCAGTCAATCACTCCAAAACTGTAAATTAGGACAGGAAGAGCAAATTGGTTTATAGCTTGAATTTTATTCTAAGATGTCGGTGTTGTTTTCATTATTAATTTAAGTCTTCTAGAATATTCCTTACCAAGTTTTATTTGCATTTGCTCATGTTTTATTGTTGATCTTTCATCAATTCCCAAATATTTATACACTCCCTCTTGTTCAAGGTTTTTCTATATTACATTCTTGTCTCAAACTGATGTTTTCTTGATGCTGCAGTTTTCCTGTCTGAAAAGCTGCTTTTCCAAATTTCTCAAGACCAAATGACATTGGGCCGGATTCACGATGGCTTGCACGGAGTCTAAGAGTAGAGTAAGACTCCATGCAGTCATCATGTCTGACGAGCGATCCACAAACAGCCTGTAGGGGCGTGTAAGAGAGCTCCTAAAATGGCTCTTACACGGACAGGGTTTAGATATGCAAATTACCTCACTTGCAGCTGAAAGGCATGCAAATGAGGTAAATGTGCAATCCAGGAAGCACAAACCTGTCCGTGTAGGAGCCGTGTTAGCTGCAGAAATGTACTCAGTTGACAACTGAGTACCATTCTGCAAATACCACAATGGAGCCTTGTCAGCTCCAAATAAAGGTTGCATATGTTCCAGGAAGCATGCCAATGGCAAAATATGTGGCCACTGGCAACGTACCCACATGCAAAATTAAAATAAAAATGTTTATTTTTTTAAACGTAGTGCAGCGCCCCGCAAATGGGCTGTGCTGCAAAAAAACAGAAAAATAAAAATTTATGAAAACCATCAATTTACAATGTAAGGGAATAGCAGGCTGAAAACAATATGGCCACCGAGTAGAGGTTGCTAAGGGGGGAAGCTCAGTGTAAGACATGTAACTAAGCATTAGTAGGCAATCCTATGTAAATGAGTGTTAGGATACTGAATCACACTTTTACATAGCAAATGAGCACATTCCCTGGAGTGTAGGAGTAGGATAAGGGGAATAACAGAGTAGGAGATAGGTGACATCACAGGGGGGTATGTATGAAAGAAGTGAAGCTCATTGGAGCAGAGTGGCATGTGAAAGCTGTCAGTTAGACATCATGGAAAGAGGTGTGTCAACAGGTAGACAAGGGAAAGCCAAGAAATGGAAGGTGTACACTGTGGATAACACCAAAGTTTCTTGCTGAACGTGTATGCGCGTGTGTGCGCACTGGGAAGCCCGAGTAAGATGGAGTGCATGCGTGTAAGCGTGAGTGCCCACGTTTATGCCGGAGTAAGCATGTAGAAGCCTGTTTAAAGACTTGTAAGTGTGTTTGCGCTGGTGTGCGCGTGTTTTAACCCAAATAAGCAAGTTGTAGTCCATCTAAGCATGTGTGCATGCATGTTAGCTGCTGTGCGCGTGTTTGCCCCTGTATGCGCATCGCTCCCCCCTGAGGAAACAGACAGGAAAAAGGAAGCACAACAAATTGTAGGAAGCTACCAGGGAATACTAGCAGAGCTAGCAGGTGAAAACAGTCAGAATCAGGCAATTACACAGGCAGAACAGTAGCCCATCCCAGCACTGAAAACTCTGCAAACAACAGTGCAGTATGTGTCTCTCAAGAGACACTGTAACACTGGAGTAAGCTACTAGAAGTGAAAACTGAAAACGCTTCACTCAGACAAAAAATGCTAGGGGCTGCCATAGCTGTTATAAGGCGACGTATGCAGCATGCTGAGGGTGGTGACAATGCAAATGCTGCCGGACAACCCACAGTGAGGAGACGGAGAAGAGTGTACAGGCCCAGGGTCACCTACCAGGGGTTACATGAGCTGGAGATAGTGGAGCGCTATAGAGGGGACAGAGACCTCCTGCAGCAAATTGTTGAGCTGTGCAGGCCACACCTCACACACAGAACCAACAGAGGGGAACCCATCCCAATGGAAACCAAGGTATGTGTTGGCCTAAGAATACTAGCAACAGGTACCTTCCAGAGGCCAACTGGTGATATGATGGGGATATCACAGGCATCAGCATCCAGGATACTGCACCAGTTCCTGGATGCCATGTCAGCACATGTCAGTGATCATGTATATTTCCCCAATTCCCATGAGGTATTGGCCAGCAATATGCGTCTCTTCCAGCAAATAGCGGAATACCCTGAGGTAGTGAGTGCAATAGACTGCACGCATATATGCATCAAAGCACCAGCTGGTGAGCGGGGTAGGGCCTACATTAACCACAAGGGCTACCCTCCATCAACAGCCAGGTTGTGTGTGATGCCCAGGGCATAATAATGAATGTGTGTGCTGGCTGCCCTGGAAGCTGCCATGATTCCCATATCTGGCATCTGATACAGTTGTACCAGACATTTGCCAATGGGGACAACCCACATGGTCACCTATTGGGGGATGCTAGCTATGCACTGGAGTCATGGCTGATGACACCCATCAGAATTGCACAAACACCTGAACAGGAACGACATAATGAGGCACACGCACAAACACGTAATGTAATAGAGCGTGTGTTTGGGCTGCTCAAGTCACAGGCCTGGTGCCTGGACATATCTGGTGGAGCCTTGCAGTACTCACCAACTACATGTACCCAAATTGTCATGGTATGTGCTATGCTACATAATATGATTCTGCGAAAACAGCTGCAGCACGACCAGCATAGGCCCGGCCCAAACAGCCCCCCACCATTGCCAAGGCCATCACAGGCAGAGCGTGACTCGGAGGAGGAACAACCTGAGCCTGCCCCAGTAGGCGAAGGAGGCGTGCCCAGTATGCCTTGGCCTTGGCAAAGAGGTAACACATAGCACATACACTGGCTTAGTAGGAACCCTGGAAATGATACCTCTCTCTGACTCACACATATAGTAAAAGGGATGCCTAAGTTGACACAACCTGCTTTCAAACATGTACAGTGAGTGTAGTATGTGCATCAAACATAGGCAGCCCTGCAGCACAACCTGAGGCATGATTGCCTTGTGTTAAGCAATGTAACACCATGTAGTATATGCAAACTTGATGACCCATGAGTAACATCCTACCCTCACCAAGCATGATGTCACAATATGAAGACAAGATGATCAATTACAACAATTGGCTTAAGTATTGTTGTTAGTCAAAGGGGATCCAATGCCTGTCAGCCTGGGATGACATGCTGAGCAAGACACGATGCTCCGCTAGGGATGGCTTGCACCTATCACCCCTGGCCTTTTGGATACTGGCAAAGGCTGTTGTCACCCCCATAGTCCCTTGAATAGGTAAGGCTCAAAACACAAACCCACCTCCATAGGTATCACAAGGGATACGAAACGAGAAGTAATGCTACCCAATGCCAGAAGTCTTAACTGCAAGATGCATGCAGTCCAAACTCTCCTCAGCATGGAGAATGTTGATATCTGTGCAGTAGCAGAAACCTGGTTCAAGGCTCCCAGGAGCACCCTAGCACTACCAGGTTGCACCTCATACCATGCTTTACAGCCCCAAAACATGGAACAAACTACAAAAGGAGGGTGAGTATCAATAATTGTCAAGGATACCCACACCCCCAGGTTGGTGCCACAGCATGAAGCAGCACAGACTATCCACGTGCAAGTAACAGTGGCTAAAACTGCCTCCCAGTTTGTAGCCTGCTACAGACCACCCTCCTAAATCCAGGAACCCCACTTGGCCTACTTGAGAACACATGAAAATATGAAGGTCTCTCCAAACAACATTATATTGGGCGACTGCAACTACCCAAACATAGACTGGGAGCATTATTCTAGCTCCAACACCCTAGGCCAAAGGTTCCTAGACTTCATAAACTGAAATGCTATGGAACAACTTGTCACCACTCCCATAAGAGGGGTAAACATACTGGACCTGATAATCACCAACATGGGGACTCTATGGCCAAGACGAGAAGTGTATACCTCACTGGTAAGTTCAGACCATAGAGTAATCTCACTGGATATTCACATCCTGACCCCAGTCCCTGGCCAGAAAACCACAGTGAAAAACATGTGTAAAGCAAATTATGCACTCCACCAAACTGAGGTGGAATCCATTAAAGCCCTTGTACCTGTGGAAAATATGGCCCAGACCTCAGAACCCTTTATGAATGCATTTTATGAACACCTTCAGGAATGCATGGATTACGCAATCCCAAATAAAACCAAGACCCAATCCTCCAAAGGTAGGCATCCTGTCTGGTGGACCCCAGCCATTAACAAACCATGCAAGAGAAGGAGGAAGCTACAACATGATAGAGCAAAACCCAAAAAGGGAAGACATCACTGATCAGTATTATGACAAAAAAATATGGCCACACATAAAATCCTCTAAGGCCAGCTACGAGATAAAAATTGTACAGGACACTAAGGATAATCACAAGGCTTTCTTTACTGATAGTAGGAACCTGGGTGGGAATTGCCAGATATGCTCAGAATTAGTCCAAAATGACAAACAATACACCAAACCCACAGACATTGCCAACATCCGACCTGACAGGTTCAGTGCAACCCACCCCCCCCACCAAAAAGCCAAATATCTATCCCAGCAGAGTGCTGGCCCCCTGACATTGCAGATGCTCAGGTAACAGCCAGCATCCCTAAAGCAAAACACACAGCATCACTGGGACCAGATGGTGTCCCGTGCTGCATCCAACATGAAGTCCAAGAAGAAGTGAACACCAAATAAAACTACTGCTCAATCTCAGCCTTACCACAGGATATGTACCCAAACAGCAGTCTACAGCAAAAGTGGTCCCTCTCCACAAAGGTGGTGCCTGAATGGATCATGCAAACTATCATCCCAGCATCCTAACTAGCATGGTCTGCAAAACTATGGAAAGGATCATCATGGACCTCAGAAATAAAGATATTGGGGATCTACAGACAGGGGACCTTACCCAGTGTGGCTTTCTTAAGGGCAGATCCTGCCCCTTAAACCTGATTGAGTAATTTGAAACAGTCACCAAGGCCGTTGATGAGGGGAAGGTGGTCCACACAGCCTACCTGGACCTTGCAAAAGCCTTCCATACAATACCCCACTTGGTCATTATAGATAAGCTCACCAGCTTAAATATAAACCCCTATGTCACTAAATGGGTTGCAAACTGGCTCAAGGACAGAACTGACATGGTCAGAAATGCTGGAGCCATGTCAGAGTCCATACCAGCTACAACTGGCATCCCACAAGGCTCGGTCCTGGGACCCCCCCTTGTTTGGTATATATTTCTCGGAGGTACAGGCCAACATGGAAGGACTGTGTCTGAACAAGTTTGCAGATGACTACAAACTGGGTGCCATATCTGACTCTCCAGCTGACACAAGCATCCTACAAAAGAGCCTCATAGAAACAGACAACTGGTGCCACAGCCATGTCATCAAGCTAAACACAAAAAAGTGTATAGTCATCCCCTTTGGAAAAACAGTAAGTGCCCACCAATTACCACATAGGTGGTAACCCATTAAGTACAGAAGAAGTAATAAGAGACCTGGGGACACAAGTTGATAGAAATCTCACATTTGACAACCATGTGGCCGTAGGGGTTATAAATACATTTCATATACCCACCTAATCATGAAGGTATTCACATCTAGATCAGGGGAGGTCATTGTGCCTCTTCAGTCATCCTTCATCAGGTTCACAACTGAGTACAATGCCCCCTGTGGGATGTACCTTAGAAGACACCTCCAGCAACTGGAAAAACCCAAAATCTGCTGATTAAACAAACTGCAGCTCCACACAGTGGCATACTGCCTGCCCAGAGGCGATCTGTGCCTGATGTATTAAGCCATGTCCAACCTGGAATCAATGCACATGCTGCACCTTGTAAAATCTGAATCCCATTGAGCTATGCACATGAGAGACCTGAACCTCAGCACTGAAATAATTAGGACATGCTGTAGTGATTGATCCATAACCCAGAAGCTCCCTCCACTCTTCAGTAAATTCACAGTCCAGGTTAGCCAGAGAGTCCCTCATTGACTCTCTTCAAGAGGAATCTTGATGAGTGGATGACAGATTGTAGATTTACCCTGGGTATCACTTTTATGTCACAGTTAGAGAGAGGCACAGTATACTAACCTTGAAATATGTCATGGCAAACTCCAGTTAAAATGTGTGTTGAAGGACAAACACACTCTGACTAGGATTAGAAATGCCCTAGGGCACATAGCCTAGTGTTTGTCAATGTCCACCCAAGTTGCAGAATACACTAGTAATGTTGGACAAGCCTGGTTTAAGTAGGCCATAGCTGAACAAAATGCAACACGGTCATACCTTAGTCTGGTGTGCTCAGTATGAATATTTAAAGCAGTGATGGGACTCAAACCCAGAATACTATACACCAGTGTGAAAGGACTGAACCACTACACTATGACAATATTACAGTGTTTTGGCAGTATGAAAGAATGTTGACAAGTGTATGCAAACTGTCCCATGGAAACCCTGCAGGCACAGCATAATCCCTGTTGGGTTCAGACACAAAGCAGTTGGGCAGTAAGAACACAACATGACTTCCAACACTCACACTATAAATGTCAAACATTGTTCAAGTTCACACACAACCACAAATGCAGTGGACCTCAGATCTCAACATATGGCAAGGTCACACTGGGCATGCTTATACACTTTGATAAATTAGACATATGTCAGGCAACAAACCATGGAAAGCCTGAACTGGGCATGCTCACACACTTAGGCCATGTCTCAGTATAGCAGTCGGCCACACATATCTGGCATTTGTATGTGTTAAGCCAGGAACCTCCCACAGTACAGCAATCCGCCCAGTGCACACAGTTAAATAACAACAGAGACTTAAGTAATATACTGGAACCCTGCCATGATCAAACATCTTCCACAGATACACACGTTGTTCATAGAAACAGGGAAAACTATGGCAATAAAGACCTGCAAACAGTTTATCAGCAACAAATATTGTGCATCCCAAACATAAACATATGGGTGCAGAGGTCGATACTAGGCTGTTTACCTTAGGGAATACATAAGCCTAGCCAGAGTGTATTTGGCGTCTGCCTCCCCAGTACAGTAGCCTACTGTGCCTCTGTAAAGTAGGTCACAGAAGGCACCGTTTAAGGCTAGTTTGCTGTGCCTCCGTCAAGCAGGGACACAGTGGAGATCCCAGGGGTTGAATTTGCAATGTCACATCCATGTGGCTGGAGTTTGCTGGAAGAGGGTTGGTGAGGGGCTATGTCTAACATTATTTGGGATTCAATTCCAGACTGAGGGGAGCCTTGTCTGTAGTGTGTGGGCAATTTCACTGTCAAATCTTGCAAGTGATGATTTTGAGGGATTGAAGTGTCCTGCCAATACTGTTCAGAGATGTCCTCCCTCTGTGGGATATTGCTCTGTTATGTATTAGCTCCCTCCTTCTGTTGTACAGCTTATATATGGCTGGTGTCAAACAGATAGGTCTCCTGTTGTGGAGGAGTCTTGGTTTTATTTGGGATAGCATGATCAATGAAAACCTGCAGGTGCTCATAGAATGCGTTTGTAAAGGATTCTGCAGATCGGGCTGTATAATCCTCCAGCACAGGGCCTTTGAAGTATTCCACCCCAGTCTTCACAAGTGCAAAGTCTGCTTTTGAGAAATACTTTGTTAGCAGTGATTTCATTGCCTGGGGGTGGGGATGGGATATGGACATCCAGGGAAAGTTGATTATGGTCATATCTTAACAATGGTGGTCTACCTCTGGTGTGGAACATAGAGTCCCCATGTTGGTGATGATCAGGTCCAGTATATATTCCCCCTTGTGGCTGTGGTGACTGTTTCTGCCATAGCACATGGATTCACAAATTGTAGTGGCTGTAGGGTGATGTTGTTGAGGCCTGAGTAGTTTCCCCAGTCAATATTCCTGTACCTGAAGTTAACCAGTGTAATGGCATATGTGAACACCTTCATATCCTACACTGTTCCCAGGGAAGCCAAGTGTGGTTTCTGGATATGGGGAGGGTGGGTGGTCTGAACTACACACCAAACCAAAAGGCAGTTTTGCACAATGGTAGTTGTATAGGTATGGCCTGTCATGCTTAGTGCAGTGGTAACAACCCAGAGGTGTGTGTATCTGTGATGTATATGGATACACTCCCTGGTTGTGTTGTGTGTTACAAGTCCTGTGTTCATGAAGCATGGTATAAAACATAACCAGGCAGTGCTGATATGCATATGTGACCCTGAACTAGGCGTCTGTTAATGCATATATATTGTTATCCCCCATACTGAGGAATAGTAATAGATGTACATACCTCTTTGTAAAACTGATGTCAGCACCCTATAAATACTGCAGGAGAAGAAAAAACACCCAGTAATGTGAATAGCGTGCTCTTCTAATGCATTGCTCTTAAGTGTCATAACATAGGTAGGGGTTTAAATCCTGCAAATGCTCAGTGTGTGCGCGCTGGGGGGGAGGGCAGGTGGTGTGTATGTGTGCACTTCTCTTTGAAAGAAATGTCCCTTTTGACAACTGGAATAACACAGTACATGAAGTACATTCCTCTTTGTAAAGACTGATGATGTCAACACCCTATAAGTACAGCAGGAGAAGGTAAACCACCCCGTAATGCAAATAGTGTGCTGTGCTAATTCGTCTCTTTCAAGTGTCATAACATAGTGAGGTAGGAGTTTAAATCCTGTAAATGCTCAGTGAAATGTCCCTTTTGACAACTGGAATAACACACTACATGAAGTACATTCCACTTTGTAAAGACTGATGATGTTAGCACCCTTTAAGTACAGCAGGAGAAACAAAAACACCCAGTAATGCAAATGGTGTACTGTGCTAATGCATTTCTCTCAAGTGTCATCGCATAGTTAGATAGGGGTTTGAATCCTGCAAATGCTCAGTGTATGTGTGTTGTGGGGGAGTGCAATTCTCTATGAAAGAAATGTCCCCTTTTGACAACTGGAATAACACACTACATGATGTACATTCCTCTTTGTAAAGACCGATGATGTCAGCACCCTATAAGTACAGCAGGAGAAGGAAAGTCACCCAATAGTGCAAATAGCATGCTGCGCTAATGCATTTTTCTCAGGTGTCATAATCTAGCTAGATAGGGGTTTGAATCCTACAAATGCTCAGTATGTGTGTTGGGGGGGTGTGCAATTCTCTTTGAAAGAAATGTCCCTTTTGACAACTGGAATAACACACTACATGATGTACATTCCTCTTTGTAAAGACTGATGATGTCAGCACCCTATAAGTACAGCAGGAGAAGAGAAGCCATTTAGTAATGCAAAGAGCGCGCTGCTCTAATGCATCTCTCTTAAGTGTCATAACATAGTTAGGTAAGGGTTTGAATCCTGCAAATGTTCAGTGTGTGTGGACGTGTGTATTAGGGGGGACAGGGGGTATGCAATTCTCTTTGAAAGAAATGTCCTTTTTGACAACTGGAATAACACACTACATGATGTACATTCCTCTTTGTAAAGACTGATGATGTCAGCACCCTATAAGTACAGCAGGAGAAGAAAAAACACCCAGTAATGCAAATAGCTCGCTGCGCAAATGCGTCTCTCTCAAGTGTCATAACATAGTTAGGGAGGGATTTGAATCATGCAAATGCTTAGTGTGTGTGTGTGTGTGTGTGTGTTGGGGGGGGCAGGGGGTGTGCAATTCTCTTTGAAAGAAATGTCCCTCTTGACAATTGGAATAACACACTACATGATGTACATTCCTCTTTGTAAAGACTGATGATGTCAGCACCCTATAAGTATAGCAGGAGAAGAACAACAACCCAGTAATGCGAATAGTGTGCTGCACTAATGCGTCTCTTTTAAGTATCACAACGTAGATAGGTAAGGGTTTGAATCCTGCACATGCTCAGTGTGTGTGCAATTCTCTTTGAAAGAAATGTCCCTTTGGACAACTGGAATAACTCACTACATGATATATATTCCTCTTTGTAAAGACTGATGATGTCAGCACCCTATAAGTACAACAGGAGAAGGGAAACCACCCAGTAATACAAGTAGTGCGCTGTGCTAATGCATCACTTTCAAGTGTCATAACATAGTTAGGTAGGAGTTTGTATCCTACAAACACTCAGTGTGTGTTTGGGGAGGCAGGGGGTATGCAATTCTCTTTGAAAGAGATGTCCCTTTTGACAACTGGAATAACACACTACATTATGTACATTCCTCTTTGTAAAGACTGATGATGTCAGCACCCTATAAGTACAGCAGGAGAAAAAAACCCACCCAGTAATGTAAATAGTGCGCTGTGCTAATGTGTTTCTCTCAAGTGTCATAACATAGTTAAGTAGGGGTTTGAATCCTGTAAATACTCAGTGTGTCTTTGCATGTGTGTTGGGGAGGGGGTGTGCATGTGTGCAATTCTCTTTGAAAGAAAACAACGGGAATAACACACTACATGATGTACATTCCTCTTTGTAAAGACTGATGATGTCAGCACCCTATAAGTACAACAGGAGAAGGAAAACCACCCAATAATGCAAATAGCCCGCTATGCTAATGCATCTCTTTCCAGTGTCATAATCTAGTTAAGTAGAAGTTTGAATCCTGCAAATGCTCAGTGTGTGTTGGGGGTGTGCATGTGTGCAATTCTCTTTGAAAGAAATGTCCCTTTGGACAACTGGAATAATACACTACATGATATACATTCCTCTTTGTAAAGACTGATGATGTCAACACCCTATAAGTACACCAGGAGAAAAGAAACCACCCAGTAATGCAAATAGTGTGCTGTGCTAATGCATCTTTCTCAAGTGTTATAACATAGTTAGGTAGGGGTTTGAATCGTGCAAATGCGCAGTGTGTGTCGGGGGGGGCAGGAGGTGTGCATGTGTACAATTCTCTTTGAAAGAAATGTCCCTTTTGACAACTGGAATAACACACTACATGATGTACATTCCTCTTTGTAAAGACTGATGATGTCAGCACCCTATAAGTACAGCAGGAGAGGGGAAACCACCCAGTAATGCAAATAGCGCGCTGTGCTGATGCATCTCTTTCAAGTGTCATGACATAGTTAGGTAGGGGTTTGAATCCTACAAAAGCCATGTGTGTGTTTGTCAATGTGTGGCAGGTTTTGCTTTTATTATTGTATGACATATAACAGTAATTGCAATGCACACATCAGGTATGTGTGTGCGACATACAGATATGTACCTGTGACCTGCAATAGTTCATATGTGTGAAGCCTGCCTCATATGAATACAGTTGTTACCTTTGCCAGCATGTGCTGCAGATTCCCAGACCGTATGCCATACATGTATGTTGATGACAATGCAGGCTACTGCAGTGATCTGTGTCCTAGGCCAACTGGGTGACACACAGTCATGAAAGCTGTGATATATTAATGTGGGTGAGGGTTCATGTCTGGAGTATATGTCACACATGTTATAACACAGCAAAGTTTGTGAGTAATGGACATCCAGTGTAGGTGTATGGCAACTGTTGCTGATATGCATAAAGACACCTGCTTGCTTAGGCAATACAACAAGGGACTGCACAATACCTTTGGAAATGTGAATATCACAGGATAGACAAGAAAACACTTGTCCATATGTACACACCATTACCCGTTCTACATGATGGGTGCTGCCACCTACATGGTACTATTGGAATACTATGTTAAGTACATGCTCATGCCAAAGTTACAGTTGTGTTACAGTAATAGAGCATGGCTTGGACAACAGGTATCTGTCTGTATGATACCCTTGTAGTGGTCATGTGTGTCATGTGCAGAATGCATTGTAGGCCACTGTATGCATTTCCAGTCATGGATAAACATATCCCTAGTGTGTTGGCATGTATGTGAGACTGATATATGGCAAACAGTATTATTCCCAGGGATATTTGGGGCTCACTAAGATTGGCTACATGGTATAGTGTAGTACTGCAGGGATATCACTGATACTGGGTTTCCTACATCTGTGTATCAGTGGAGGATACATTATGTAATAGGTTAATAGGTTCATACTAGGGTATCTGCCCTAGGGCAGTTATAAGCCTAGCCAGACTGTGTTTGGCTTTCGCCACCCATTTTAAATGAATTTTGCTATGGCCTTTTTCCAGGTTAGTATAATCTACCTCTGTGTAACAGTGACACAGAAGTGAGACATTTGTGCTGAACCTGTCAGCAATGATGTTGGCAATGTATGTGGCTTATGTGTATTCTTTGTCATTTAGGACTACTTCTGAGCATATCTCGGAATTCCCACCCAGATTCCTAACATAACTAAAGAAAGACTTGTGATTATCCTTAGTGTCTTGTGCAATTATTCTCTTGAAGCTGGCCTTAGACGATTTTATGAGTGCCCATATTTTTTTCAAAATACTGATCAGAGATGCCTTCCCTTTGTGGGATATTGCTCGATCATGTAGTAGTTACCTCCTTCTATTGTTTTCTGTTATGTGGCTGGGGTCCACCAGAAAGAACGCCTGTCTTTGGAGGATTGGGTCTTGGTTATATGTGGAATTCATGATCTGTGCATTCCTGAAGGTGTTCATAGAATGCGTTTATAAAGGATTCAGCAGTGTGGGCTGTATTTTCCACAGGCCCGGGGGCTTTGAAGGATTCCACATCTGTCTTGGTTTTGAGGTGTGTGGAATATGCTTTAGACAACTTTTTCACTGTGGTTTTCTGGGCAGGGGCTGGGGTTGGTATGTGAATATACAGTGAGATTACTCTATGGTCTGATCTTACCAGTGAGAGATACACTTCTGGTCTGGAGCATAGAGTCCCCATGTTGGTGATGATCAGGTGCAGTATGTTTTCCCCTCTTGTGGGAGTGGTAACAAGTTGTTCCATAGCATTTGAGTTTATGAATTCTAGGAACCTTTGGCCTAGGGTGTTGGAGCTACAGTAATGCTCCTAGTCTATATGTGGGTAGATGAAGTTGCCCAATATAATGTTGTTTGGAGAGACCTTCATATATTCATGTGTTCTTAAGTAGGCCAGGTGGGGTTCCTGGGTTTAGGAGGGTGGTCTGTAGCAGGCTATGAACTTGAAGGCAGTTTTACCCACTGTTAGTTGCACGTGGATAGTCTGTGATGCTTCATGCTGTGGCACCAACCTGGGGGTGTGGGTATCCCTGACAATTATTGATACTCACCCCCTTTTGTAGTTAGTTCCATGTTTTGGGGCTGTAAAGCATGGTATGAGGTGTAACCTGGTAGTGCTTGGGTGCTCTTGGGAGCCTTGAACCAGGTTTATGTTACTGCACAGATATCAACATTCTCCATGCTGAGTAGAGTTTGGACTGCATGCATCTTGTGGTTTAGATGCCTGGCAGTGAGTATCATTACTTCTAGTTTCTTATCCCTTGTGATACCTATGTAGGTGGGTTTGTGTTTTAAGCCTTACCACCAGAATGCAAACCACTGACATTGGTAAAAAGTATAACCCACAGCATACTGTCAAACCATGTCATACATACATGTGACCCCAGGTGAGACATATGTGTAGTACAGCACAAAGTGGCCACCAATATGAACTACAATGTATGACTACTATGTCACATGGTGCATGTCACCCTTGCCATGTGTGCACTATGCATCTACATGTAGAGAATGCAACTCCACCTTGTTCACAAATGTACACCTGCAACTGTGTGCTGCAAACATCACACATGTACTGTCCAGTCCACAACACATGCAGGCACAGGTACACACAACTGCCATGTGGCACATGTGCAGACATTACACTTTTGGAATTAACACTGGTGTATAAAAAACTACAATGACAATCATAGTGTTAATGCATCAGGCATGCTGGGATATACCCACAATGATATCATTACACTGTACTGTTAACAACATGATAATATTACTACAGTGCTATGTAGTCACCCTGTGCATCAGCACCATGCTATCCTGTTCCTGCATCAATGTTACAGATTGCAGGAGGTGGCACAGTTTCATCATATGCACAGGGTGTGTACTTGGTTTGCCAGAGTCTGCCATTGACACATCCAATCGACATGTATGTGTGTGTGTGTTAGTGAGGGACAACAGTATAACATGGGGCAATGCTGATGCGGTGTGTGTGTGTATGTGTTAGCCCTAGGTGTTAGCATTATGCATGTGTGTATGCATGCACACAGTTCCACCACATGGCTGCCATATACGGGTGTTTGTGGACAGCCACAGACTGTACCTGCCAGGTCATACAGATCATTGTCTCTGGCCACGGACACGGTACCTGTGCCTGGCAGGGGTGCTACGGACAGTATCAGGTACTAAGCCTGACTGGGTACTGTCATCAGAAGCAGCGGGTTGCTGACTGGACACATGTCCCTGCTGGGACTGTCCAGAGCCACGTGCACGTGGTCTTCTAGGATGGTCTGATGACAGCACAGACCCAGCATTGCTGGGGCTGGTACTGGCACTGTGGGAGCGGCTGCGGGTTTGTTGTCATCTGCGATGACTGCCAGCTGCTGATGTTGCTGGCATACGTCCACATCGATGCCTCAACCATCCTGCATTGCCCTGGCTCATGGACATGAAGTTGTGGAACAGATCTAATGTGTCCCCCCTACGTCTATCAATGACCTCGCTGACAGTAAGGATGGCAGCCGCAACATCACGCATAGTGTCATTCATAGCAGTACGATGTGCTCTAAGCTCCCTCAGACCCTGTCTGGTGTACCGTTCCATACGTGCCTGTGCCTGCATTACAGCCCAGAACATAGCTGAGGTTGAAAAACCTCTGTGGGCACGTCTGACAGGGGCAATACGACCACGGATGCTCCCACGAGAACCCCTGGACATCTGCCTGTGTGGTACCATGTCAGGACAATGGCCATGGCTGCTGTGAGGGGATGCATGTGCCACAGATACCACATTACCCTGGTCAATGTCCACTGTATGCTGTCCCTCAGCTAAGGACATTGGTGACAATGGATGTATCGGCAGAATGACTGCATGCATTGATGGGGTTGACTGCTGTGTACTGTCAACTGGCTGACCAACAACAGACCCTGTCACACCTCCCTGTGCCATTACACATGTATCATCATTATCACTATCACCAGCAGTGGCCTCAGGTTCCCTGCTGCACGCCAACAGAGCAACACCAGAACCTGTGAGAGGAAGACAGGAAACACAGTTTAAAATGGGTACACAATGTTACCACACATGCACACAGGCACACATGCACACATGCACATATGCACACATGCACAAAGGCACACATGCACACATGCACACATGCACACGGGCACACGGGCACACATGCACAAAGGCACACATGCACACATGCACACATGCACACGGGCACACGGGCACAGGGGCACACATGCACACATGCACACATGCACACGGGCACACGGCAACACATGCACACATGCACACATGCACACTCCTCAGTACAGCAGATACAAACATGCACACACCTGCAATCCAACACATACACAATACTGTTTGAGGGTATTATTAGTATTAATATTATTATTACTATTAATAGTATTGTTATTAAATACTCACCAGCATGGATTGGCTGCATTGCTGTTACTCCAGAGGGACCTGCACAAATAAGAGAGTTATTGTCAGTGGCTACAACTGTGCCATTGATACTGTGAGTATGCTACAGTACAGTAGTACAACAGTTGGCTTTCACAGGTGTAGTGATGATATTCAGAATATCAATCTTGCACAAGAATAGGCAGGATAACAGCTACACACACAGTACACATCTCACACATGCATAAACTACCAGTGCAGAGAACAGTCAACTACAGATATGGCATGTTACCTGCACACTCCATGTCCACATGCTGGGTGGCTCCGGCCTCCATCATGACACATGTCTGTGGATGTTGTTGTTGTTGGCCTGGAGCCACAACACTTAGGAGCAGCTCCTCCACTCTGGTGAGGGGGGGGTGGATAGGTACCCCACCACCTGTGGCAAGCTGTTGTCTGTGGATATCAGACGCACGCTGATGGACATTTCTAATTAAGTCACTGCAGTGATGGCGTACCTGCTCATATGTCTGGTTATGCATGCCTATGTCATTTACCCGACGGGCAAGGTCTTGCCACAATGCAGCCCTCTCATGCTGGTTCTGGCTGGTCCTGGAAAACAGTGTATTGAAATCCCGCACCAGGCTCTGGTGTATCTCCTCATCCTCTGCAGCTGAATAACACGGGTTGCGGTGATGCACCATTGCCCTGGAAGGAAAAGATAAATATGTGAGCAAGTCATATGGCACACGTAATACTCTACTGTACTGATATCACTGAACTACCATATATAGCATCTGTCTGTCTATCAGGGGATACACATGTACATTACCACATATCAGTGCTCAGCCTACAACTGTGTGACAGTGCCTGCCACACTCCATACAACAAACTAGTATACACCAGCACTCAGCACACTGTTTGAGGTACACTGCACAACCTCACACTGGTGGTATGTATCAAGCTACTGGATGGAGAATAGTGTCACATCTACCGTTTCACTGGTAATCCACCCTATTCTTTGCTGCCATACCCCTACCTACACCGCAGTCGTACACAGGGAGCTACTGCACAACATATGGCAATCTAGTATGTTAGTATCCCAATAACTGACACATCTTTCTCTGGCCTCACACCAAGGACACGGACTACCGTGACACAAAGACACAAAGTCACGCTGAGCAATCACACCATTACAGACCTTGCACACAGTCAGTGTCATACTCATTCCACCTCACATAGTTGGTATTTTACTGAGTACATGTGTGTGTGCATTGTGTCATAGGTAGGTACTATGCTATTGGCCCTGGGCTTACGGCAGCATAGCCTTATGCTACCTTGCCCCTTGGGACACATGTAATGTGATTGTACTTGCTCCTGTCAAAAAGTTACACAGAGGTGACTCACACGGCATATTACCTATCTCCATAACATTCATCAGGGGTATATCTGACATCTACTAATGAGGAGCCTTGTTTGTTAATGCTGGGTGTTTTCGTCCAGGGTATGGCATATTTGGGGATATCAAAGGGGAGGCTATTGTACACTTGTTTCCCATGTTCGCTTCTGACACCTCCAGTAGTAGGCAGGCAACCACCTATGTGGTTAAAGTGTTTTGGAATGGGGTATGGTACTCCTGTATCTGGTGTTCAGTCTATGCCTTGGTCACCAGGCAGCTGTTGCAATTCATCTGCCCCCATGTCCCTCTCTCACTCTATATATATATATATATATATATATATATATATATATATATATATATATATATATATATATATATATATAGAGAGAGAGAGAGAGAGAGATATTCATATACATACATATCTATAGACATTCATATCTATCTGTATATGTGTATGTATCTATATATATCTATATATGTATGTGTCTATTACATCTATATGTATATACATATTCTATCTATCTATCTATCTATATATGTCTATCTATCTATACATACCTCTCTATGTACATATACATATATACATATATATATATATATATATATATATATATATATATATATATATATATATATATATATATATATATATATATATATATATATATATATATACACATACACACATACACACACACATACTTATAAACATCCATTGCTGTACAACAACATGCACATCTTGGCACATAGAATGCCCATCTTTCATGGTGGGGATGTCACTTCTGTAACAGTTGTGAGACATACCATTCTGTAATGATATTGCACAGTGTTGTGCAGAATGCATTATGCTGTCCTCAGGCCGTATAGCTGTAGCAGGCCTCACTGGCTCAGTCCCACAGAAGTTCACCACCACATTACATATACCTGCACTGCATGCTGTTTTCAATGCCACACACTACAACCTACATTGATATGTGCACATAGCAACCTTCAACTATATATGTATGTCCAGCCTTCGCTAACGGTTGCAGTATGTCCCTTGCCCTATGCACATCTTCATATACATATAGATACAGACTGCTGACACATATGGACGGTTCACAGTATGTAGATTATTAGAATATGTAGTTTATATTACCTTTGTCTCTAACAGCTTTTTAAGTTTGGCTGGCTGGCTGGCTGGATGCCTGGCTGCCTGGTTGGCTGGCTGGCGGGCTGCCTGGATGGCTGGCTGGCTTGCTTGCTGGCTTGCTGCCTTGCTTTTTTATTTTTTTTTTTTTTAGCAGTATTTTATGACATTTTGGATTAGTAACAAACAACACCATTCAAAATTAGTTGTAACAGCATGCATCAGTATTCCCATTAACCAAACACCCATGAATTCCAAACATTGAACAGCAAGCATAACACATGCATATTTAGAACAACAGTACACATTCCAACATCATGCAGGGTTGATTGGTGGCAACAGGCCATCAGGTTTGGATATGTGAACAGGGCACATGCATCAACGTACATGCAGATATGTATGAACCAACAGGACAAATGTCCATGGGAATTAATTGTGTATACACATACCCAGTTTGGTGTGGAATGGCATCATCTGTGAAAATAGGGTAGGGAGACAAAATATTACATTAACAACTTAAACTACCTGTACATATGCTGTACATTCCTAGTATATATCCTCTACATGTATTAGTACAGTTTCCTATATGTAACCTTAGGAATGTTGGTGATGGGAATGTTACTGCTGCATTAATATACATTCCATTTTTATTCATACATGTTCATATCTGGCTGTGTTCAGGTACAGCATCCTGCTACATTTGATTTATATGGCTCTAGACAACTGTGGATGTTCAGTATTTCATACAACCATACTATCTCCATATTGCAAGGGTACAGCAACATATCCAAATTGTGGGACAGACACATTCCAGGTTCAGTACTTTATTACACACATTTCACTCTTTGGTTGTGGCTGTCTCATTTGTTTCATTATGTACTCACTGCAGTATAACTTTATTCCAGACTTATTACAACTTTCTTGGTAGATTCATACCCTCTTTCTCACACCCTCACTAGTTTTATTTTTACATTTCAGGATGGTACTTAATTTTAGGTGTTATTAACATTTCTTACTGAGTTACAACAATCCTTTCCAACTGACTCACTTATTTCATATGGCAGATTTTAAAAGGGATGTATTTGACACGTCTATCCTTTGTTGATTGATTACCACTCATTTTCAGGTTTTCAGGCTGAACCAGTTATCTGATATTACAATACAGGTGGAGACTCTCTATTTGAGACTTGTTTAATGTTTATTTCTGGATTACAGGCTGCATCACTTATCTAATCTTACAGTACTAGCAGAATCTTTCTTCTAGGCTTATTTGAACTTTATTAATATGTAACAACACTGAACTCTTTTACAAGCTGTCTCACTTATATTATATAACAATTCCAGCAAAATAATTACTAACCTGCCTGGTGGCGCAACCTCACCAGCCTATCAGCATAGGCTTGCTGATTCATGGAACGGACACCTGCAGCTGTAATATAAATGATGTAATATTGGAACATACATCTCCATACTATAGGCTAGGATAATTTCTTACATACTTAATTACATGGATACTTACTCAGTAGTGGAGTGTTGGGCATTTGCCGGGCCTCCTGGATCCAATGGTTCAGTTGGTCCTGCTTACGTCTCTTCAGGTCCACATGGTGGTGATGGACCTGTTCACCAGTCCTTGGAATGCCTGTGGCACTGGTGAGATCATGTGCCAACCGGTTCCATGCCTCTGCCTTGTATGCACCCCAGTGAACCTGGCCCTGCATGTGTTGTGCCTCATGATCATGGACTAGGAGCCAAACCATATATTTTGACTCCTCAACACCCCACCTCTGTGATCTAAAGTGACTTCCCTCTCTTGCACCTGCCATCCTGACTGCAAATGGGTACCACAATCAGTTATGCTGTGTACTCCCGCCTATGGGGCTTATATATGCCCGTTTTCCCGCACTTATCTGTGATTGGCCATTTTGGATATTTATCAGCTTAAAAAAACCTGCTTTGTCATGCTTTTGTTTCCATTCATTCCTATATATATGCTAATACTGCATTTCTCAGTACAACTGTCATGGCTTAGTGGTTCAGTATTTTCACTATGGTGCACAGTATCCTGGGTTCGAGCCTGGGCATTGTTTTTTTATTTTACTACTGTCTAGACAGGCTAGGAGGTGTGTCTGTGTAAAGGCAGCTTTGATACAGCTTGCTCAACGTTGCCCACCGGTGAGCTGGTTGGAGCAGTGCGCAGCTCCGCGCAAACGGCTTACGCTGGGTAATGCGTTACTTGGCTATAAGCACTCATATTACACTGTGTGAAGCATTGCTCAACTACGGGCACTCATTTTAAGCATGTTAAAGTGCTGCTCAAATCCGGGCACTCATATTACACCTGTTAAACCGCTGCTCACCTGAGGGCAGCCATATTAAGCTTGTTACAGTGCTGCTCACCTATGGGCACTCATATTAGGCTTCTTGAAGCCTTGCTCAGCTATGGGCACATAATCTCTGCTTTATATTTTATTGTGTCAGATTTCTTCAAAAATACATGGCCCATTTCATTACATTTTACTTAAATTATATATATATATATATATATATATATATATATATATAGATATATATACATATATACATATATATATATATATATATATATATATATATATATATATATATATATATATATGTCAGGGGATTGTTTCATGATTATTTAACTAAAAATAGAGAATGATGTTGTGGGGGCTCGAACCGTGATTACCTCCTCTTTCGCCAATGTCTCTACCGCTACGCTATTGCTACTTGGCTTTATTTGCATATTTAGATCTTATATGCTTTTCACTGTCTGCTAACTGTGGCTGAGCGGAGGGCATACCCTCACAAATGAGCGCAACTATGGGCAAACATTTTGGAAATTAAAAAAAAAAATGAAACTGTTATTTTTCCGTTTTACATTACAGTTGGGTTTATAGTCTGTGGGGGCATGTGTGGTGTTGTGTTCCTTGACATTTCCGCGGATGGGACTTTCGTGGGAGTTTACTTTCAGGACTCTGACTCTTCTGGGGGCATGTCCCTTTGCAGAACTCGGCATTCGGACAAGCCCCCTACTTTCCTACATGGACCGTGTTAGCCTAGGGTATGATTTGGCATGCCCTCATGAATATGCATGGCATGCTGACGTCATACCGTTAGACTGCAGCCACCGTGTAAGACATATTAACTGTTACACGGAGGTTTCGTGAATCCTGCTCATTCTTATATCATCTGAAAAAGTTTTGACTACTTGCAGTTGTGCTTTCAGTTCCTCATCTGATGAGCTATACAGTTTTAAATCATAGAAAAAGAGAAGATAAGAAGTCTATATACTTTGTTGTTTTCTAGGAGCCAAATTATAGTCATGGCATAATCAGGTAAGTAGACAGCTTAAAGGGTTAAGGGCAACACAGAATAGCAACAGTGAAAGGGAGTCATCCTGGAATATCCCCTTTGTATTTTTATCCCTGGAATAATAATTTGTCCTTTATCATGACTTAATTGCAAAGTGGTCTGCTACTGTTTCATGGTCACTGTAATGTATTTGATCAGTGTAGGGTGTATCGTATACATTTTTAAGCACTCTTTTATCCATGAATGCGGGATGCTATCAAATGCTTTTTTGTAGTCAGTCCATGCCATACTTAGATTCTTTGCCTTTTTACCATTCTTATTTATGACTTTATTTAGCAACAGATGATCCTTTGTTCCATGTGACTTTCTTTTATTACCTTTTTTTTTATTTCCATAATTAAGTTTTCTTCGAAATGACTATAAACTCTGTCAGCATCAATTCCAGTGAATAATTTATATGTCATCGGAAGGCAAGGTATTGGTCTATAATTTTTAGGGTAGCTTGCAGGTTCACTCTTAAGTAGAAGCATTGCTTTTCCTGTTGTTAACCAGGTTGGTGTCTGTTCACGATGTGCATGTAAATAGTTTTTACTTATAGCTGAATCTTCGTGCAAAGATGTAAATAATTTTAGCCAGAAGTTAGGTACTGTATCTGGCCCTTGGGTTTTCCGATTGGAGGCTTTTCTTAAATTTGTCTCAATCTATCCGGCCGTTAGTTCATCCCAGTTCATATCCTGTACCATTGAACTTCTTATTCTTTCTTTTACTTCTTCTATCCATTTAACGTCTTTGTTATGTTATTTATTTATTTATTTAACATTTGTTTACTGGGAAAGTCCAACTGGACATATGTCTTTTTTCAGCAGAGGCCAGGGAAGAAAAGCTCCATGAGTAACAATTCATTTTAATGCACAAATTGCAATAATAAAATATAAAGTAAACAAAATGTAGTATACATAAGAAAATACAAATTTGTTATATCATTGTTACATCCACATGATCTTCAATTGATATTTCTCCAAAAGGTATCTATTTCTTCTTTTTTTGTGCTCTTTCAATTCTTTTTACCTTGTTTCCCAATTCTCTGTAGAACTTTCTGGAGTCATCAATAAACTGCTTATTTTGTACTTTTCCTTTGTATTTATCTATGTATCGTCTACATTTTTCTGTTTGTGCTGAGATTTTTAGTTTATTATTTGTGATAGTGCAAGATAATTCCTGATCCATTGTAATAATGCACATTGTTTTTATGAGATCTATCTTTCTGATAATTTTTTTTATCTGTTCCCTCTTCTATACTCTTCTAACAGTGACATTTCTTGTCTTAATTGCTTTATAGTTTTCTCTATTTGATATTTCTGTGATGGCATTCGATTTCTCTCATTCCTTTCCTTTACTACCCTGTGTTCTTTTGGTAGAATTTTATCTGCTATTAATTTAGCGGCATAGTAATATATTCTGTTTACTTCCATTATATTGCATGGATCTCTATGTGCAGTCCTAATTACTGTGATCTTTTATCAAACGTCTTGGCTTTTTGGGTTTTATTGATCTTCTTCAGTCTTCTTTTCGACAAAAGTCCTAGATATATATATATATATATATATATATATATATTATGTTTGTTGTTCGGCTTTTCCCGGTTAGGGGGTGCCACAGCAGAACTCCGGTCCACTAATGATTGGCAGTTGGTTTTTATGGTGTCAACTTGCCAGCCCAATGCCCAACCTTCAACAAAGGCATGCCCATTCAATGCATGTCTTTCAAACGCCCACTCAACCACGAGGAGGACATGCAGACACCACAAAGAAGGCACTCCCAACCCAAGCCAAGAATCGAACCGAACAGGAGAACCTCTTGCTGTGAGGCAACAGCGCTACCGCTGCACCACCACAGTATATATATATATATATATATATATATATATTTTTTTTTTTTTTTAAGTAGAAAGTGAGGAGACAGAAGACAATTCAATTTTTAGAAGCTAAAGGATGGGCCTTCACAACTGATCACACTGTACTTAACATGAGCTAATGCAATGGGACTGAGAGGAATGTCCAGTATCAAATTTATAGTAGATCCGAGCAACTCAATAGCCTTCAAGATCATAACAGAAGTAAAGATTCAATTCAGTAAGCCTAAAAAACAGTTGCACAGTTTAAACAGATATGCAGCAAATATTGTTTTAGCTAATCAGAAGTATAGAAAACAATTGAAAATAAGCACTTATCTATTGTAGTCTCACAAAAGTTTTTTGGAAAACAGCAGAGCAAGGGCAGAAGGCCTAACTCACTGCAGCTTTGAGCAAACCAGCACAAACTGGTTTAAACACCGGCTATTTAAGGCAGAGAAACAAAAAAACAGCCAAATTATCCAATCAACAACACCTTTAAACAGTAACTCTAGCCAGATCAGACCAAACTGAAACTCCCTCCCACAAAGCAACAGCTAGGCCTGTCTAGACAAAAGATTAACTATACTACAAGCTCCAATGGTCAAAACAGTACTAGATTCAGCTCTATGCAAGTGTTTTTCAAGTGCAGCAACAAGTAAAATGAAAATAATAAGTAGAGAAAAAAACAGGAGATGAGGATCAGAACAGAGGTAAGGGTTCAATTAACTAATTCAAAAAACAGTTGCACAGTTTAAAGAGTTATACAACAGTTAGTTAATCAGAAGTGCAGAAAACAGTTGAAAATAAGCACATATCTTTTGTAGACTCACAGCAGGTTTTTGGAAAAAAGCAGAGCGAGGGCAAAATGCCTAACTTGCTCTAGCTTTGAGCAAACATGCCTTAATTTGCACTTATGAAATTTACAAGTCCTCAGAGGGAATTCAACATATAAAATACATTGTTGACTCCACCTCAAATCACAGCAGAAAAACATAAAAGGAACTGTTTGACAAAATGCAGGTGGGTTTCAATTGTATAAGTCACAAGATAGCATGTAAATGATTCATTCATAATGGAAAAAGACAAACCCTTCAGGGTGGGGAAGAATGTCGGTTTGATCTATGAATGTCTAATTTTTAGGTTTTCTGCATGGCATAAATGATATGAATTTTGGTAAAAATTATCTATTTTGGAAATCATAGAATGCCTACTACCATTATGTCTACAACCCTTGACGTACACAGGTATTATTTTGGACAAGGAGTCAGATCTCAAATGGAATGTACTATCTATGGCAAAAGATGCCAAATGCAGCCTGTGTAGTTTATGTGGAATATTTGGTTACCTAAGACATGAGGTCATAATTACACTAGTGTAAACTGTTTTACTTCCAATGTTATTTTACCACATTATGGTTATGCATAACCCTGAAAAGTATGTGGACTGACAAACTCACTGATTCTAAGAGTAAGGTGGTCAGATTCTACTGCAATCCTTCCTTTTTCAAGTCACCAGTCAGTAACCTCAAGTGGATGTTTTATAAGTAGAGCATGTTACTTCATCAGCATGTCTTTAGTACTTTATAGCAAAGAGAACACTTATCCTCATAATCTTAAAGTGGTATGACAACTGTGGATATCTTAGATTTACACATCAAATGCTGTACAATAATTTCATCAACAAGGCAAACATGGGAATTAAAATGCCAAGCCAAATCCTACCATCCACACTGGATAAGCTTACAGTGACTGAAAAAAAATGTAGATTCGGAAAAACAATATATTTTTGACACAATTACGTCTTATAGTAACCATTTATTTCTGCGGTTTATTCTATATTTTCTGTTTTCTCTCTCTATGATTACGTACTTTATTACATCATTAACTTAATTAATGGTATATTGAATATTTTACAAAGCTTTTTAACAAGACTTTTTGTCTCAGGGTCCACTGTACAAAATAGTTCTGTCTAATAGAGCTAACCTAGTTAACAAAATATAAATAATTACATATATAAATACAAGCCATAAATGAATATTTCAAGTGACAGCAATGTGGTCAAGCTTCTCATTATTTAAATACCAAAAAAATGTTAGCAGTAATGTAAAGGGATATGAAATGACTTAAGAAAATCAAAAGACAAAGTAAGTTTTGTATGACTGGTGCAGTTAATGTGGCTGGTTCTTTAGTTCAGCACACAGCAGGTATAATACTTGGACAGAGTCTAGAAGTTCCCCCAGTCCCACATATCACTTCCCTCCCACTCACCTGATAGGCTATATTTGAGCTGGTGAGCCTTCAAACAGCCAGCAATTACACATGCAATATCTAGGCGAGGTGGTTTGTGTGTTTTGTCATAGAGCATCCTTTCTATAAAATGAGTCATTTATTTTATGCACACTAAATGCTTTTATAGGCTTTGACTTCCTTGTTACTTTTAACTAAATAAAGCAGGTAACCAGAGACTTAATTAATTAATGATTTGAGCAATTTTCTATTAGTGTTATATTTTTGTTAAGCTATTTGTAACACAGGTTGATTGACAGCAGTAATACAAAGAGCAGATTCAGTCAGGCTAAAATTATATATATATATATATATATATATATATATATATATATATATATATATATATAAAACAAACAAACAAACAAAAAATATATATATATATACACACACACACACACACACACACACACACAGGCACATATATATATATATATATATATATATATATACATATATATATATATATATATATATATATATTTACGGGTCTACTTCACTTAACTGAATAGTCACATTCACCGATTTTCACTTCGCCAGGACGAAAAGACCAACAAACCAGAAGACCAACATCCAGAACACCGACATTTCACTCAAGGTAAGTAACCACTTGGCCATCCTGATGAACGTTGCCCCTTACCCCCACAGTAGTGCAATCTCAGAGTTGGTATATTTAGTTAGGGGTGTGTGGAGGCAAAGCCCCCACACATAGGGGGATGTGGGTGGTGAAGCCCCCTACATGACTGGGTTTACTTTTATTCATTTTTTTTTTTTCGAGATGGCCAAAAGCGGTTTCTTATCTTGAGTCGAAAGTCAGTGTTCTGAATGTCAGTCTTCTGGTTTGTCGGTCCTTTCATCTCGACAAAGTGAAAGTCTGTGATGTGGCAACTCGGGTAAGTGAAGTAGAGCCATATCTACATTATATATGGAGGTGTGATGGGGAGGAAAGAGGTAATTGGGAACATACATTATGAGAGCATAGTGAATTGCATGTATTTTTCCAAAGTTTTCATTTTTTCTGTGTCTTTGCTATAATAAAGGTTTATAGGTAAGTACTAGACTAGCTGCCCTTGCTGACCATTTTAAGCCTAACCAATTTCACCTTTTGTGGTTAAATTAACCTATCCCATTTGAATAGAAAATGGCCTTGCCCATCCCATGGTTGATAATCATATATAACTCCTAATGAAAATAACTGGGATCATGCCATAGATAATTTGACAGGACCAGTGCATTGATTAAAGTATTTAGGAACTGCCTCTATCCATTAGTAGTTCAGGGGAAGTCTTGGGGTAAACTTTCCATTTCCCATCCATAGATTCAAGCTGCAGTTGAATATGTACAGGGATGAACTTTGTTTTGTGTAGACAGGGACTCTGTTCTTGAGCAGTGGTATCCTATGCGAGATATACTTTTCCCTCCAAATCATTCTGTTTATGTTGCAGAAGAGGTTAAGGTCTTTAAACCGAGTTATTATGATACCATTTGACTTGCTGATGTGCAGTAAATCCATCACTATTAGGTTAGTGAACACCCTGTATGCCAGACCCAGATCAAATTTTAGCAGTCTGTATGACACTGAATATAGTGGCAGGGCTATGACTTGGTCCATGTAGGAAATGTTATTTAGGTACTGGGTTCCAGTGAATTTAGATGGACTTTCTGGCTGAAATGATTTTTCTGTAATATTAGACTTGTACAACTTTTCTGTTTTAAGAGTATCTCCAATCACTGAAAAAATCAGATGAAAGTTAAAATATTATCATGAATGTCGCATAGTAGCCATGTTGAGTTTACAGAAAGGAAAGTACTATTTTTTTAAGCACCTTTACTGAATTATCACTTGTAACATAGGTAAACTTATCAGACCATATTAACAAGTTTGTATTTGCAAACATAATACATGAAATGTATTTATAAATATTACAATCTAACTAACATTGCATATATTATTTGATTTCTGCCTTCTCTTAAACCCCATTCCTCATCTAAATCATTTTTCTGCATGTATTTTTCCAAAGTTTTCATTTTTTCTATGTAATTTACTCTTAGCCCTTTCCAATGATCCCATTTCCTGTTCTCTTATCTCTGTTACATTATTCACTACAAGTGTAGTTGTTTTTGATTATGATTTCCATTTTCTTGTAATTGCTTTGTCTAGGAAATTCACATCCTTTATCCCACCTCTAAAAAATAATTTCCTTAGTTACACTCATTTGCTCACCCAGTATTCCTGACAGAGTACTCTGCAGGGAATTTTTAAAGTCTGCAATTCACTACACTCCCATAACGTTATGTTCCCCGTTACCTCTTTCTTCCTCATCACACCTCCAACATTTGCTATCTAATGAGGAAACATTTTTTGGAGTCTGCTTGCCATACAAAAGTATGTATGCAAACACTTCCAGTCAACATTCCTAAATCTTCTAGACTTTGTTTCATATTTGAGAGGTATATGTCCTCCCATTGTTTCTTTGGGAATTGCATGTTTAATCTCTCTTCAATATCTTTTCTGACTACTTCTGATTGATTCCCATAGTTATCATGCAACATTTTAAATGTCCTACTAATTATCCCTTTTTAACAGCAGCTTAACCTGCGGTGGTGGTTTTGCGGTAGCGTTGTCGCCTCACAGTAAGACGTTGTCCTGTTCGATTCTCAGCTAGAGCGTCTTCTGTGTGGAGACATGCATGAATGGGCGTGCCTTTGTTGAAGGTTGTGCATCAGGGCTGGCAACTCAGCATGTAAAAATCTACTGCCAATCGTGAGAGGACCGGAGTTCCGCTGTGGCGACCCCTAACCGGGAAAAGCCGAAAGACTCAACAAGACGCAACAACAGCAGCTTCTGTTCTAGATTCAGTTAAAAATTCAACAAGTGCAGTCTTTAATCGAGGATTTCCCATCTCTTTCTCTCTCTATACTCTGATATCGATCTCTTGTAGGGAAGACAATCACTAGCCTGCAATCCAAATGCATCTTGGCCTTTTCCCATTCTATTGTCTTTCCTTCTCTAAATTTGTTCCCAATAATTTTGTTCCTTTGCAAACCTCCTGCAGTAAATTCAACCTCCTTTTATCTGTTCTCTGTAACCCTAATTGCAGTCATCCCTATTGGCAGAATCTTCTTTATCCATTCCTGTGTTTGGAATAATTCTAGTATACTTTCTGTTACTTTATGAATATAATTAATTTTCCTTTTTTTTTTATTTCTCTAAGCCTTTTGAGTTTCTAATACCTTGGCTGGAATGGACCCCATTTCTTAGTCAACATATGATTAAAGTTCATGAAATTAGTATTGTTTCAATCTTTAATGTTAGCCAGATGTGCTCTTCGCAGCACCTGCAATGTGCCCAATAAAGACTCCTTCTGTAATTTGTACAGAGTTACATGTATCAGTAACATATCTAAGTATGATTGTAAATACTTTTTTACAAGTCCCATTTCTCCAATTACTTTTGGAACTGTCTGGGTATCTTTCTTTCACATTGCCCTCATTTCTGCCTGCAAATCCTGGTATTTTTTGATTTTGTGTCTCTCTGTATGTAAGGCATTGTAGTCACTAGGTGGAACAATTTCAATAATCAATGCTACTTTTGTCTTATTGAACTGTTGGTAATGGATGAGCCCATATGATATAAACTTCATCATTTTCTATTATGCTTTGTGGATCATGTTTCCAGTGTTTTACAGCTACTTCATTATTATAATGTTTGTACAATCCCCAGTGCAACAGTCTTGCCAGATTATTATTCCTTTTAGTATACAGTTATTCTGCTGTTAGTATATTATAACCAGCAATAAGATGTGCAACTGTTTCTAATTCTGTTTTACAAAACCTACATTTGTCTGTTTCTCCCATATGTTTAATGTACCTTGTAAACCAACATGTACATATTCCACTGTCTTGGGCCGCCTATATTAACTTTTCATCTTTTGGTTTTAATTCACCTCTTCTTAACCATTCCTGCTTTTTATCCTGATCAACATGAGGTGGCACCAAGAGTTTTCTATACTTGGTACTATATTTATGAGTTTTCCACATTTCTTACCTTCCTCATTTGATCCTTCACCTTATATTTTTTCTTTTGTTTTTTTTGGCACATTCAGTTGCTGCCTGATTTTTATCTACTTCTGGTTTAGTTTCCGTTCCTGCTTGATGCTGATATGGTTCTACTAAACTAAGCAGGGAAGTCATCTTATACTTATTCCCCTCATGTTTCAAAATTCTCATTACATTTGGGTCTTGTGAGGTCAGCAGATATGCATGCAGTCCCATGATTGCAGAGCTATACATGTAATCAATTTCAATGAGGCCCATACCTCCTTCAGAACATGGGATATATGATCTTGGTATGCACTGATTTTTATAAATTATTTGATGAGCATGAAGCATCCTTCTTGTTTTCCTATCCAGCCAATCCAACACCTTTATGTGGCCAGTTAATCACTCCAAAACTGTAACTTAGGACAGGAAGAGCAAATTGCTTTATAGCTTGGACTTTGTTCCTAGATGTCAACGCTGTTTTCAGTATTAATTTTAGTATACTAAAATATGCCTTACTAAGTTTTATTTGCATTTGTTCATGTTTTAGTGTTGATCATTCATAATTTCCCAAATATTTATGCACTCCCTCTTGCACAAGTTCTTTTATATCACATTCCTGTCCTAAACTGATGTCTTCTTGGTGCTGCAGCTCTCCAGCTTTAAAGGTTGCTTGTACACATTTATCAAGACCAAATGACATTCTTATATCATCTGGAAAAGTTTTGGCCACTTGCAGTTATGCTTTCAATTCCTCATCTGATTAACTATACAGTTTTAAATCATCTACAAAAAGATGAGAAGTCTTTATACTTTACTGTTTTCTGGGACCCAATGTAGCCATAACCTAATCTGTTAAGTAGACAACTTAATGGGTTAAGGGCAAGACAAAAGAGCAGCGGTGACAGAGAATCACCCTGGAATATTCCCCTTTGAATTTTTATCCCTAGAAGAATAATTAGTCATTTATCGTAGCTTAACTGCAAAGTGGTCTGCCATTGTTTCATGGTTGCTGTAATGTAATCCATCAGTGTAGGATGTATTTTATACATTTTTAAGCACTCATTTATTCATGAATGTAGGATACTTTAAAATGTTTTTTTGTAGTCTATCCATGCCACACTTAGATTCTTTCCCTTTTTACAGTTCTCCTTTATGACTTTATTTAACAGCAAATGGTCCTTTGTTCCATATGACTTTCATTTATTACCCTTTTGTTCTATTGCCATGATTGAGTTTTCTTCTTAATGATTATAAACTCCATCGGCATCTATTCCAGTGTATACATCGTCGCAAGACAAATTATTGGTCTATAGTTATTAGGATAGCTTATAGGTTCATTCTTAAGTAGAAGTACCATTTTTCCTGTTGTTAACCAGGTTGGTGGCTGTTCTGGGTTTGCATATAAATAGTTCTTACTCAAAGCTAAGTTTTCATATAAAGATATTAATACTTTTAGTCAGAAGTTAGGTACTACATCTGGGCATGGAGTTTTCCATTTAGGAGCTATACTTAACTTTGTTTCATTCTCTCTGGCCGTTATTTCATCCCATTTCATATCCTGTACATTTGAACTTCTTATTTTTTCTTTCACTTCTTCTTTCCATTTAGCATCTTTGTTATGTTCCACAGGATCTCCATAGATATTTCTCCAAAATGTCTTCTTTTTATGGTGGTGTTGCAATTCCTTTTGGATTGTTTCCCAGTTTTCTTTAAAACGTTTTTGGGTCATTAATAAATTGCTTATCTTGTTCTTTTCCTTTATATTTATCTGCATATCTTCTAAGTTTTCCTGCCTTTGCTGATATGTTTTGTTTACTTTTTGTGATACTGCATGATAGATCTTGATCTTTTGTGATACTATGCATTGCTTTTATTACGTCTATCTTTCTGAGTATTTTGTTGATCAATCTGTTCCATCTTCTATGCTCTTCTAACAGTGACACTTCTTATTTTAATTACTTTACATTTGTCTCTGTTTGATATTTCCATGATGACATTCAATTTCTCCCCTTCCTTTCCCTTACTAACCCATGTTTTTTGTGGTAAGACTTTATCTGTTATTAATTTAGCTGCACAGTAATATATTTTATTTACTTCTGTTATATCACACAACTCTCTATGGACAGTCCTAATTACTATGTTCATTTGTTTTATCAAACTTCAAACTTTTTTGATTTTATTGACTTTCTGTAGTCTTTTGCTTTCAGTGATCTTAATATGTCTGCCCATTTCTATTAAATCAAGCAACTCTTCTCTTAAATCATTTTCTTCTAAACTGAGGGCACATTCTCTATTTCCTGCAGGCATTCTGTAATAAGTTCCAGAGTATCATATTGCGCCACATTCTCTTCAGTTTCATCCTGTGTCATCTGTTGCTCTTTCATATGAGAGTTCACCAGTCTATCACTCCACAACATTGACTGTGTTAGAGTTTCCACAGTTTCCTATTGCTTCTTTTGCTGTGCAACTTCAACCAAACATTTGTACTAGTTTTCTGTGAAAAGCTCCAAAGTATCTTCATATGGTAACAGATCAGATATTTTCCACTCCACTGGTTTCTCCTTAATTTGGTGATCCATTGGTCTATCCTGCTGTGAAATTATCTGAGTTAGATTTTCTAGACTAAACCCTTCACTTTGCAGGTAATCCATAACCTCAGGTTTTATTTCTTTAAATTCTCCATTACTAATCTTCTCTTCTGCTTCTCCTCTTTGTTTACTTATTTTTTGTATTGTAAAATTTTCCATGTCCAGATGCCTTTGCCTGCATTTCTTTTCAAATATCTTTGGTGCTGTTATTTTTGTGTTGATTGGTTTTGCTTTCTCCTTTGTATAAATATTGCACCATATTAAATCTCTTTTTCTTTCCCATGTCCATAGTTGTTCTTCAGATGATTCCTGCTCCACTTGTTTTTCCAAAGAGGGAATGTAGAACAGATGATTAGCAAAGTAAAAGTTAAAAGAGTAGAAGATGAAGTTAGGGAATACTTGCGAAGTGAAGTATTTAGTGCAGAAAGTCTATCACAGGTTACATCACAGTATGATAAAACAATGAGTCCCAAATAGGTTCATAGGTAAATCTAATACAGGTTACATCACAGCATGATGAAACAATGAGTCCCAAAGTAGGTTCATAGGTACACACACATGAACCTATGAACCTACTTTGGGACTCATTATTTCATCATGCTGTGATGTGACCTGTGTTAGACTTTCTGCACTAAATCCTTCACTTCGCAAGTATTCCCTTACTTCATCTTCTACTTTTTAACTTCTACTTTATGAATAATCTCTTCTACATTCCCTCTTTGTGATCTTATTTTTTAATTGTGAATTTTTCCATGTTTTCATTTCTTTGTCTGTATTTCTCTTTGAATATCTTTGGGACTACCTTTTTTGTGTTGATTAATTTAGCCTTTTTGTTTGTATAAATACTGCACCATACCAGATCTCTCTTCCTTTTCCATGTCTATGGTTCTTTTTTATACCTTTCAAAAGTCTCCAGATTCTATTATTTATATTTTCACACTTCCTCAGTCTTTTCTTTTTACAAACGGCCCAAGGTTTCTTGGTCTATATAATGTTTTTCATAAATCTGTTGCAATAATGAACACAATTTTTTATTTGAAGATTCTGACAGCTTTTCTTGTGGAAGTATTTTTCTTTCCTCTAATTTCTCTCTTAATCATTTTGTATATCTTCTGTCTGGAAATTCAGGGTTTCTTGCATAATAGTAATAATACGTAATTTCTTTCTTATCGTCAATAGTCCACTCTATCGTCTTTATTGTTGTTTTTTAGCGTATCAGTTTTTGTGATTTTTGTAAGTTGCTATTTCCTTCTGCACCAGGGGGAGTTATCCTCTTCCCTGGGCTTGGCCTAGTCCCATTGTAGGAATGTTTCCATATTTTTGAGGATTCTACACTGTCACATTTTCCAGTCCTGTCACCAGTGCGCCTAGCAGCATATGCTTCTGGTAGATTAAGCAGATAAGTCATCTTAGATTTATTATCCTCATGTTTCAAAACTTTCACTATGTTTGGGTCTTGTGAGGTTAGCAGATATGTGTGCAGTCCCACAATTGCAGATCTATACATATAATCAATTTCAAGGAGGCCCATACCTCCTTCAGAATGGGGAATATATAATCTTGGTATGCACTGATTTTTTATAAATCATTTGGTGAGCATGAAGCATCCTTCTTGTTTTCCTAATATACCCCACACATTTTGTGGGCAGTCAATCACTCCAAAACTGTAAGTTAGGACAGGAAGAGCAAATTGGTTTATAACTTGAATTTTATTCTAAGTTGTCGGTGTTGTTTTCATTATTAATTTAAGTCTTCTAGAATATTCCTTACTACGTTTTATTTGCATTTGCTCATGATTTATTGTTGATCTTTCATCAATTCCCAAATATTTATACACTCCCTCTTGTTCAAGGTTTTTCTATATTACATTCTTGTCTCAAACTGATGTTTTCTTTATGCTGCAGTTTTCCTGTTTGAAAGGCTGCTTTTCCACATTTATCAAGACCAAATGACATTCTTATATCATCTGAAAAAGTTTTGACTACTTGCAGTTGTGCTTTCAGTTCCTCATCTGATGGCTATACAGTTTTAAATCACAGACAAAGAGAAGATAAGAAGTCTTTATACTTTGTTGTTTTCTAGGAGCCAAATTATAGTCATGGCATAATCAGGTAAGTAGACAGCTTAAAGGGTTAAGGGCAACACAGAATAGCAACAGTGAAAGGGAGTCACCCTGGAATATCCCCTTTATATTTCTATCCCTGGAATAATAATTTGTTCTTTATCATGACTTAATTGCAAAGTGGTCTGCTACTGTTTCATGGTCACTGTAATGTATATGATCAGTGTAGGGTGTATCGTATGCATTTTTAAGCACTCTTTTATCCATGAATGCGGGATGCTTTCAAATGCTTTTTTGTAGTCAATCCATGCCATACTTAGATTCTTCGCCTTTTTACAGTTCTTCATTATGATTTTATTTAGCAACATATGCTCCTTTGTTCCATGTGACTTTCTTTTATTACCTTTTTTTTTATTTCCATAATTAAGTTTTCTTCTAAATGACTATAAACTTTGTCAGCATCAATTCCAGTGAATAATTTATATGTCATCGGAAGGCAAGTTATTGGTCTATAATTTTTAGGGTAGCTTGCAGGTTCACTCTTAAGTAGAAGCATTGTTTTTCCTGTTGTTAACCAGGTTGGTGTCTGTTCACGGTGTGCATGTAAATAGTTTTTACTTATGGCTGAATCTTCGTGCAAAGATGTAAATACTTTTAGCCAGAAATTAGGTACTGCATCTGGCCCTTGGGTTTTCCAATTGGAGGCTTTTCTTAACTTTGTCTCAATCTCTCTGGCCGTTAGTTCATCCAAGTTCATATCCTGTACCATTGAACTTCTTATTCTTTCTTTTACTTCTTCTATCCAGTTAGCATCTTTGTTATGTTATTTTTATTTATTTATTTAACATTTGTTTATTGGGAAAGTCCAACTAGACATATGTCCTTTTGCAGCAGAGGCCCGGGAAGAAAAGCTCCATGAGTAACAATACATTTTAATGCACAAATTGCAATAATAAAGTATAAAGTAAACAAAATGTAGTATACATAAGAAAATACAAATTTGTTATATCATTGTTACATCCACAGGATCTTCATTGATATTTCCCCAAAATGTACCTATTTCTTCCTTTTTTGTGCTCTTTCAATTCTTTTTACCTTGTTTCCCAATTCTCTGTAGAACTTTCTGGAGTCATCAATAAATTGCTTATTTTGTACTTTTCCTTTTTATTTATCTATGTATCGTCTAAGTTTTTCTGCTTTTGCTGAGATTTTTAGTTTATTATTTGTGATAGTGCAAGATAAATCCTGATCCATTGTAATAATGCACATTGTTTTTTATCAGGTTTATCTTTCTGACAATTTTTTTTATCTGTTCCCTCTTCTATACTCTTCTAACAGTGACATTTCTTGTCTTAATTGCTTTATAGTTTTCTCTATTTGATAATTCCTTGATGGCATTCGATTTCTCTCCTTCCTTTCCTTTACTACCCTGTGTTCTTGTGGTAGAATTTTATCTGCTATTAATTTAGCTGCATAGTAATATATTCTGTTTACTTCCATTATATTGCATGGCTCTCTATGGGCAGTCCTAATTACTGTGATCTTTTATCAAACGTCTTGACTTTTTGGGTTTTATTGATCTTCTTCCGTCCATTTCTTTCACTAATCTTAATATGCCTATCTATCTCTAATAAATCAAGCAGCTCTCCTCTTAGCTCATTTTCTTCTAAACTAAGAGCACTTTTTTATTCTCCATTCCCTGTGGGCATTCTGTAGAGAGTTCTGTAGCATCTTCCTGTGGCACATTCTCTTCAATTTCATCCTGTGTCATTTGTTGCTCTATTATATGGGAACTCACTGGCCTATCACTCCTCAGCATTGACTGTGTCAGAGTTGCCACAGTTTCCTGCTCCTTCCCTTGTTGTCCAGCTTCAAGTGAACATTTATGCTGGTATCCTGTGGATGGCTCCAAAATATCTGCATATGGCAACTGCCCAGTTGCTTCCTGTTTCACTGGTTTCTCCTTAATTTGGATATCTAGTGCTCTATCCTACTTTAGTGCTTTCTGAGTTAGATCTTATACACTGAATCCTTCACTTCACAGGTACTCCATAACCTCAGTTTCTATTTCTTTAACTTCTCCATTACTAATGTTCTTTTCTACTTTTCTTTGTCTTCTTAATTTTTGTATTGTAAAACTTTCCATATCCAGATTCTTTTGCCTAAATTTCTCTTCAAATATCTTTGGTGCTACTCTTTTTGTATTGATTAATTTTGCTTTCTCCTTTGCATAAATATTACACCATATTAATCTCTTTTTCTTTCCCTTGTCCATATTTCTTCTTCAGATGTCTCCTGATCTTTCTGATTCTTCTTACTTTGGGGACTTGTTCCATCATGCTGTGAAGTAACCTGTGTTAGGTCTTCTACACCAAATCCTTCACTTTGCAGGCATTCCATATCCTCAGCTTCTATTTTTAACTTCTACTTTACTAATCTTCTTTTCTACATTTCCTGTCTGTGATATTATTTTTTTTATTGTGAAATTTTTCATATTTGGATGGCTTTGCCTGCAGTTCTCTTTAAATATCGTTGGGGCTGCCTTTTCTGTATTGATTAATTTGGCTTTTGACTTTGCATAAATATTGCACCATATCAAATCTTCCTTTCTTTCCAATATCCATATTTCTTTTCTATACTTTTCAAAAATCTATAGGTTTTGATGTTTATATTTTCACACTTCCTCAGATGCTTCTTTTACCAAACATAACATTTCTTGGCCTATATAATGTTTTTTACAAATATGTTATATTAATGAACACACATTTTTGTTTGAGGCTTCTGAAATTTTTTCTTGTGGAATTATTTTTCTTTTCTCTAATTTCTCTATTAATCATTTTGTATATCTTGTGTGTTGAAATTGTGGGCTTTTTGCATAATAGTAACAATACATAATTTCTTTCTTATCCTCAGTAGTCTACATATCATCTTTATGGCTCTTCTTTGGCCTATAAGTTTTTGTGATTTTTGTGGACTGCTACTTCCTTCAACAATTGGGGGGGGGGGCATGCTTCCCCTGGACCTCACCTAGCCCCATTGTGAGAATGTTTCCTTATTTTGAGGATTTTATACTGTCATTTTTTCCAGTTCTGGCACCAGTGTGCCTACCAGGATTGGGCATTTTTTATTCTGTGTCTTGTGCACCCAGCTATTTTGTTTTATATTTTTGATCTACTTCTGTCCATGCTATATGCTATATAAAATACAGTCTATATATCAGTGTCAATTTTGTGAGAAAACATGTTGCCCCTCATGAAGGTACTCGCCAAGACTTGATGAATTCAATTTCAGCAATAATAATCTCCTTTGCTTGCTGACTTATAATCTCTCCATTTGGACCCCTATGTCCTGTATGACTGTCATTCTCCTTAAAGGTCTGCATCCAAAATTACATTCCTTATTCTTGAGTTATCCCTCTGCTTCATCATCATTCCTTTCCACTTTTAATCTTAGCTTTCTGATTCTGTTTTGTATAAGAGCCTTAACTGTATAGCTCTAAAATATCCCTGTAAATCAGATAATCCTAACCTCCTTGTTCTTTTGGCAGGATCAACCTCTCCCACTTGACACTTGTCCTTTTCCCATCCCCAAAAAAATCCTTCAACTCTTTATTAATTATTGCCCACAACTTCTCCTATGGTTGAAAATATTCCTGATGTATGCATACAACTAAACAGACTAAAACATTTTACTGCTTGCATCTTGCTATCTATATGGAAAGAATTTCCAGTTTCTCAGTTTTTGTTTTACCTTTTTGTTAGTTTCTTCCCACATATCCTTAGCTGCTATAACGGAATCCATTTTAATCAATACTGCTGAATACATCAGTTTATTATGTTCCCATAAATATGTGCATTGCTGGACCACTTCATGTGTTGGTACATAGTTTACAACCATAGCCTTAGCTTCGTCTTCATTAATTTTATATCCTGAAAAAAAAAAACAGAACTGTCTCAAAATAATACACAACACTGAGATGTCCTTTTTAGATCCATCAGGTGCAAAATACTATCATCTGAAAATAAATCCAACTTTTCTTGAACACCATAACAATTATATCCTTGAATTTCTGAGTCACTTATTTTCTTTGCCAATGGATCTAAATATACACAAATAACAAAGGGGAAAGAGGACACCCCTGCCTAATTCCTGTGCTCAGACACAACTTAACTCATTCCCTCCAGTAGAGCACTTTTGAGTGTGTACCTTTAACTCCCAGTGGGTGTGGCTTCAGCCTTTAAAAAATGACGTTATCACCTTACAGTTCCAACAAATACTTATTGATAGAGGTCATATATATACAATCGTGTTTGCATTCATATATGCTTCAAGATAAAATATTCTGATACCTTGTGTGTAGCATGGGTTTGGAATTATTAATGCAAATATGAACAGGCAATATTTGACGCCTAGATGAGCAATAGGAGGTAACTGCAGAAACACCTGTAGACATCACTCAGCTGTAAAAGGAATTCCCCTGCTTTGATTTTAACTCCAGTTTGTCATATGTCCTTCTAATTATCCTTATTCTTGTATCAGGAAATCCAAATGCTTCCATTGCCCTACTCATAAAATACTAGCGTACTCTGTGAAATGTTTTCTCTGCATCAAGATCCATGATGAACAGTGGTATTTTCCTACATTCTGCTTCCCTCTGGATCATCATTGCTCTATTAAAGTTGCCAAATGTTTGCCTCCTCTCTACAAAACCACATTGGTCCATATCAATCAATTTCAGCATCACCTTTCCCATTCCTTTAGCCATTGTCCCCCAAGGGTCCATTCTGGGCCCCTTTCTATTCTCTTTATTTATCAATGACCTCCAACAAGTAGTCCCTCAAGCTACATGCATACAATACGCAGTCGATTCTACACTAATTTGCTCAGCAAAATCTGTCTCTGAACTTCACTCCCTTACTCAACACATTTTTAATTCCGTAGAAGAATGGTTTTCTCAACGCTGTCTCCTACTAAACCAAAAAAAAAAACAAACTCCTCCTCTTCACACCTTCCAGTAAATCTCCCCACATAGACTTTACAATAACATCTAAAAATGCCACACCTATATCACAAGATTATACTACTAAACTACTAGGCGTTACCATTGACAACAACCTTAACTTCGATACCCACATAAGCAACACTTTGAAAAATATTAATAAAAAAATAGGCTCTCTTTACAAAATCAAACCTTTCCTCACTCCAGAATCTAGAATAACTATTGCCCACTCACATCTTATCTCACCCCTTCTCTATACCTCACCCACTTATACTAACTTATCAAAAAATAATCTGTTGAAGCTAGAAAACTCCTACCACAGCATAGCCAGATTTGCTACAGGCAACCCTTTTAGAACCCACCACTGTACTAATCTAAAACAACTAGGTTGGCTAGAATTTCAGCAACAACTAAAAATTAATCAACTAGCCATAACCCATCAACTTCTATATCAACCTGACAAAACACCTATACTATCTACTCTTATTCACCCCTACCACAACCTAAACTCCCTAAGATCAGCACACAAACTTCTTGTAAATATTGACAAAGCAAACAACAAAGCTGGAGACTCCCTCTTTTCTAACACTGTTGGAAAACACTGGAACCTCCTCCCCTATGAACTTTCTTCTATTCCCTCAAAATCTCTCTTTAAAAAAAACTTAAGCTCTCCCTTAATTCACAATGGCTGTGCCCCTGTAGTAATCCTGACTAACTTTAGCCCCCGACACCTGACTACATTCTACATCTTTTTGACCACTGTATCTACTTCATATTTACATCCACTGATTCTATATCTCCTTCTCACTATCTACATACAGGTATTTATATATATATATATATATATATATATATATATATATATATATATATATATATATGCAAAAAATAACACCCTACGGAGCCAACTATGAGCCGTTGAGAATACAACCAAACAGTATTTAAAAGTCTTATAAAATTCAGGTTGCTATAATATGAAGTATTTGGATAATTATACAATTTGGAAGTACGCTGTTTTAGGTGTTGATGCCTGGTGTTGTACGCGAAGGCAAAGTGAAATGTTTTCGGGCATTGTGTTTGTATGAAGAGGTGAATAAGCTCCGGATGCATTCCTACATATGAGGGAGTGAAATGAACGTTTCATTTAGTGAGTAATCACAATTTTCAACGATTTTACAATTTCTGCATATGGCTATCATAGCAACCTGAATTTTACAAGACTTTTAAATACTGTTTGGTTGTATTTTCAACGGCTTATAGTTGGCTCTGCAGGGTGTTATTTTTGCATAATATTGGGCGTTCCTTGTTATCGTTATATATATATATATATATATATATATATATATATATATATACATATATAATTATTTCTATATATATGTATTCTTTCCACTTCTTATACCACATGATATACTAACATATCTGCCAGGCTTCTTCATACTATCCTGTATCCTCTATTACCATACATTATGCTAGTATTCACCATAAATACCACTTTAAGCAATATTTTGTAATAATATGCTTATCTAAATGCTCTACTTTCTGCAATTTGTACTTTATAACTTTGTTACCAGTTAAAATGTTATCTTTATTTGCCTATGTTCATGTACTGCTGTAAAGTTTTTTTCATTTTGAATGTTGGAGCTTATCTCCCCGGGCCTCTACTGAAAATGGACATATATCCAGCTAGACTAGCCCGGTCAACAAATGTAAAATAAAGTATGTACATAAACACTTTATAATCATGGTTTACAATTGAAATGGGCCTGTATGAAGCTGGATCCAATGGGTCTTTACCATCTTTAGGTATTACAGCCACCACACCCTTTTTCCAGAATGCTGGTGCTACCCCCTCCTTTTAAAATACTGTTAAAAAAAACAAAAACTTCCAGATCTGTATCACTTTCTTTCCACCTAACTTCCAAACTTCCACTGGAATACAATCTATTCTTGTAGACTTTTCTGTAGATGGGTTTTATATCAGCATTTTTTATCTTGTTTCCTCCTATCTAAATTGTTAATTGTTGAGCCTCATCTACCTCTTACCTTGGCATATTTAAGTCGTCCATTTTTACTTTTTCTTGATTCACTGCTTTTCTGCTTTATACAATTTTTCATAACATTTCTGATATACATCTGATATCTCTTCAGGATCTTTGGTTATTTTTCTTTTTATAGGTTCTCTAAGTTTGGAAACAACCCTTTTAACTTTCTGTTGATTAAGATGCTCCAAAACTTTTTTGTGATTTCTGGAGTTATTATCAAAAAACAGTTGCTTAACAGCAATTTTTTTAAACTCATGCATGTTTTCCAAGTACTGATAATAACTGAACTCATCTGCCACATCCCTCAACTCCTCCTTCATAGACTCCATACAGAAACTAATCTAATCTACCACAAATATTAATTATGATACATCTACCCTCTGACCCAACCACCTTGTCTATCAAGCCTATCTCCACAACTATCAGATCCCTACTCTCTAAACTTAAACTCTGCTCTCCTTCAGCAGACAACCTCCCTCCCCTGTACCTGAAAATAGCAGCTCGCTCCATTGCCTATCCAGTTTCCATACTTATTAACCAGTCAATTCATGAAAACCTAGTCCCTCAACTATGGAAAAAATTGTATATTATTCTCTTGCACAAAGGTGGCAACTCCACTGACCCCCTCAAATTTCAGACATATCGCCATCTTATCACTATCTCAAAAATCCTAGAAAAGTGTATTCAAAAACAACTCATGCCACATATAACTCAAGAAAATCTCCTGGCTTCTACTCAACATGGCTTCCGTCCACACCATTGTACCACTACCGCTCTACTGTCCTTCACTAACTCCATCGCCACTCGTCTGAATAACAACAAACTGGTATCTTCCCTCTTCCTGGACCTCTCTAAGGCTTTTGACACTGTTTCACATAACCTCTTGCTCTCTAAGCTTTCTTCCTTCAACCTCTCTACTTCCACCTTAAACTGGTTCTCTTCTTACTTATCTAATAGAACTCAGTCTTTCAAATGGTTCAGCTACTTCTCCATTCCTACCTGTTCTCACTGGAATCCCACAAGGATCCATCCTGGGTACCCTACTATTTAATATCTTTACTAACGACCTTTTCTAATCCTGCCCCCACTCTAAACTTATACAATATGCTGATGACTCTGTGATCATCTCTACCTCTGATAATCTAACCCACCTACATACCCTTACACAAGACACATTACACTCTGTTGAAAGATGGCTCACTACTAACCAACTCTTTCTTAACCCCAGCAAAACTAAACTTCTTATTTTCCTTTCCAAACCTCTCCAACACCTCAAATCTTTCTTCTCTATTTCATCCCTAAACAACACAACTATTCTGGCAGACTCACACACTAAACTACTTGGCATACTCATAGATGATGAACTAAAACACCCACATCAATAACTGCATCAAAAAGATCCACCAGAAACTTGGATTGCTATACAGAAATAAAAACTTCTTTACACAAGAATCCAAAGTATCCCTTGCCAAGTCTACTTCCTTCCTACTTTACTATATGTTTCCCCTGTTTTCACCAACCTTCAATAAAAACTCTTAAACAAACTTGAACTAAATTATAATAAAATCACCAGGTTTGCCACAAATCTCCCTTATCGCAGACACCACTGCCTCTCACAAAAAAAACTAAACTGGCTAGAGTTCCTTAACCAACTCCTTCTGCCTCAACTTCACATGAAACAGTCCATCCTGCTTCAACCCCTAGCTTGTCCCTCATTAAAAAACTCTTGTCTCTCCCTACGTCCCTAACCATGAACTTCATTGCACTGACCAACACCTACTCCAAGTTTCCAAACCTAATAAAACCATAGGTAAACGTCTTTATAGTCATGTAGTTTCTATGTCTTGGAACAAGCTCCCTCTCCCAATCAGAGCTCTACAAAATTCAAACAACTTCAAACTTGCACTAAAGGACTACGTACCCAACTCCTGGTCCTGCCCCTGTAAAGACCCTACTTGAAACTTTTTTCCTACCCAGCCCTCTTCTTCCATCAAGCCACTGCCTCTATGTCCCACTTAGACTCCCCTGCTAGTAAGCTTTCTACCTCTACTCTCAGTAACCTACACTACAAGTTTCTTAATGACTTTTTAGTGCATCTTACAGCTCTCACTTATGTGTCTCAGAAGTAAAAAAATAATCCTTACAAGGTTTCTTAATGACTTTTTAGTGCATCTTACAGCTCTCACCTATGTCTCTCCTGCTCTGACCCTGCCCCCCCACTATTTTCCAGGACTTGACTCTGCGCTAAAAGTAGTACCTGCCTATCCTCTAGTCCTTCCTTTCCCTTTCCCTCTTTTCTCCTACCATGTAATTATATTTCACAATGTGTTATTTTAAGGTTATTAATGGCACCCTTTTACAAATGCTTAACACAATGTATATTACCATTTTATGATTTTATTCATGTTAATGATTCTGTATATATCTGTATTTTCTCTCTCATATACACCCATTAATCACTTTTATAATCTGTTGTAAACATTGTTTCTGGAGGTTTTCTCCTCGGGTCTCTGCTGGAAAAGGGCACCTGCCCAGCCAGACTAACCCAATTAACAAATGGCAAATAAATAAATAAATAAATAAATAAATAATAATTTTCTCTTTAGTAAACTGCATTTGCACCTCCTCTTGTTCTGTGAGAGTCTCCTTATTTTGTAATACTTTAACCTTTGTCAGATCCTGTAAATAATTCTTAAAGAGATCTCTTTTTATTTTATTTCTACCCTATTTTAAAACTCAATTTTCATTTTATCCCACTCATTAGCTATAATTGCTGGAGTACTTTTTGTCTTCCCTAATAAATCCCAAATAATTTTCACAACCAACTGTTTAAATTCCTCTTTTTAACAAGTAGGTAGGGAAGTGCCAGTGTTTCATCTTTACTTCATTAACCTGCATTTTTATCTTAGTAAATATTGGTGCATAATCTGAAACAGTTATTGGATGTGTGTCAAAGTTCTCAATTAAACAGACATACATTATGATTTATGTACTTTTACACATCATCCACCACCAGAACAACCCACGATTGCAGCCTATTAACATAAACATACTTTGGTCTAGCTTTTCTTCTCTTTTTGCACTGTAATACCTGCAGTTCTTAATTCCAAAAAAAAAAAAAAAAGAAAGAGAAGAGGAAGAAGAAGAAAAGGCATCCATTTAATAATGTTATCACATATAAGAACTAAAATACTTTAGTATAAAATATAGAATTTATATTTGTGAAAAGTTTCATAGAAATACTGTTAAGAAAAGAAATTGTTTTGTTTACAGTTACCTTTTTCCGTCTTCCTCCCCTCCCCAGTAATCCTTCCAAAAATTAATGACAGGAAGTGAGGTAAATCCTCATAAGTTTAACAAAGTCAACAAAAGTCCACTCTTTCCACTAATTCTTATACAGCCATGTTTCACAAATGCAATCAGTGCTTTACAGTCTTACATTTATTCATTAATTTCTGTGTTGCTGGTCTTCTCCCTGTTTGTCTTTATTTCCCAACTCCAGATTCTCATTCAGTTCAGTGGTACTTGTGATTCTTCTGATATATCCTGTGCTTTTCTCTGTCACTCAAGCATTTTGCAAAATATTTCCCTGCAAAGTCACTCCCTGTGCTTTATTATCACAACAATGAGAAGCACAGTCACCTTCTGCTTGATCACTCATTTTTGATGGATAAACTGTTGCATTTCCTACTGGTCCTGTTCTGCATCAAAAATGTCACTGATCCTCCAAGAAAAAAAATATTCTGAAGACAGCTGGATACAACAGGTTGAATCTCACATCTGTCTCTTTACATTCTCCAATTACCGAAAAAAAATGTTTCTGTTCTGCCTGGTGTACAGTGAATACTCATTTTCCACAATCACTGTGCTACCTCCAACTTTTTAATGCTTTGCCCTTGTGCCATAGGTTTGTCAGGATGAACTCTTTCTGCTGGTAGGTTTATATCTTTACTAATAATGGTCTTGGCTGCTTTTGCTAATATTACCATATTTGGAGCATACACACAGAGTGCCCTTTTAGTTAACAATTCCTGCTGTGGAATACCAGTCCAATTTCTTATTTATGCCTTCATAAAATTAATACAAGCAATTCCTTTTAATTTCTATGGTACAGCTGAAAATCTCAGATTTTTTTCTATGTCTCTTTTTGAGCTCATATTCATACTCATTCATAAATTTTCAGCCAGCATTTTCTTCATTTCAACCTACTATTTTTACAGTTTTGTCAGCTCATCTGAATATCTGTTTCTATATGCATATTTATTTATACATACATTATTTATATATGTATGTATGCACTCCATCCATTTTTCTAGCCTTTTATTTGACTTAATACACTCATTCAGTATTGTTTATTTTAATCAGCTCTGAGCACATTTCACTTATTGTTTCCACTAGGTTACTGGAAGCCATGTCTTGCACCAAAGCTGGAGCTTCAACAGCATTTTACTGAACAACTGCAGAATTCTTCCTGGTCAGAGTTCTCTAGTCACCTTTTCTAGTTATCTTTCTTTCAGGCTCCTTAAATTCTTATTTGCTAGAATCCAGGGATTGTACTTACTAGACAGTAATTGAATTTTACTCAAGATAACAACAATATATATGGCTGTCTGGTTTCCATATCTCTCAACCTCTTGGCATAAGAAATCTGGACAAAGGCAAAATAATGGGGAACAAAGACCTAAAAAGATGGACAGATTTTAAATATTGCTCTTAAAAACTTAGAAATTTCCAGAATACTGGTTTTACATTGCCATGCAGTTTCTGAAGGATGTGAAATCTGAAACTCAAATGTCAGTCATTATTTAGTTATTTAAATCCTCAATGTTTTTCTAGAAAACCAAACATTTTATGAGGAACAGACCAAAAATATGAGGCAAAATCTATAAATTATTTGAAAATCTGGACAGTTGAGAGCTATGCTTAAGTTAAGCTGTTGATCAGTGTGCAGCCATCTTGGAATTCAAGAAAGTACAATTCTTTGTTCACAAATCTCTGATTGCTAATATTGTTGCGATTAGTTTGCAAATTGAAAATCCAATAAAACTTAAAAAACAAGAATGTCCTAGTCTTGAGAAAAGGATATCCAGTAAATGTTTTATCTGATTCTTATTATTGTTATTATTATCATCATTTCTACTAAAACATGTATTTTTAAAAGCGGTGAATAGAGCAATGCAGTGCAGCTCATCTGAGACACTGATTTACAAAAGAAATTCTGCTGATATGAACCCTCCAATAACAGTGAAATACCTTGCTTTTAGAAAATATTCATACATATGCACAGTTTGTTCTTAGGTTCATAGGTAGGTACTAGGCTATCTGACCAAGGGCATTTATAAGCCTAGCCAGAGTGTGTCAGCTTTTGCCACCCCATTGACTAATTAACTGAGCCTCTGTCAAGAAGAGCCAATGAAGTGATCCCAGGGGTATATTTTCTGTTACCCATCCACTCGTCAAGATTTCTCTTGAAGAGTGTTAGTAAGGGGCTCTGCCTAATGTAGTTAGGAATTTTGTTCCAAAGCATGGGGAGTCTCTGTGACAGGAATCTATCCCTCCAGCATGTTTGATTTGTTGTTATGGTGAAGTTTAGCTCACTAGAGCGAGTGGCTCGCAGTGACTTGGATTTTTGAAGTGGAACATGTCCATCAGTTCTAAGTTGGACATAGCTTTGTAAGTCAGGCAGAGATCACCTCTGAGTAAAAGATATGCCACTGAGTACAGCCAGAGTTTTTCCAGTCGGGCTGCATAGGACATATGTTTGAGGCCAGTAATCCTCTTGGTGAGGTACTTTTGTGGTCTCTCCAGCTGTTGGAAGTGTCTTGTGAGGTACATCCCAAATAGGGCATTGTACTCTATGATGGGTCTGATGAGTGATGAGTAGAGGGGCACTATAACCTCTTTATTTCTAGATGCGAACCCTTTAGTAATTAGATGGGCTACATAGAAGGATTTCCTAACTACCTTGGCAATATGATTGTCAAAGGACAGATTGCTATCCACCTGGGTCCCCAGATCTCTTATTACCTCTTCTGTATTAAGGGGGCTGCCACCTATGTGGCAATTCATGGGTGTTTTGTTTTTCCCAAACGGGATGACTATGCATTTTTTGGCATTTAGCTTGAGACCACGACTTTGACACCAGGTGTCCGTCTCAGTAAGGCCCTTTTGGAGAATGTCCGTGTCAGCCAGAGAGTCAGTTATGGCTCCCAGTTTGCAGTCATTGGCGAACTTGGTTAGCCATAGTCCTCCTGTGTTTGCTTGTACTTCTGAGAAGTATATGCCAAACAGTAGGGGTCCCAGGACTGAGCCTTGTGGGACACCACTTGTGACTGGTTTAGAGTCGGACCTGGAGCCCACTATTCTTACCATGTGAGTTCTGTCTGTAAGCCAGTTGGCAATCCATCTCATGATGTAGGGATTTATGTTCAGGCTGGTGAGTTTTTCTATAATTCCCAAGTGGGGAATGGTGTCAAAAGCCTTGGCAAGGTCAAGGTAGGCTGTGTGAACTACCCTCCCCTCATCTATGGCCTTGGTGACTGACTCAAAGAAGTCAACCAGGTTTAGTAGGCATGATCTGCCCTTAACAAAGCCAAACTGGGTCAGGTTAAGAGTTTGGAGGTTCCCAATGTCTTTGTTAATGAGTTCCATGATGATGCGCTCCATAGCCTTGCAGACCAGTCTAGTCAGGCTTATGGGGTGATAGTTACCAGGGTCAGTAGTGGCCCCTCCTTTGTGGAGTGGAATAACTGTTGCTGTGCACCATTCTATGGGCACATAGCCTGTGGAGAGGCTGAGGTTGAACAGTGTGTTTAGGTGGGGGGTTAGTTCATTCTGTAGTTCATGCAAGATGAAGCCTGGGACACCATTTGGACCCATTGACGCTGTGCTTTTGGCTTTTGAAAGGACTGTTTTTACCTGTTCGTCTGTGATTTCTGGAACACTACACTTTTCCGGTATTGTTGTGGACCCTTTTGGGGCTGAGAGGGGGGCGAAGTTTGCACTGAATCTATCTGCCAGGATGTTGGCAATATCAGTAGGTTCAGTATATTTTGCGCTATTTTGCACTAGCTCAGAGCATATCTGCGAGTTGCCACTTAGATTCTTGACATAGCTAAAGAAGGCTTTGTGGTTCTTTCGAATCCTTGGCTATTTTTCTTTCGAAGTTAGCCTTGGATGATTTTATGAAGGACCTTAGTTTCTTACTGATACTGATCAAGGATGTCTTTCCTTCTTGGGATTTGTTTTTTTTTCTGAACTAGTTTCCTCCTTCTATTGTATAGCCTGTTTATGGCAGGGGTCCAACAGACTGGTTTCCTTCTATTAGGGGAGTGAGTCTTGATTTTGCTAGGAATGGCATGATCCATGCATCCTTGTAGGTGCTCATAGAGTGCATTTGTAAAGGTTCCTTCATCTTGGACACTGTTATCCTTTAGCATGGATGCTGTGAAATTTACCACCTCTGTCTTAAGTAAGGTGAAGTTTGCTATAGAAAAGTTTTTCACTGTGGTTTCCTTGGTTGGGGGTGGTAGTGTGGTGTGGACATCCAGAGTGATTCGTTTATCGTCTGATCTAACCAGTGACAGGTTGACCTCCGGTGCGGAACACCTGTCACCCATATTGGTGATGACCAGGTCCAATATGTTTTCAACTCTGGTAGGGGAGTTTACCAGATTATCCAGGGCATTTGAGTTGATAAATTCCAGGAAGCACTGGACCTGGGAGTTTGTACTTGAGTAGCTTTCCCGGTTAATGGTAGGGTGATTGAAATCCCCCAATATCAGGATGTTTGGTAGGGCCTTCATGTTTTCCAGTGTCTCCAGAAAGGCGGAGTGGTGGTCCTGGGTCATGGAGGATGATCTGTAGCAGGCCACAATTTGCATTGCAGATTTGCCCGATGTTAGTTGCACATGGATGATCTCAGAGGTATCATGCTGCACCACCAACCTGGAGGTGTAGGTATCCTTGATGAATATGGATACACCCCCTTCTTTTGTGTTTCGGTCCATGTTCTGTGGCCGAAATGTGTGGTATGAGTTGTAGCCTGGTATTGCTGGGGTGCTCTGTGGAGCCTTGAACCAAGTTTCAGTTACTGCACAGATGTGGACATTCTCCATACTGAGGAGTGCTTCGAGTGTGTGCATTTTGAGATTTAAACTCCTGGCGTTGAGTAGCATAACCCTCATTTTTTTAATTGTGCTGTTTATGGAGGTGGGTTTGACTTTTGAGCCTTGCCTAAAAGTGGCACTATAGGGGCAGCAAGAGCCTTGGCCAGTATTCAAAAGCCTAGGGGTGAAAGGTGCAAGCTGTCTCTTGTGAAGCAATGAGGCTTGTCGAGCATGTCATCCAAGGCTGACAGACACTGGATCCCCTTTGAATGACACCAGAAGCTTAGCCAATTGTTGAAATTGATAATTTTTTCTTTATACTGCGGTATCATTCTTGGTGAGGGCAGGATGCTACTCAGGGTCAGGGTCATATCTGCCTGGGCTACATGATCAGAGAGCTCTTCCATGTCTCTTTTTATGTAGTCCAGGGAGGTATGTCTCAGGTCATTCACACCAACATGAGCAGTGATAGAGTCATATTTGTACTTGTTCTGGAGTGACATGATTGCTTGTGTTATGTGGCGGATTCTGGCTCCTGACAGGCAGCTAACAGTAACCTCCTCCTTGTCCAGCCTAGTGAGTGGGACATCAGTGTGCCTGACTATAGAGTCACCTATTACTAGTGTGTTAGGTATGTTATTTCGCCTTAAGGGCTGTGATTGTGCGGCACACTGATTTTGTGTTTTATGTGCTGTCTGGTTTGTGACGGCAGTTGCAGGTTTTTTGGGTGTCTGCTTTGGAAGTCTCTGATGCTTTTGCAGGTTTTTATTTAGAGCCTCCGAGTATGATTTCATGTATTTATGTGTATTTTTTGCCAGTGCTGGTTTTGTATGTCTATGTGAGGCTGGAGGTGTGGTGCAAGTGTTAACCTTCTCCTCATGACTGCTTGCTCCAGTCTTGGGTGGAAAGAGCTTAGCCTTCAATTTAGCTATATAATTGCATTTCTCGCATATGTTAATGTTTTGTGGTAGGAGGAGAGGGTTGTCTGTGTACATGAGGCAGTTGTAACATTGCCTCAGGATACCCAGGTTCACCAGCTGGACTGGAGAGTATACCTAAAATTGCCCGTTGGTCATGCCTGAATAGTAGGGTGAGCCACTTAGTCACTTGGATGGTGAGGGGTGAATAATGAGCCTTAGCCTGCTGGGCAATCAAGTGTCGGGGTATATTCATGCTTGCTATTAGGTCTGAGCAAGTGCTGGACTGTAAGATGCTTTTTGAGTGCTTAGGTTGAGAGTTAGACTATGTTCAAGGGAAAAACTGAAGAGGAGACTTGGTGGAGCCAGGAATAATTTAGCCCTAGCTAACCAGTGCTGCCCGGATGTGCAAAACCATGCAAACGGGTTTTTTTTTGTACTTAGCTGTGCATCATACAATACAGGTGCAGCCCACACTATAGACCTGCCAGTGGGCATTTTTCTAAAATTCTCATTCAAGGTACTTAAACCTATTTACTGTATCATCCCATCCATACTTGCTGTACTGTATTTTCAAACATACAACACCATTCAAATAATATTTTCTGTCTTTGCATCTCTCAAATAATTGAATTGTCATTCTCCCATCACTACCCGGTGCGCTGCATTTTCCATTCCTTTGTGCACTATTCATATAATTATGTTTCTCCTGCATTTGCACTATTCAGGAAATTGTAGCACCCAAGCCTGTATTGTTGAGACATATAGACCTTTACAAACTGATACTATAGTCCAATATGACATTGATTGTTTTGTTTGTTTGTTTGCATGTTTTTTTTTTTTTTCATTTTACCTTGACACTTGATACATTAAGTTTTACCCTCTGCTCTGTTTAGGAAATTGTGGCATCCATGATCCCACTGTTCATCTGTAGCACTGTTAATTTATTCATGGAAAGCTTACCTCTGCTGCTCAGTTGTTGTGTTGTTAATTAATTTAATCATGGAAACCATGCAACAGCTGTACAGTTGCTGTGCTGTTTATTTAGTCATAGAAATCACACCTTCACTGCTCAGCTGTAGCCCTGTTAATTTAGTTATGGCACCACTGTTTAGCTGCTGCACCATTCATTTAGTTATGGAAGGCATGCCTTCACTGTCCAGCTGCTCTGCTGTTAATTTAGTCATAGAAACCATGTCTCCACTGTTCAGCTGTATCACTGTTAATTTAGTCAGAGAAACCATGGCTCTGCTATTTAGCTATTGCACTGTTAACTTATTCATGGAAAACATGGCTCCACTGTTTAGCGTTTGCACCACTAATTTAGTCATGGAAAGCATACCTTCACTGTCCAGCTGCTCTGCTGTTTATTTAGCCATAGAAACCTTAGCTCCACTGTTCAACTGTTGCATTGTTAATTTAGTCACACAAACCATGACTCTACTATTTAGCTGTTGCACTGTTAGCTTAGTCATGGAAAACATGGCTCCACTGTTTGGCTTTTGCACCATTAATTTAGTCATGGAAAGCATGCCTTCACTGTCCAGCTGCTCTGCTGTTTATTTAGTCATAGAAACCATAGCTCCACTGTTTAACTGTTGCATTGTTAATTTAGTCATAGAATCCATGGCACAAGTGTATAACTGTTGTACTGTTAATTTAGTCATTTATTTATTTAAGTTTGATGACCATGGAAGTCCACTGGGCCAAGAAGAGTCCATTTTCAGTGGAGGCCCAGGGAGAAAAGCTCCACAATAATTGCAAGTTATATTTCACATGTTACAAAAGAACATAGTTCATACAGCTAATTAAATATTTACAGATAAGCTCCATGATATTTACAATTGGCTTGTCACAATGTTACAAAAATGGAAAGATATAATTCAATGCAGAAATTTCAACATTTACATAAAGTGAATATTTTTGTTATAAACACAATTGTAGGTTTAACATTTCAAAATATATAGCTATTAGCCATCAGTAAGTTAGGAAAATATTATGCATGGAAAGGGTAACAGTATATTTGAGACTGGAGAGTATATTAGAGAAAATTAGAAATTATTAGAAAATTAGTTAGTAGGGGAGGGATTGTTTTGGGTGGGATGAAGTAATAGTAGAGGTAGCTGGTTGAGTCATTGCAAGGTGGAATGAGGGGTGGGGGTTTAAGTTGAAGCGTGGCATTCTCATTTGGAAGAAAGATGAGAGAGTAGCTGAGATTTGAAATTTGTATGGTTAGGTAGGTTGCATAGGTGTGTGGGGAGAGAGTTCCACTGTTTAGCTAAGGAGTGGGACAGCAGTAGATGGCCAGGAGGTCATACAGGCTTGTGGACCTGAAGGAGATTTTGTTTTTTGGATTTGAGTGAGCGGTTGGGAATGTAAGGTTTTAAGGAAGTAGCAAGAGCTGGGCAGTTGGCAGGTTTAAAGATGAGCTTGTGGGCAATGGTGAGTTGTAAGTAACTGAGGTAGTTGGGCAGTTCAAGCCAGTTGAGGGTGAGGGGGGAGTGGCAGTGGTGGGATGAGTTTTTTGAATTGGTTGCAAGTTTGGAGATCTTGTGGTAGCAGGATTCAAGTTTGGACCGAAAGCCATGATGGAGAATGGTGAAAAGAGGGGCACCATACATAAGGGAGGGGGGGTAGGAAAGTGGATGCAAGAGTTTGATAGGTAGAGGGACATAGGAAGCAGTTGTGCCTGTAGAGGAGACCTAAACTTTGGTGAATTTTCTTGATTGTGGAGTGGATGTGGGTGTCAAATTCTGGTTCTTCATCAATAATAATGCCAAGAAGCTTGGTGTTGGGAACAATTTCAAGGAGGTGTTGTTTTGGCTCTGTATAGTGAATGTGGATTTGTCAATTGAGTTTTTGGTAGGGGGAAAAAACATTAGTTTGGTTTTATTTGCATTTAGTGCCAGATGGTTAGACTGCATCCAGGTTTCTCTTTTGGAGAAGGCTTTACTGTCCAGCTGCTCTGCTGTTAATTTAGTCATAGAAATCATGGCTCCACTGTTTTGCTGCTGCACTGTTAATTTAGTCATGAGAACTCTGGCGTCACTGTTTTAGCTGCAGCCCTGTTAATCTAGTCATGAAAAGCATGCCTCTATTGCACAGCTGCTCTGCAGTTAATTTAGTTGTAGAAACTACATCTTCACTGTGCAGCTGCTCTACTGTTAATTTAGTTGTAGAAATCATGCCTCCATTGCGCAGCTACAGCGCTGTTAATTTAGTCATGCAAGCCATGGCTCCAATGTTCAGGTGTTGCACTACAAAAATTATTTGTACCATCTAGCCCAGGTCTCATCTCAACAGCAATAATATAGTGTTGTATATTATTTCTTGTATATATCATACTGCTCATATACGAATTATTATGGTATTAATGCCATACTATTCACAATACTATTTCCTGAATATGTCATACTGCACTTATTTTTCTGGATTTTCTTGCTGAGAGCCATGTTTCAATGAGTTGTTTCTAACATACTGGTTTAGTTCCATTCAGTGTTAGCGAGCTCCATTACAAGACACTGCAGTAGGACTGGCACCTTTTAAGCAGGCCAAACTGGAACATGGGGCTATGGCCAAAATGACTGTGAAGGCTGCCAGCCAAGCTAGATATAATTTTGTAGATAATTCTATGTCATTGTAAATATTAATGTAATCCACAGGTTTTTTACAAATGTAAGAAAACTAAATGTAAGAAAACTGAATATGAGTATAATATGAATATGCTGAACTTCAAAAATGTAACCACAGTGCACCCTGCTGGAAGAAAGCTGTTAAGTAAAAAATTACAACTGTGTTTGATCTCAAACTCAGAGACAGGATGCCGGCTAGCAAATTCTTTCTATTGTTATTAAGACAGAGATAATTACTAGATTTTACATGTAAAATTGTCTTGCATTGCTGTGGCTTCCTGGCCAGGTGCAGCTTACAAAATGTACATTTTGAGTTTCTGTTAGCCTGGGAACTAAAGGAGAAGTGATAAAAATTATGTAATCTGAAATGACCCAGCAGTAATGTGTATATCAATTTAAGACTATCTCAGAGAGAAAGATTTGAGCATTTTGTATCTTGTTCTGGATCTGACAACATTGTTACTCACCAGCACTTGCTTGCTCTGTATGTAAGTAGTATTTAGAACAGTGATTTCTCTTAGAGTTAGATAGGAATTTAGCCATATTAGTCTAGCTGTTTTCTATATTTATGTAAGATTATCCCACAAGATTGTTTTAAAGTTCCTGTGATTTCTGAATTGATGAGATGTGTCTTTTTTATTATTTATTATTAAACATGTTTAAACCTTTCAACTGTGGCTGTTTAGTGTAGAGATAATTTAAGCTCTTATAGTACATTGCATGTATTTGGTGATACTGTCCAAGCCACTCCTATAATCTTGCTATTCGGCACACTTACTATTTGGATAACAGTAATATTACACAGTGAAATTGGTCACCCTTTGGGAAGGGCCTTATAGTAGCTGATATTAGTGGTTGGTGGCAGTTGGTACTACCTTATAGTCTGGTCAGAAAGGAGGCACAGCTGTAGAACCTGTGTCAGTCTTTCCCAGGAGTGTCTGTGTGTTTGTATCTAAATCAAATTTTAAAGTGTGTGTGTGTGTGTGTGTCAGCTACTTGGGCAAGGACACAAAGCACTGGTTGGACAGAGAGGTTGCTGGAGGTTTTAGCTTGACCACTAGGCTGAGATCTGGACCCTATAGCTGTGCCAATCGGGAGTCTTATTGGGGATTTGGTGAGAAAGGGAGAAACCAGCCCCAGACTGACTGTGATCTCTGTGTGCTCTTAAGGGTACTTTACTGCGTGTGTGTACTTGTTATCCCCCCAGTGTGCAAGCCCCTCACTGGTGCTAGAGGTAAGGATTGAAGCTCCTTGATTACTGGGCCATTGCATGGGTGTCACATATTAATTATTTGCAATGGTGGGATATCTGCCTCAAATATTAGTTGTTTGATAGTAGTGAGGTAGCCACATCACATACTAATTGGTTTCTAGTGGTGTGGGTAGTGAATTCCTGTAGCTTGTGTACAGTGATCACTGAAGGTGTTTTGTTCTCTAAATCAGCCACACAGTGAATATTCAGAGTTCAGATCATAGGTTCATAGATTAGTACTAGGCTAACAGCCATTCTGGGCCATTTTTAGCCTAGCCAATTACCCCATGTGAGAATCAAACCTTGTACCTTGTAACTGTAAGGTAAACACCTTAACCATTATGCCAACCTCTCACCCCCTTATGCCAACCTCCCACAATTGCTTTATTTCTTTTCTTAGCTTAGTTAGTCAGGGAAAGCAGGCAAGCATGTCAGCAGAGGAGTACAGTAAGCTGACAAGGAGCCAGTTGGCTGAGATGTGCCAGGCTAAAGGACTGGTGCATGGAAACCTGATTAAAGCAGACATGATTGCAGCTTTCATCACAGCTGCATCAAAGAATTGCAACCAGGAGGATGATCAGACTGGCTATGGAGATGAACAACACTCAGAGAATGGACTGCTCAACCTTTCTACAGAGGACTTAAAAATCCATCTGGAGCTAAAGAAACTTGAGTTGGAGCCCAGGCATTTGGAAACAGAAGCAGCAGAGAGACTGAGACATCTACAGGCTGAGGAGAATGAGAAACTGCTATGCCTGGAAACTGAGGAGGAGGAGAGGCAGAGGCAGCATGAAAAGGAGATGCTGACTCTTCACCAGAGTCATAGAGGTAATGGGGAAGGAAGTAACTGGATCTCAGAAGCACAAAAGGTCAGTAAATTTCTTCCACAGTTTACAGAGGGGGATACTTTTGATAGTTTCATTCATATGTTTGAGAGGGTATGTAAACCGTATGATGTTGACCAAAGGCTCTGGGTATGGTTCCTGACCCCCTTACTCTATGGTAAAGCTGTAACTGTGCTGTCTAAACTACCTGAATTTTTTGAGTATACTGCTAAGAATTGTTTGCTAGAATTTTTTAAGCTAACACCTGAAGCTTAAAGGAAAAAGCTTCATGAGCATAGATGCAAGACAGATGAAAGTGTGTGTGAATATGTTGCTGAACTGAGGACTTATTTTCATAGGTGGGTGACTAGATGTCAGGTCACCACTTTTGAAGGGCTGGCAGACCTTTTGATGAGGGAACAAGCCCTTAGCACTTTGCCTGAGGACATGAGGATCTGGTTAGCTAATAGACAATGTGCTACATCAGATGAGTTGGAGAAGAAGGGAGACTTATACCTAGCAAGCGGGGCATCACTGCATAGGAAAAGGACACCCAGTGCTGCATATGGGTCTAAGGGAATGCATGGTGGGCAGCCCAGATGGCCCCAACAGAGTCTGCCAGTCATAGGAGAAGCCACTAGTTCAGGTACATGGCCAGGATTAAGGGTTAAATGTTTTAAATATAACCAGTGGGGTCATGTAGCACATAGATGTCCACTGAGGCAAAGTGTGGAACAAAAGGTAGCGGAGACAGTAAGTGGGAATGACAGAATGCCAGCAGTAAGTTGTCTAGAAACAACAAGGGTACCAAACTACCACAAGAAGTTATATCCTATCTCAGTAGATGGGAAACAGGCCACTACTAAGAGAGACACAGCCTCTGACCTAACCAGTGTGAAGCCTGCATTTGTTAAAGAGGAGCACTACTTGCTTGAGCAGTCTACTCCAGTCAGAGATTTTGGAGGGACCCCATTACAAATACCTTTGGATAGGGTTCACCTTGACTGGGAGGGTGGAAAAAGAAGCAAGCAAATAAGTGTGTTTGAGGATATCCCTGCAGATGTCCTGATAGGGAATGATTTTGATAAAGCAGTACCTTGTGTGCATGCAGTGACACACAGTCAGGCTTGGAGACAAGCATTTGGGTCTGATAGACTGGGGAGGACCCAGACCGACTGCACACTTGAAGCCCGGACTGGTGAGGTGGCTACTTCAATGAGGAAGCTACCCTGTAGCAGTGACAATGAAGGTGAGCCACAGCTGCTAGTGGGTACTGATATTCCCTTGGACTTGACTGCAAGGGCAGAGGTGAGTAGTAGTACCCAGGCTGACAGTGAGGCACCACTGTCAAAGGATACCAGACTTCCTGTGGAAGGGGAGTTGGGGAGGGTTACAAAGAGAGAGTTGAGACAGACTCAGCTCTCAGACCCTACATTACAAGACTTGAGGGAGGTAGCTAGTGAGGCACCTGATCCTCAAGGAAAGGGGGTATCTGTATACTGAGACAAAGGGTTACTGTATAGAAAGTGGACCGCTGAGGGAGGGCTAAAGGGTGAGAGAATCCAACAGTTAGAAGTGCACAGAGCCTACCATCTGGCACTTCTAGTCATACCCATGACATTGCCTTTGCAGGTCATATGGGCATAAAGCGTATGAAGAGACGCATTATGCAGAACTTTTATTGGCCTGTGATTTTCAGGGATGTAACAGGGTACTGCAGGATCTGTGATCAGTGCCAAAAGGTAGGCAAAGCAGGAGACAAGGTCAAAGCTCCTTTGATGCCTTTACCTGTGACTGAGTAGCCATTTCAGAGGGTAGCTATGGATATTGTGGGCCTCTCAGTACCCCAAGTTCAACAGGAAATAATTATATCCTAGTGGTAGTAGATTATGCTACCAGATACCTTGAGATGGTGGCTCTGTCCTCCATTGAGGCAGAAAAGGCAGCAAATGCTTTGTTTGAGATTTCCAGCAGGGTAGGTTTCCCAAAAGAAATACTGACTGACAGAGATGCCAATTTCATGTCAGACCTGCTGGCTTTTCTGTGGAAGCACTGTGGGGTGAAGAACCGAAAGACCACCCCCTACCATGCCCAGACTAATGGTCTTGTGGAGAGGTAAAACTCTACACTAAAGTCCATGCTATGGGCATTTGCAGCCTAGTTTAAGAGGAAGTGGGAGAAATATTTGCCCCCATCTGTTATTTACTTACAGAGAGGTGTCCCAGGAATCCACATGTTTTTCACATTTTGAGTTGCTGTATGGGCATAGGATGAGGGGAACTCTAGATTTGATTTGCGATGAGTGGGAGGTAGAGTGTGAATCCCACCATGAGTCTGTTATGGCATATGTCCTAAACCTCAGGACAAGGTGCAGGGAACTCATGGGTTTGGCCCAGGAGAACCTGGCAGAAGCCCATCAGCAGAAATAGGTCTGGTATGACAGGAATGCTTGAGCTAGAGAGTATGCTGTGGGGCAGCAGGTTATGGTTCTCATTCCTGTCAGAAACAACAAGTTGCTAGCAGCTTGGTAGGGACCTTTCAAAGTGGTATAACTGCTAAACAGGTGGCAGCGGCACAAGCTGTACCATGTTAATGCCATGAAACTTTACCATGATAGGGAGGCATTGGTGCTAAGTATTTGCAGTAGAAGGCAGGAGGAGTCTAAGGGGGGGGGTCTATGGCTATAAGGAGCCAGCCAGCAAAATACCAAATTACTATGTTGGAGACTATGGTTGCAGGCATATGCTATGACAGTGGAGCACTGTAATGGGGTCAGAAATGCAAAGGCAGCTGGGATTTCAAGACAGGGCAAGGGGTAATGTATTCCTAGATAGGTTCATCCCTCTCAAGCAATGTTTCTCAAGGGTCACTTGAAAAACTAGCTTGTGTCTTAGAGGGAGGAAGAAGTGTGATAAAGGGGGATACTGCCAGCACAGCTATCTGGAACTTTGTAAATAATTACATGTCATTTGTGAATGTCAACATGATTTTTAAAAGATGCTTGTGTTATAACTGTATTAGAACTGTAGGTTATGTGTATATCAAACTTGTTTGTACAGACGTGTTGAAAAAGGTTTTTGCAAAGTGCTTGAAATGTATCCACAGTGTGTTCTACTGGAATAGAACAGACATGTACATGCACTATTGTAGCTGTTTAAATGTATGTATTTTAACAGTG